>NC_139706.1:7500-485000 GCF_964188405.1 Protomyctophum parallelum | reverse complement strand
GTCAGAAGCCCCCTTGCTCAGGAAGGCCCCCCTCACTCAGCCTCTGTCAGAGACACCAAATGGTGAAAGTGGTAAGAGTCATAAACACTTGTACAAAGCCAAGACAAAAACAACTCAACCCCAATGTAATATTTGATTTAAACTTTGTGTGACTATAGTCAGATTTGACATGATGGTTGTGTAATACAATACAAAGTCAATGTAATAAATGGTTGAACCTTTGTTGAATAGGATCCAGTCAGCAGCAGCAGACGGCCACTGGGTCTGGGCAGGGTGCAGCACAGGGTCAGAACAGCACAGCGTCCGAACAGCCCAACGCCTTCGAGCGTGATGTTCTGCATCAGCTGAGGGACGGACGGGACCTACAACCAGAAACGCACCATTTTGTTTATTTTATAGGCCATGAAATGGACAAGCTTACAGCCAGGTCCAAAAACAAACTTCGCCTGGCTATCCACCAGGCACTGGTGGATGCACAAAATTCCGACCAAGACAATTCTAACAACACGCAGTGAAGGACGTCGGGATCAGGAGTCGAGCCCGTGGCACACTGCCAGACTGGATCACCAGCCAAGGTGCCTGGACCACTGAGCCACGGCCATATATATTTTTTTGATGACAATTATTTTTAGGGATGCACCGAAAGGGACATTCTTGGCCGAAACCGAATACCGAATATAGGAAACAGTTGGCCGAAAACCGAATATGATTAATATTATACATCTTTTTTCCTACCATTGCTGTCATGGCCGTACCTTAAAGCTACCTGATTTATGGCAAAATAAATGGTTATGGCAAAACGTAACTTAAATAATAATCACTGTTATGGGTCCATAGAACATTTATTCAGCTCTTTTGAATGCATTAATTTCATACACTATTCAGTGATATATTTTCTGCCTATTTGGGCCGAAACCGAATAGGCCGAAAATGCATTTTTAGCCATTTTCTGCCGAATCTTTTCTGCGGCCGAATATTCGGTGCATCACTAATTATTTTTTATGTATTTGATGTATTACCATGTTTTTAGTTTTTTTCAGAATCAATTCCTATGTTAATGAAACCCTTATTTGACTTTTTTTGTCATGAATTAAAAATCGGCAGAGGGGTGGCTAGACATGAGAGAGAGTGTGTGTGTGTGTGTGTGTGTGTGTGTGTGTGTGTGTGTGTGTGTGTGTGTGTGTGTGTATGTGCGCGTGCGTGTGTGTGTGTGTGGGGTTACGCCCTCTGTCCGTAGCCTGAAATGCATGCCTTTTCCTTTTTTAATGAGCCTATAAGTGACTATTAAATGTACTCACTGTTTTTCTTCACAGATATTTGATAATATCCAAAAACAAAACAACCTTCTGTTGTAGTTTGTCAGTGAAATAATCTTCCACAGGAATAGCCTATTCTGTCAATAGATCCATGGCCTGACCATGTCTCATTTGCATATTTGGTTACGTTTACAATGTCCTGTGGGGAACGCTATCCGGACCAAAAGAAATAAGCAACAATTAAGCATTTGGTCCCTCTCAGCAAATTTAGTTTGAACCATGTCTAAAAGTAAATCCGGTTGGTAGCAACCTAAGCTCAGCTTACACTATATTAAAGTCACACTTTGAAACAAATTAATAACTAAATAAGTCATGCAGAGTAGGTTGCAGGATACACTGCAGTTAAGTAATTCCAAATGTGTCGCATTTCAAAACTTTTAAAGGGTTACACAGCAAGACGACTGAAAATCGAGCATTTTCTATAGCCATTGCTGATCCATTCGTCCTAAATGACTTTGCATGAATGATTATGACATGTTTTTCAATGGCCATTTGTTAATGTTGGGTCACATGATAGTGAGCATTGTCTACGTACTTCACTATGGGAGACCATTTGCACCAAGTGTTACAATATCATGATTACCAAGTGACTCAGGAGGTGGAGTGGCCGTCTTGTAATTGGAAGGTTCCCCGTTCCATCCTCTTGCTGGCTGTTGTGTCACCTTTCTCTGATGAACGTACTCACTACGTGACAGCAGCGGTGAGGGGCTATGGTATGAGGAAGCTTTTGGAAATGGAGTGATAGACAATTCCAGTGCAAAGATATCTGTAAAAGAGAGGTACACAATCATCAATGTTAAGCATGGTTGATAATTATAGTTCAGGTGTACATGGATGGATTAGAGCAAAAATATAATGTCAGTGAAATAGTGTTGAAAGGAGCGTCCCATATGCTAGTGGCGTTTCCTACACAATGAACAATATTCACAATGATGATGTTTTAGTATCCTAAATAGTATTCCTGCTGTTCTACATTCTGCCAGCCAGACAAAGGCCTGTGAACCAATAGTTCAATCCACCTACTGTGTCAAGCATAGTAGGAGTGCCATACCAGGTTGATATTGTTAACAAATTCAGGACGGAAACCCCTTTTGGTGTTTTAAGCATTGTTATACTTTAGCTATTGAAAAATAGCAGATCTACAAGTTGATAACGAGGCACTTGGTGCTGTGCTACAAGCTTGTTGATTTGCTGTTTTTGAAAATTTGTGAAAATGTGGCGCAAATTTGGAACATATATTCTTTCAAAACAAACGTTTTTAACTCAAATGTTTGCTTCTGTGGGGTCCCTGGAACAACATATTTTGAGATGGGGGTCGGAGGCCAAATACATATAATTCTAGGGGTCGTTGATATGAAATAGTTTCAGGACCACTGACATAGAAACATAGGTTTTTCATGATTTAGAAAACATTTTGTAGAATCGAGCTGAAGTCTTAATGGGTTCATTTGCAAGGAGTGCACATATGACAGCACAGTATCACTGCATCTCACCGAGGCATGGCCAGCTTTATGGCCTGCAGGCTGGAGAAGGCTGTCTGGTACTGGGAGATCCACTGGTCCAGGTCAGAGTACCTGCACACATGTTCACACGTATTTTTATAATCTCTGGACATACAGTAGCATATCTGCAGTGGCTGGGGAGATGGTATCCAACCACAGCAGTATAGACCGATTCCGTAGTGGGTCTCATGGTCGCAGCTTACGTATTTCATGTAGGTGGACTCGACATAGCTGCGGGGTTTAAATCCTCACCAGGCACACCTCTTCTACTATAGTGAACGGCAGAGTGACTGATGTTTAGTCTGCCTCAAACGTTACTCTTTTACCTCCTTTTTACTAACACTAACATTACAAATATGCCCAGAACATCGTGATGAACCTGTGTAGTTTATGGCTGCTCCAACAGTAGTGGCAACATAAAAAAGAAAAAGAAAACGGAATGTCAAAATATCCACCGCGGTGGCTGAGACCAGAGCCATTGAGACGAAGCAGTGAAATGTCCTGAAAGATACATAACGTCAGTCTTACCCAATACCCAATCTTTCTGTTTTATGAACACAAGGCTGCTGTATTTTATACCTCATACTAAGCATTTAAAGTGTGAGGTATAAAGTCGCGGTGGATATTTTGACATTCCGTTTTCTTTTTCTTTTTTATGTTGCCACTACTGTTGGAGCAGCCATAAACTACACAGGTTCATCACGATGTTCTGGGCATATTTGTAATGTTAGTGTTAGTAAAAAGGAGGTAAAAGAGTAACGTTTGAGGCAGACTAAACATCAGTCACTCTGCCGTTCACTATAGTAGAAGAGGTGTGCCTGGTGAGGATTTAAACCCCGCAGCTATGTCGGCTCCGCCTACAGGAAATACGTAGGCTGCGACCATGAAACTGCTACGGAATCGGTCTATATCCAATCTAACTAACAGAGTTACACAGGCAGACACATAATTTCCTGACCTTTGCTCTAGAGATCAGGTGGTCTGGTCCCTCCAGGAAGGCCTCCTCTTTGAGCAGCTTGGCCTACATCTTATCCACTTGGCACAGCACTTCCTGCAGGGCCAGGTACTCCTCCACTGACTCCTTCAACATTCTGCAGAGATAGGTGGACATGAATCAAAGACAGCAGATGTACATGTTTGCACTGAGCAATGACAGTGGGGAATCGGAGAATACAGATTATTACACGTTACTAATGCTTTAACAGGGACGTTACCTCAGATGATAGTTTATTTTGTAGCTGCACTAGGAATCCTTTGGTTTGTCAGCGTGACGTAGGTCAGCTGTGGAAGTAGGAGGAATAGTGTGTAGCTCCTACATGTGTTACTTGCTCATGGGGACACTGCTCACTGTAGACTGATCATCAACTTCTCGTGTCAACTCAGCTGTGATGAGGGACTTTGGTATGAGGACGCTTTTGCAAATGTAGTGATATTATTTACCAGTGACATGGTGTCTGGATAAGAGGAAGAGAAAAATCAATCACAATGTTAACACACAATCAGAAATTACATGTAACAACTTAGTTCAGGTATATATAAACTTAAAAAGCATGTGTATACTGATTTCAGTGATAAGACAGTATATGTCCAAGCTCAGTGTGTTCAATAATGTCAGTGGGGAGATTGATAATGCATATTACTACATGTTACTACTGCTTCACAGGGACATTTACCTGGGATCATAGTGTCATCTGTCACTGCATATATATTTCCATTGGCCAATCCTACGGTTCACTGCAGCACAACAGTCAGTGTGAAGGGGTGGTCAGGAGGTGTCTATCAACTCCACGTTTAAAGGCTTGAAGGCCATTGGCTGTGATGGAGTCAACTACATGCTCTGGTAGGCTGTTCCACCCACAGACAGCTGTGTGGAGAAAGGTTCTGTCCAATGTGCGTGTATTGGAGCCTAGGGGGGGGGGGGGGTGTTGGAGCTGTGCCATATAAGGTGGGTGTTTCGCCATCTGATTTGTGGTGGAGGGAGCATGTCCTGGAGGTCCCTAGGGCGGGGGGGGGGGGGGGGGCATTTTGTAAAGGACTGTAGCAGCAGCAATGTGTCTTCTGTGGCTGTGGCTGTCGATGGAGAGTGTTGTACTGGCAGTGTCCTCCTGGTCAACTCAAATTATTTTGAGAGCCTTCCTCTGAATATTTTCAAGTAGATTGAGATTTGTAGGTGGAGCACTCATCATGGAGTCATGGAGTGAGGCGTACTCCATGACACTGTGGACCTGTAGCTTGTAGACAGTTGCTTGTAACAGTGCTGTTAGCTTCTGACCGGGCCGGATGGAGATTTTGGTCATTTTGGTCTATTTGGTCTATTTTGACTGCAGGATGTCCAGCTCATTTGTGGTGGTCATCCACTTTCAGGTGAAATAAGGGATGTCATGTGTACATTCACTTTCGGGAGGATACCTTTGCGTTTGCATCACATGGGGAGACGGGCACACAGACAGCCATTAAGCAGTCATTAACAGATGTGGGTCAGGATCCAGTCGCATATAGAGTCCAAGAATAGTAGGGGCTCAATGCTGCTGCAACCTTCAGATCCTCATTCCCAGCTGTTGTGATGCTCCTGGAATGTCAGCATGTGTCTGGTCCTCCGTAGAGGTGTTGGATCGCACTTCGTCTGGAACCTCCCCCTTGAGCTGTCCGCCATGGGTGACCCTACCAGGAGCAAAGCTCCCGACGGCATAGCTCTCGGGTTCATTGGAACTCACAAGCTTCTCCACCACTACAAGGTGACGATCCAAGGAGAAGACAAATTAAATGGAGAAGAAAATGGAACCTCCCCTTTGACCTTACCGCCATGGGTGACCCTGGACGGCATCGCTCTCAGGTTCATTGGAACTCACAATCTTCAAACTAAAAAGGACAAAAAAGAAGAAAATGAAACCTCCCCTTTGACCTTACCGCCATGGGTGACCCTGGACGGCATCGCTCTCAGGTTCATTGGAACTCACAATCTTCTAACTAAAAAGGACAAAAAAGAAGAAAATGAAACCTCCCCTTTGACCTTACCGCCATGGGTGACCCTGGACGGCATCGCTCTCAGGTTCATTGGAACTCACAGGGCTGTATTTTGCGTGTCTTAAGTACCAGGTCTTATTCCCTAACTTGAGTAAACTAAAGACCTGGAGGCGTGATCAATGCTCTCTGGCCACTCAGAATAGCCAAATGGCATTGATCACGCCTCCAGGTCTTTAGTTTACTCAAGTTAGGGAATAAGACCTGGTACTACACTGGTAAGACACGCAAAATACAGGCCATAATCTTCTAACTAAAAAAAGAATAATAAAGACACAGGGGATTACAAATGGCGCTCTTGCCACGGCACCGCACCGGCTGGAGAGTTAAAGTACTCCCTGAAAGTGTTTTGCACTTGGAGACCATCAAAGTTCCTCCTGACTGCTGCCCCTGCAGCATGTGAAGGCTCCACTGGAGGCATGTGGGCTGCGTCCTGCTGGCCCCATTTTATGAAGTTGTGGAGGACGGTGGTAGCCTTCACAACCTTCTCAGCGTGGTCAGGGTTGAGCTCGATGACTCCGTGGAACACTCGGAACTTTGTCACCAGCAGAGATGGGCAAAATACATTGAAAATGTATTTTGATACAAAATACAAATACTGGGTCAAAAAATTTATCTAAATACAAAATACATCTCATTTCTTCCATCTCAGCGAAATACAAATTACAAAATACAAAAAAGTATTTCAAATACGTATTTCAAATACATGTATTTCAAATACTGCCCATCTCTGGTCACCAGCACACCAAAGGCACTCTCCACAACATGCCGTGCGCGGGACAGCCGGTAATTGTAAACACGGTGGGTGTCCGTGCGGAGCGACTGACGCGTGTATGGGCGAAGCAGGTTCTGGCGCAGAGGGAAAGCCAAATCCGCCACAAACGCGTACGGAAGTGGCCCCAGGTGCTCAGCATTTTGGAGCGGGGCATCATCGGGAAGGTCCAGTGTACCCCTCGTCAGAGCCCGCCCAAAATGAGACACTGCAAGTACCCCACCGTCACTGCCACCCCCATACGCACCTACGTCGACCACACGGAACAAGCCAAGAGCATCCACCACAGCCAGCAGGACAATTGAAAAGTGCCCTTTGTAGTTGTGGAAGAGCGATCCTGATCTGTCGGGTGCCTTGATGGCAATGTGTTTGCCATCTATGGCACCCACACAGTGAGGAAAGTGCCACTTCTCACCAAATACATCGGATATAGCCTTCCAATCATCCTTCTTTGGCACAGGCATGAAGTCCTCAGCCATGGTGTTCCAGATGGCAGCTGCCACAGTGGGCACAATGCCAACCACAGTGGAGCGGCCAACACGGAAACTGCTGGAGATGGCCAGGTAATTGTGACCAGTGGTAAGATACCTGTAAAATAGGTAGAGACAATAATCACAACGTTAACACACAATCTGAACTGACATGTTCAAGTTCAAGTGATGTTGATAAGATAATGTTAGCTCTGCATTATTAATATTACAGAACCTCAGCATCCATATATACCGGATCTATAATCATAATGGCATTGCTTTAATAGTGGCTCTGGAGAACAATGGCATGGCTGAATGATCAAAAGTAGCCCACAGCAACTATTGAGTGCACAAATTAACATCCTTTTCAGATGGTCGACATTTCTGAATTAAAACAGTTATATATATAAAAAAACAGTTTATACATAATGCATCTATAATATGACAGTTAAATTCTTCCCACGACATTCAAATGTTTAACCCATTTAGACCTAATATATATTCAAAGATTTGCGCCACATTTTTACGATTTTTCAAAAATAGCAGACCTACAAGCTCGTAGCACGCTATGAGCTTGTAGATCTGCTATTTTTCAATAGCTAAATTATAACATAATGTTTAAAACACCAAAAGGGGTTCCCGCCCAAAATGGGTTAGACAGTGGAGCATCAGACAGTTTGAGAACATTTTGATCATAATAATTATGTATAGGTAACATCTTCGTCATGACCTGACAAAGATGTGCCCTATACTTGTTGTCATTTTTTACCTTCACCCTGTGTGTGCAACAGGTTCTCAACCCCAACTCGTCTTTTTATGCAGGGCTGTCAGGGTACCCTTATCGTCTTACATCTGACGGTAAGGATCTGCTTAGTTAGACGAGTTGGGGCCTCGGGGTAAATGTGTCAAGTCACGTGACCACTGGCTTTCTTGCCTACGAATATATAATATAATATAGCTACTTTCTAATAGTTCCTGCGTTATAAATCCCGTTTTGATTATTTCCCTAGTGAGAATAAATTTGATCCCTTCCATCTACTTTCTGGAAATGCATAATGAACGGCGCTGACTTACGTTAATATATTAATATATAGCCTATGATTAAAATATATGGTTGAAATTCCCCCGCAAGTAATTTATACCTAATTCCAGATAATTAATACCTAATTTGAGTTATTTAATGCAATATATCGGTTCTCTTTCTTGTTTTTTTTTTTTTGTTTGACTGCCGCGGTGCAATTTGTATATCCTAGTAGTACACATCTCAAAGTGAATTTTGTGCTTTCGTAGTGTAGCGGATGGTGCGCACGCCCCTGGATTTATTGCACGATGTAGCAGCAAGTTCTAATCCCGCTCATGGCAAACATTTATTTTAACTTATAATGTTCTTTTGTATATTCTGTATGAACACAAGCATTGTGTCCATACATTTGATACGGTATCATTATGGTAACACTTCTATCAAGAAAGACGTTGTGTATTGTATTTTTTAAACGGGCTATAAAGTTGTTGCTATGGTAATTTACAACACTCCGGCGGAAAGCCGGATGGCTGAAGTAATAGTGTATTTATAAAACCGTATAAATACTCATACTTAAATAAAAATAACATGAATCATGTCACATTTATTACATGCCTTTTATATTTATATGATTGTCATAATGTGCTGTTGGTGCTGCAATTAAAGTAACAATAAATAGCCTAACATTAGTGTAGTAGGCCTATAGACTTATACAGTAGAATAGTCCACTTAACCATAAGTAATTAGAAATGCTTTAGGAATATGATTATTTTATTTCTATAAAGCATCGTGAATATTATAATTATATTCTATAGCCTGTTAGACAGTACAGTAATTTATTCCCCTATCTCTCTCTCACACACACACACACACACACACACACACGCACACACACGCTCACACGCATCACGCTGCTCCGTCTCGTGTATTACAAGCCGTGATGTCATTACGGCTTTCCACAGACCAATCAGAGCGTGGCTGCGACGGAGGGCGGGTTTCATGGCGGAAATGGAATCGCTCGGACACAAGGCAACACACACTTTGTTTGGCGACGCTTGCGGCTTGGACAACAGCGTGGACATTGACAACTTAAACTGGGACAACGGCACTGAACTGGATTTTAACATCGCTACATCTTTTAAGGTAAGTGAGTGTAAGCATTTTCAGCTAAAGCAAACTCAAAATGTCCTAGTATCTCTTGACTTATTCACAAATAAACTAAACGAGGTAACTACTCACCGACACAAAGCCTGCTAGACCTTAAGGTAAAAGTCTATTCTTGAAGCTGGGAAGCATCTCATTGTCCCAGCTTCTCTCTAAAATGCACTTTGTGCAAATTTAATAACGCAATGTACCCTGCATTTACCGGGCAGTCATTTATTTAATGATTAAAATAGTGCATTTTAGAGAAGCTTGGGACCTGAGACGCTTCCAAATTCCATTTGTATTTTTCGGAGCATGTCTACCTGCAGAGCCTTTGTGATCTACCTTTTGGGCACCCCTGCAATATCCACATCTACACTGATCTGATTACCATAAAGTGATAACAACTCCCAAACTTTGTACCCCATGCACCTCCTTCGACAAGCATTGTGAGCTTGTCCTATAGAATGTCTTCAATGCAACACATTGTGAGCTTGTCGATTTTCAGTGAAGAGGTTTAACAGAAAAGTCACTAGTATAGAGTCTATTTAGACAGTACAGAGACAGTCTCAACAAAGTGGTTAAAAGGCAACATACACCATTACAACAAACGGTATTCTAAATAGTTGAGTGGGTTCAGTGAAATCTGTGTTGGGTAATGACCATAACAAAGAATACAATACAGACACTCTGGCTGCTGGGTTTGTGTTGCCATCCAGCTGAGAGGCAGGAACATTCACAGTCTCACAGACACCTTGGTCAGAACAAAAGCCATTGATGTGCAAAATGGTTGATTACTGATTAGACACTAGACAGGCCTTTGCCTTCAGTGTAAACCATACCTAGTTAGAGCAATGTACAGTTGAACAGAAATGGGGTACTAAATGAAACAATTTCAGTAGCCTACAGGTCAAAGTTGAACAATAGTTGCGCTATAGTTGAAATAGGTCAACAATACAAATTATGCTACTTTTGTGGATTCATTTATGTTTAATGCATGACCCCCACCAAATGTTCGGAACTACTTGGTATTCACCAAAACCAGTCCCACTATACTATGGGACTCAGGGAATGAATTAATACCACCATTGCAACAACTATATTAATGGCAAGCATCCTACAGCTTTAGGTCCAAAAACTAACTAACGAACTAACCCTTTTATCCTCAAAATAGCCTAGTATGTTTACATTTTCGCAAGAAAGTTAATTCTACATATATTTTTCTAATCTGTTTGTTTCTAGTATGGATGCCGACGATTTGGCGATCCTCAATGAGGTGGATGAGCTTATTGCAGAGGAAGCGCCTCTACCTGCACAACCATCGACAGTGAGGTCGGTAGAGAGAGACGAGAATGAACATTATAGTCAAGAGGCTAATCAGCAAGCTAATTAACCCTGTATTTTTCCAACCTGTTTGTTTTTAGTTTGAATGCCGATGATTTGGCCATCCTAGGTGATGCAGACCAGCTTCTGACAGAGCAAGATCCTCCACCAGCAACAACAAAGCCCCGTCCTGCACGACCACTGAAAGTGAGGTGGACAACGAGAGATGATGATGGATATGTTCTAGCCAAGAGGCCAGCAGTTAGCCGGGGACAATCTGGACAGGGTTAGTATTAAGTTGGCAGCCAATATGTGCATCACTATGAATTTACTAAATCCAAATAATATTAAATTGATTGGTTTGACTTGGTTGTTTTTTTTTTTCTTTTTAAAATAAGTGTAGGATTGCTTACATTGGAGGAGGAATTAGGGGTTAATAAGGGGTTTTCAGGTATCACTTGAAAATAAGGTCTTGACTAAAACCTCAGTGTGATTTTGTGAGCTTGCGGATCTGCATTGGTCCCAAAAAAGACAAATGGGAAAATAATAAAAACTGTTCTATATAAAAGCATATTCAACTTTTTGTATGTCTGATCCCGAACATCTACAAATGTAAATTGTGTACAGCAATTTTCAAAACAAATGTGGTTATAAAGTAAAAAATAGTGTTCACATATCTGTCTTTTCTTCATTACAGATAAGCCATGCCATTCCAGGTCTGCTCACCCTAGTACAGAGGCACGCTTTGATCCAGAGACTGCTTCAGAGACAGTCCCTGATGGTAGGTCATTCAATGTGTATAATGCAGTTTATTGTATTTGCAAAATGGCCCCCTAGTCTTGTGTTTTTACCTGTGGGATGGCCGATTGCCAAGCATCATTCACAATGTTATCTAACACTTTTGCAATATAATTATCTAAAAACAAAAATGTTATTTTGTATAAAAAAATTCAAATGGTAGGCAAAATAATTTGGCCTAGTATGTAGTACTGGTACTAGTCCATGTCTTTGTTTTGCAATTCCTATAGAATGTCTTCTGCAAGATCTGCTTCAGTACCAGAGTAGCTCTGATGATGAGCCAGAATATGTACCCCAAAGAGCTCCACTGGCTTCGGAGGATTGGAGCACCCGCAACGCACTTTTCTTCGAAAGGTGGAGAGCATTGAGACCATCCCTGATTAACAGCATCTTGGCACAGGAGAATGTGGCAACAGCCGCAACACGCATCTGCAGCCAGTGTCGGAACAACATGGCAGCTGTCCGGTGCAGAGACTGCCTCCCGTGCCCGTTCCTCTGTGCTGAATGCGACATCAGCAGGCACAACAAGGCGCTCGTTCTCCACAACCGGGATGGCATGACTGATGGTTTCTTCCGGCCATTAGCTCCAACCAGTTGTGCTGTTGGAATGGCTATTAGAAACTGTGGTAAGTTACATTAGCAGACACTATTATCCAAAGTAACTTAGAAGTACACAATCCGAATACTGACTGACTGACGGGAAACGCTCAATTTCATACAAAATGTGACCTGCGGTCCCAATAATGTTGCAGTTTGAAGAGCAGCCCGTTAATGAGTGACTTTAAAAAGTTTAGTTAATTGACATAACTTGGTGAAGGAACGTTAGACTGCTTTATGTGATTTTACTAATGATTAATTAACATAACTCTCTTTTAGTGCGTTTCTTGCCCATTGAGATGCCTGTCCAAGCCTGTGGTTGTCCACCGGAGATGCTGAAGGTCAGCAAAGGGAAGGACGTTGCTTTGGTTACAATTAATGGTAATTACATATAGGATTTCCTCTGCTCTGTTTGAAAAATATGTTTCCCTATTGTATAGCTCTGTCAAGAAATAGGGAGGGGGGGGGGGGGGGGGGGGGCTAACACTTATTTATCCGTCTCTTGACTTATTCATTGCCCATCCTAGACTTCCTAAGTTCCTACCAAGTCAGCCCTGTGATTTGTATGGCAGTGGGAACATTACAGTGAATGTATGTTATTTGTAGGTCGGTATGATCTCAGCATGCCACATCTGACCTGCGAGGGATGCCAGACTACGTGGGATGCAGGAGTGAATGACCTTGTGCAAAATGGCTACTGGCCAGCCACCGTCAACTTCTCAACAGTCTATGAAACAGACTTGTTTTACACCTTTGAGGAGATGAAGATGGCATCACCAGGGCTGTCACTTCAAGCTTTTCTACGGGGGCTTGACAGAAGGACTCTTCGCTTTGGCCGTGTAAGTATACTAATTTCTTCAAGCATTGTAAAATGATTAGTGTTTGGATATGAACATTTCTCTTAAACCATTAAGACCTGATTTCAGATTCTACAAAATGTCTTCTAAATCCAGTTTTCTGAAAACATAACATCTCAAACTATTTCTTGTCAAGGACCCCCAAAAATGTCTTTATCCGGCCGCCGACCCCCATCTGAAAATATGTTGTTCCAGGGACCCCAAGAAGCAAATATTTGAGTTAAAAATCACACGTGAAGAGGGGGGGGGGGCGCTTTACCAACCCTTATCATCTTACATCATCGCGATAACATACATGATATGCCGATTTGCTCAGTGATAGACCAAACAAACATTAAACTCTGTTCATTGTTAATGGCATTTAATGTTTGCGTTAGTGACAAAACAAACATTAAACTCTGACCATTGTCAATGGTGTTTTTAATGTTTTTCTAGACAACCATTAAACCTGTTTATAAAGGAGGGAAAAACGTTTGCGGTGAAAGAATATATATTCAAAGATTTGCACACATTTTAACAATAAAAAAATCAGACATAGCTCAGACATAGAGCGGCACTTGGTGCCGTGCTATGAGCTTGTACATCTGCTATATTTCAACAGGTAAGGTATAAAATGATGGTTAAATTGGTTCAAAGCTAAGGTGACACAGATGCATCCTCAGGTCTTAATGGGTTAAAGTTAAACCGTTGTTTTTGCTGTTTTTCTAGGATGGGAAAATTTCACCCGACAGCTTTCAAAAAGTTTTTTTTTAATGGGCTCATATTCGGCATGAGATTGATTCCCTCTGCAAGGAGGAGCCATTTTGCTGTCCTGCATGCACACCAGCAATGCTTGCGGTCTCCGTTGATGGGAACCGCAAACATTATCGTTTTAACAGTACAGCAAGGTATTGTAATGTACACATACACACTGTTAATATCAATGAATGGCAAAATAATCAGTTGTACATTTTACACAGTGTAACCCATATGTACTGTAGCGTGAGGAGCCCTCGTACAAGGTTTCTTCGACTATGCATGCACCTCTTGGTACCACAGCACCTCAAAGGCCCTTAAAACAAGACTCCAGACCTCCCAAAACAAACTGGTCAAGCTCCTACTTGGCCTCACCCCCTGAACCCACCTCACCCCTGTCCACAGGCTGGGATGGCTTAGGGTCGACGACAGAGTACAGCATCTTGCAATGGGTCTGGTCCACAAGATTCGATACACCACCAAGATACCCATGTACCTGTCTAGATACTTCCTTAATGTAAACGAAGTCCAAACCCGCAACACCAGAGGGAGTGCAACAAACCATGTACAACCCAGATTCGGCACAAACAAGGGACTACATTATTTTCGCTCCTATGCCACCAAAATGTGTAACGCCCTACCAACAGTCATTAAGACATGTGAATCCCTTGACTCCTTCAAAACCGCTCTGAAATGGCACCTACGGACGGCTGCAATTCGAAACTGGCCCCTGTAAAATCTGAATCCCCCAACCACCATGAATGTTTGAGAGATCCTACAGTCTGGCAATTCCTTGAACTTGGAGTTTATAACATCTTAAATTTATCTCCTTTTTTAGATCCAAAGATCATTCCATCTTTGAGGGGGCATTCATCGCCAATGATGAAGACGTGTCCAAATTTGTTGGTGATATCCACAGCAAAGTCAAACATGTAATTGCAGACTTGCTCTTCTATCTGATTATTAAGTCAATAATTGTCATGGAATTTAACCACTTAAATCCTGTTTCTTTATTGAGTGGAGGGCTCTCTATACCAGTGGCTTTAAAGTTTTCACTCTACATTCAATATATTCACTGAAAATAGACAATCGACGAGCTCTCTGTTTTTGTCACTGTAAAGTTGTATAATATCTTCACTGAACAATAACATGGCTGAGCTTATTAACGGTCTTCTGAAAAACCTTTCCCAGAATACAGATCCTAGTGTTTAAGTGGTTAAGTAGTGCCATGTTTTTGTGACATTTACCTCAAAATATCTGATTGTTCACCGATGGTAAGATCTTTTATCTATTAATCTTTTTTACCATGTAGGTCCCTGGAAGGGGTATTTGTGGTGGGGAGTGGTCGGCAGCCAGAGAAACGTCTGAACGGTCCAGGAGTCGTGTCGATGAGGAGGGCCTAGAACTGGCTGTCTGCAGAAATGGGGTATTGCTGGCTGCCTTGAACATGTTTAGGGGTGAAATATATGCATACCCCATGTTCTTACAGCACCAGATGGCATCCAAGTATGACATAAAATTATTTTGTATGGACGTTGCCTGCAAGTACTGGCCGTACCTGCAAAAAGTGTGTGCCTGCTGTCCAGAGCTCCAGCCCCTTCAAAACATGCGGCCCTTCCTGTCGGTTCTCCATGCTAAGGCTCATGATTACAAATGTGAGGTTAGTATAAACGATATGTGATTATAAGATGGTGGTCAATCCTATACATTATCTGACAATCAAGTAATGAGTAACTGATCTACTGCTGTCAAGGCAGTTAGCGTTTTCACCTTTGTTAACCCTAGAACACACGGTTAATTTTCACCCAGACAATTATATTATTGTAATTTTCATAATGTTGCTGATGTCTGAGGTGGGTATTTCAGTACCTTCATGATGCTCAGTGACATCATAGAAGGTAGGTTTGTTTCTCTGCACACATCCCTGTTTTTTTCTACAGGCAGGTGAATTTCACCCGTGTTTAGTGATAGAGTTGTAGAGAAAAATCCCATACACCCCCAATGTTTTTGTTTCAGTTTTTTGTGAAACGTCATGATGAAATATTAAAGAAGAGTACCTCAAGTTGATATGTATTGCTGTACAGTGATGGTGTTCTAGGGTTAACTGCCTGTGCTAGTTGGCAGTCCATTTGGCTTTTTTCTTTTTAATTAAATGGCACCATTGAGTCTTGGTAAAAGCATCTTTTATGAATGCAATTGATATTCAGGTTTCGTATTATCTCTGTCCAGGTGAAATGGGGCGGGGGAAACCAGGACGGTGCTGGCTCGACACTTGGAGAAGAGGTCGAACAATGCAATGCATTTCTCTCCAGGATAGCCGTAACAACGAAGCATATGTCCAAAGAAGGTGCTGTATAATTGTACATTTGTATAGTGTAGTGTGAATAACATGATTGTAAGAATTGTTGCAGAACTCCTCTCTGTGTACTTGCAGGCCGCAATGACATGCTGACCCTTTTGGCCATGAGCTGGAACGATCACAAACGTGACAACATGGCCAAGTCACTCTCCCAAAGATACCACAAGGTAGAAACTGTTATTTCATGTATACATGCGTGCATTCATGTGCACTTTGCATAATGTATAACCAACCAGTGGTCCTTGAGGGGGTTCCCAGGTGGTCCCCAGCTAAATTGAGTGTAAAATGAAACCAAATGGACCCCATATGGGACCCCTTTTACAATTGAGTTATTTTTTGTGTTAAACATCTGCATTTACATTATTTTAATAACATTATCTCCTATAGTACCACATCAATATAGCATGGCATTGTGGACAAAATCTTATCCAACAATAACAAATTTTTCTTTAGTCTTGGGGCTGACAGACTAAATGTCATCAAATGGTGGTCCATGGCTCAAATGCAGAATAAATACAATTATTGTAAAACAGAAATCATGACATGAGTTTCTGTCTTTGTAATGGTTTTGTTTGTAATTTCAGACATCTAAGGTCTTAAAAACCAAGTTGGCAGACCTGGAAAGCCTGAAGGCAGAACTTCAACTTCAAGACCACAATGTTGAAGAGTATGTGCAAGATCTAAAAGAATGGGCAGATGGTAAGAACATGATGAACATGGTCTGATATAAAAATCTGAATATTTATTCATTTTTAAAATTCACACTGTTATTCATTGTGTTTCAGGACAAACACAAGATCAAGGCACGCTGCAGACTTTGTGTCGAAAGATTGAGGCCTTCACGAGCAGCATCAAAACCAGGAAGCAACGCATCTATAACAAAAATGGTAAGTTAACATTTTAGGCCTATTCTGACAACAGTCCCAGCCTCTCTGACTGTGTACAATGTGTTTGGGGCAGAGTTACAGCCTCTCTGTCTTATATTAGGCTTGGTTCACACAACATTCAGTTATGTCTGTGTCAGCCTTTTATGTAATGGTTTTCAATGGCAATGGAAATCGGCACAATGCCAGAAAACTGCTCGTAGGCATAGCCAAGCGTGTGAAACCAGCAATAATTTGTTTTTCTTCTCAGACAGCAACAAAGGACGTCACAGAATCCGCCGGAAGTTACTGCAGGAGAAAGACGCTTTGAAGCTCATGGTGGAGGAGTACAACAGCCTGGTTCCTGAGCAAACCGTGTGCTACGACACTATCTTGGACAGAGAGCATCCTTGGCCGTGGCAAATTTCACAAAGTGGTATGCATTTAGCCACTTAAACCCCAGTGTCTGTATACTGGAAAATAGCAGATTGACATGTCTGTCCCATTGTAAGGTTGTCCATTGGATATTTTAGAGTGGAAACAGCTGATAGTTACTAGTAGAGTCCTGAGGGACGCTCAACAATTAATTGGGTCTAACCCATTGGGCCCAGAAGTGCTGTTCAGAGCACATTTTTCCATAGAGATACAAAACCAGAGGTCTAAATGGGTAAAGAGGTTAACGTCCTGTATGTATTCTTCCATGTAGTTGTTATGTATATGATTGAATACTGATACATGATTACATGAATGATATATGCATCTACAGTCTTTGTGCACTGTTCTCAACCCTCCATATCTATGTATTACAGGGTCTGTTGATTTCAGCACCAAGAATAAGGTGTTCAATCAGTGCATGGCAGTTCGCAGGCTTCAGGAAGAGAAGTCTATCCTCGTGAGAGAGATGAGGCAGCACTGGAATGTTCTCAAGGCCAGAGCCAGTGTATTGTCAGAGCTTTCTCCCCATCAGAGTGAAGGTATGTGGCAAAGTAAACGTGCACTTCTACTAATTGGTTTTTATGTCATGTTTCAAGAGGTTATGATTATGGTGTGAAAGATGTGTTTCATCCCTATATAGTGATTGACACATTGTTCCTTTGTTTAGGACATCTACCAGAGGATGCAAGGAGGGGTCTCGCGTGCCTCATCCGTAAAAAGGAGATGCATCTGAGACATCTGAAGAGGCGCGTGAGGAAGCTCTACATAGACGTCATGAACGCAACCGACGACAGTCTTGTTGAACCAGTAGACATTTTGGAAGAACTTGAGTGCGCCTATAGTTCAGAGTCCGGATCGTCTGACTCTGATGTTGAGTAGGACACCCAGCTACTGTCAGACTGTTGAGCGGCCTGACAACGGACTGTGTGGGCTGGTCTCAGACCTACCGGTGGGATTATACCAGGGACAAATTACCTTTTGTAGCTCTTCCTTGGAACTCTGTGGATTTTGTTTTGCTTTCCTCACGGAGCTACATTTTGAAGATTTTTCAAAAATAGCAGATCTACAAGCTTGAAGCCATGCTATGAGCTTGTAGATCTGCTACATTTCAATAGCTAAAGTATAACGATGCTTAAAACACCAAAAGGGGTTCCCGTCCTGAATGGGTTAAAGGAAACGAGGCAGGGCTAGTATTTTTAAATATTCAGTATTTGTTTTCTTATTTGATCTCTACTACTTGTAAATCTTGAATGGAGAGTACTGAGAAATAAAGTGTGCAATGGCTTGTAATTTCTGATGCATTATTTATATATTTTTTGCAATATCACAGTAAAAACAAATTTAATTCAAGGATATTTTTGCACATACTGCCTTTATATTTGGTCTTACAATTTAATGTTTCCAACTCTGGCCAAGATATGAAGCCAAACAATTACCATGAAGATCACAAAAGGTATAAATGCATAATACTTTTACTAAAAGCTTATGTTAACTCAGTTGAGAGAAATGGTTGGATGACATCACCTTTCCTGTAGCCTACGGTAAACAGCAAGGCTTTTGCACTCCTAAACGACAGGTGCGTAGGAGAGGGACAATGTCATGAAAAATAAATAACAGTAGCCTACAATGAAACCCCTATGGGACACATCATGGTCTGATCGGAAGATGGACATTCCACATTCCAGGAGGATGTGAACTGGGGTGGGGAGATGCAAAATGTCCCCAGGTGGTTCCACTCATCCTCAGCTATACCATTGTAGTCATAAGAGCAGGAGAACATGGTATTCCAGCTCAAAGTCGTGGGAAGTAAGCAGAATTGAGGAACCGTTAGCCAGACACACTCAACATTGTAGGGGTACAAGCCTGGGAATTTGCGGCTAGATATATTGCCAGATGAAGACTAGAATTCCAACGCATTTTACACCTTTTTAAGATCGTTTAAAGATCTCTGGAAAATGCACACAGCATACCATGTATGCATTTGTTTGGTTCACATTCGCAAGAATGTTATCAACTTCAAGAGAGTATTATATGATAATGCACATGGCCTTCATAATTTATAGTTTCCTCTCTACTGCTTACATAATTTTCATAAAATATTCCTAAAAACATGATACTATCTTTGATGGTGCAATAAAAACTGACATTGAACAATGGAGGTCCATTGAATACAGTGCCTATAAGATGAAGTACTCCCATCAGCGAATATGAGAATGTATACATGTACAGTGTCAGCAGGCCTTCAACTTACTATATCAGGGTAAGCATATACGGTACAGTGTATCAACCTGAACTATATGAATGAATATATGTACAGTATCAACAGGGCGATTATAATCAGGATTAAAGCTGATCATTATTATTACAGTAGATTTTCCTAAATCTAAGACTCAATATGATGTAGCCTGGCTCCAGACCTGAATCGCTACCATTAAATAATATATGTCCTGTCCATGAAGTGAAACAAAATGAAAATTCAGACTGAGTGTCAGGCTAACTCAAATGTAGTTACAATTATTGAATTATAATTTGTGTGTGACTATTATCCAGATATAAACTTTACATTAGTTAGTTTTATAAATGTACATAAGTACAATAACACTGGTTATCAACCTGTGAGTTAGGCCCCCCAGGTCAGGGGTACCCAAATTATTATGGGGAGGTTGCCTGATTATTTGCAACATTGTTTTCTCACTAAACAAACCAACATAGTCATTGTTGGCCAGTAATATTAGTATTATATCAATGTAATATACATTATTATATTACTTATTATGCAGGTATTACTGCATTAAATAAGTTAGAGTTAGAGTTCTCTGTTCTCTGCATGGTTTGTCTATGAGCTGTCCATCCATCCAGCTGTGTAGAGGAGCCCAGTGTGAAATGTTGTCACATAAAGAACAGATCTACAAGCTATCAACATCTTAAAATGCAATGTGTTGGAGATAGACCCTGACAAAGACCTTTTGGTCAAAACGTGTAGGTCCTGTTTTATTTGCCTTGCTCATCAATCCAGATTATATTGCCTTCGATTCCTTTTTTCTTTTCAAGACTGCAAGTTCCTTCAAGCAGTACAACTTGAAGGAAAAACCTTTTTTATCTAGCAATGTGTTGAGAGCTTGTTGATCTGTTCTATTTGAGCATGCTATGTACTAAAGTAAGATGCAAATGTAATTTGCTTGTCTGCACCCAAAGGTCAGGGGAACAAGAGGGACAGTCAAAGGCATCAATGTCTTTGTCATCCAGGAATTTACTCTGAAACTCCGTAGTGATTGTGCTAACTTACACTGGTGCAATTCCCTGCTAGCCTGTGTTGCGCCCAACAACAGTCAGGGTACTGCTCGCTATAACATGTGGAGGTCTGTGCAACCGTGCCCACTGCCCAGGCCATCAATCAACACTGCCAATTTGACAAACAAGTCACACCAGACTCTTTCACGCCTGTCACATTTGGTCATGTAAACCTGATCTGTGAAAAGAACAAGCTTAAGGTGCCAATGGTCTAGGTCTGCAAAATGTGGTGTTCTCTGGTGAACGCCGATGAGCTGCATGGTGCAGGGTGCAGGCTATGAGCACAGATCCTCATGGGTCCAGACCCTCATGCCACCTTCATGGAATCTTTTTCAGAAATATGCATAGCAAGCTGGAAGTCAGTTTGTAGGGCTATGACAGGGCTAAACCATTCTCACACAAAGGAGCAAACTGCAGGTCCGACAGTTAGGCTTATTGCAATTCAACCAATGTAAATATCAAGAGCACTATCCGAACACAAGACTAGACAGATGGATTACCCAATGAGCCAGTGGGGCTGGGACCCAGGGACCCTGGTCCCTTGACTCTCAGGGGTCCTTGGTGGAGAACTGGACCATATATCTAGGTTATGCTAAAATGTGGGCACCTCCTCAGTATTTACAGCAGTGGTTCTCAAACATTTTCATGTCAATGGACACCAAATTGATATACAGTATACCACAACAATGTGGGCGTCCTTGAATGGGTACTTTCTATGCCCCAAAATGACCTTTTTTGGTCAGTGTGTGTCTGTCTGTGTGTCTGTCTGTCTGTCTGTCTGTCTGTCTGTCTGTCTGTCTGTCTGTCTGTCTGTCTGTCTGTCTGTGTGTGTGTGTGTGTGTGTGTGTGTGTGTGTGTGTGTGTGTGTGTGTGTGTGTGTGTGTGTGTGTGTGTGTGTGATAATATGTTTGACATATAATCATAAATGCATTAACAGTAACATTGAGGTATTGAGTTATTGAGTGACACACACACACACACACACACACACACACACACACACACACACACACACACGCACGCACGCACACACACACACACACACACACACACACACACACACACACACACACACACACACACACACACACACACACACACACGAGAGAGAGAGAGAGAGAGAGAGAGAGACAATATTGCCAATTGACTGATTAGCCAATTGGGAAGCGGTTCATACTAACACAATAAACTAGTCTGGTAGCCCTTTCCACACTAATCACAGACTACAGAGCAGCGAGTGGAGGAAGAAAGTATAGGAAGAAAGAAAGAAGTGAGAAAGAATAAAGAAGAAGTTACTTGGAACTACGTTGGAGGTAAGATGATATTTAGTGCATTTACTTTGTCTGTTTTTTACATTAGAGATGATGAATACATGTATGCTGCCTGTTAAGTGAACATGTTGGAAGAAACTAGTTGCGTTTGGTGTGGTGGACTCGACTTTGGGGATACATTGAAAATAGGTTTTAAGATGCTGAATTGTGTATGCATGTACAATTGTGTATGGCCTGCACTCTTACCTAGTTGAACAGACATTCAACAGTGTTGAATTTTAGAGATTTCCAAGCTAAAGTTGAATCTAGGAAAAGGCTCATAATAACCTCATATCATTCACTATAGCCCCATATGTACCCTCTCCCTACGCTACAGAATGACCGTAGGGAGATTATTAGTTTGAATTAATTCATTGTGTGTGTCTGTGTCTGTGTCTGTGTCTCTCTCTGTCTCTCTGTCTCTCTCTCTCTCTCTCTCTCTCTCTCTCTCTCTCTCTCTCTCTCTCTCTCTCTCTCTCTCTCTCTCTCTCTCTCTCTCTCTCTCTCTCTCTCTCTCTCTCCCCCCCCCCCACAGACTTGGTGAGATTGTTCTTTAGAATGTATGCAATTCTTTAGTAAGCAACACCAGAGTGGTTGTTGTATTACTGCATTTGATTTACTGGAAATAAGGTTAGAAATAAGTTTTGGCATGGGGTAGGCATAGTTGAGTAATAGGGTTAGATTTTGGCACTGTTTAACTGAGCCTCAGGTTAGAAATAAGGTTAGACATAGTTTTACTGAGGTTAAGGTTAGGCATAAGGTAGGTTTAAGCATCGTTTACTTGGGCTACGTTTTAGGAATACCAGGCTGAGCAGTTCCACCAGGCGCCAGCTGTACGCCCGGGTTGACTGAGTTTAACGGCCAGTGTTCTAGTATGCCATAATACGACGAGCATGAATTAAGCAGAACTGAGCTCATGTATGTGTCTAACTAATATATTTTTGTTTCATGCATTTTCTCCCTAGAAGATGACCAAACCCAAGAAGCGGAGCTGTCCCCACTGTGGGGCAGAAAATAATGCCGCAAAAAAGGCCTGTGGAACATGCTTTTTAAGCCTTCTTAAAAGGAAGGCTTTCTTAGTAAAAGAAGGCCAATTAAAAAACAAGGACTATGGGTCCAAAATAAAAAAACACGGCAATGAGAGCAGAGTTGTGGGCTCTGCCCAGCTAATGGTATGTGCTTCCTTTTTTGGTTCATTTATTTTAGAGTGGGTGTATAACTGTATATTGTCAGGTAGTCTCTTAATGAGCATGTTCTATTATGACAGACTAGTGGTGTTGATAAAAGGTTGCCCAATGAATGCTGCAGTACATTATCTTTCCTCGGGTACCTACGTTCTATAGGAGCATCCTTGAGCAGAGGTCTTCAAGGTCAATTACCCCTTAACTGAGAGAGAGATGAAGCAGGGACGACCACTACATAATTTTGCGTTGCAGATGAAACTTTTACTTTTCTTTAATACATTATCCTTTACGTTTCATGTAATATACTATTTTCATTTTATCACTTACATCCTAAATAGCCAAATAAGGTTGAATTCGGTTTAATTTTACACTAAGGAGTTACACACAACTGTCCATTTAGCTGGGGACCACCTGGAACCCCCTGAAGGACCACTGGTGGTCCATGGACCACTGTTTTTAAACCACTTCTCTACACAAACTATTTGCCAAAAGTAGCTGATCTAGAAGCTCACGTGTTGCGCTGCGATGTGTTGTGAGCTTGGAGATCGGTTATTTGTGGTGAATGTAGCCCACCCCAGAATCGGGAGGCTAGGTTTCAAGTGGTTAATGTAATACTTTTTTAAATATGTATCGCATCAATTCTAGACTCATGTTCTACAGAACAGTTTTGACCAGTTAAGATGCTCTGTGCAAGGTAATGGCTTATCAATATGTGTCCTTGGCATTCATCACACAGGCTGCCTTGCCTGTCAATGTACAATTGTATCTGTTAATATTTTGTGTATTTCTGTATGCAGATTCGGAAGCTTCATGTATTGGGCTATAACCCAATTTTGCTAATTGGGAGGCAAAAGAAGGGGTCAGACACCATTGTGGCGGAGACCATTACCCATCTGTGCCCTGACGGGTCCGGGCCGCTCAAAATCTTCCTTGAGAAGATGACAAAGCTGTACGAGCACACTGTTAAAAGTAAGGCAATGCTTTGGAGTTTGTAGTGTGCTGTAATTGGGATATGTTTTGGCTAAATCAGGTGTTATACAAGTTAATGGGCGACAAGTGCATGCTATCTACCTAGCTGAACTTTTGTCTGAAGTGTGTTGTAAAATGTATGCCCCATGTACGACTGTGTCACACCAAAAATGTAGATTTACACTGTTGTCTTGTAAATCGTTGAAATGCTCACTGAAGCCCCTCTAAAGGATTCATAAAATGTCAGTCACCGGGTCACCCTCACCCCAAATGTTAACATCCCCTTAACACTTCCTTCATTGGCTTCTGGCCTCACCCATTACTAGAACACTGATGCTGGCTTACAAAGCAACTAAAGGCATGGCACCCCCCTAACTTCAAGACATCACTACTAACCTTCCTGGTCACTTAGATCTTAGCATTCCTAACACAGGAATGCTGCTGACTGACCCCTAAAACACCCTGCACAACCATCCACACACCCCAGACTCAAACTGTGAAATAAACTCCAAATTGCAGTCAGAACTGCAGACTTGCTCCATTTTTTTCCGTAGCCTGAAAACTCACCCTTTCACACTCCACCTAAGCCACTAGCACAGACCTTTCAGACTCCACCTCACCCCCTAGCATGTCATGCTCCCTGTATCACCCTTGTGTTCCTTTTTCCTCATGATTTTTGATTTTCTTTCATCACAAAATATGCAGAATATCCTTTAGATGGCATGTTGTTAGACACTACATTGTTCTCTTTGCACTATACAAATGTGACCAGTGACCCGATTGACAAGTTCATGTCAATCTCACATTTGTAAGTCAAAATGAAGTGTCAAAATGATATGCTGATTGCTGATATGTATTTCAGATTCTCAACGGTTCCAGCATGCAGAAACATCTGCCTCCCTCTCCTCTCCTCCTCCTCCTCCCCCCAATCCGGAATCCATATCCGGCGATGCAGACGCAGGGCCTGGAGCGCCCCCAGGGCCACACGCAGGGCCTGGAGCGCCCCCAGGGCCACACGCAGGGCCTGGAGCGCCCCCAGGGCCACACACAGGGCCTGGAGGCGACCACCCTGGGACAGGAGGTGATGCACACGCCGGGTCTGGAGGTGCCGAGGCTGTCGCACCTCCAGCCCTGGTGCCTCCTGCCGCACCTCCAGCCTCGGCGCCCCCAGCCTCGGCGCCCCCAGCCTCGGCGCCCCCAGCCTCGGTGCCTCCAGCCTCAGCGCATCCAGCCTCGGCGGGTGAAGGTGAATAGTGTTGAATATGGAATGGTTCAAGTGGTTAATGTAAAAATATTCCTTTCAAACTTGATTTGGCGGCCCCTGTAGTAAACTGAACTGGCCAAGACAAGAGGCAAAATACGTGACACAGCTCTGCCACAACAACAAACAGGACAGACATACAATGCTCATAAATACAGTATGATTATTGTATTTATTATCTAATAAATGATTATCCTATAAAAGATTATACTATAAATATAATGCAATATCATTGTAATAAAACTGAATGCATACAATACTACATTTCAGATGTCCCTGGTCCATCTGCACCATTTAATTTAAAAAACTATTTAGAAGGATGGCGGATGACAGCTGAGGGAGAAAACACTGTACCTTCCAGTAAGTAATACTCATTTCCCACATTGTAAGGCTTGTGCAGCTATAATTAGCTTGTGCAGTCTTAAAAAGGCCCACCTTCTACCAGGCCCACTAGTGCTGTAGCTGAACAGCAGCAAAGGGTATGGTTTTTAAGAGATTTAAAAGCTGTTACCAAGCTTCACAACCTGAGGTCTTCTGGTCTCCTGGGTGCGAGACCCATGAAGAACTTGTGTTTAACAAAGCGAACCTTAAAATTGATTCCAAATTTGACTGACACATTTTACGTCATAAACACTTATTATGACATAAAACGTATAATAAGTGGTTTGAAATATGATTCAGGCCATTATTCCAAAGCTTATTTTTACATGTTTTAATAAATAACCAATTTACCATTGAGGTGCCCACCTTTCCAGTTTCCAGTACAGACATGCAGGTGACCAATGGTTGTCACAATATTTGTTAACGATTAGTGGGAAGAATTGTGTTTATCTTATGATATATTTCACTGTTAAGTATTGACACTACATGTGCAAGACAAAGTCCCCTCATTGGAAAATAATTAAAAAATAACATAATTATAGGTAATTTAAGTTTGCTCAAATTCTGATACTAACAGGCGTCCCTTCAGAGCTCCCACCGGACCCTCCCAGACCAAGCACCTCTGGACGCAACCAGAGAAAGAAGCGGGGTATGTTGTTTTTCAAGAAATTGAGTTACTGAGTTTGACAACTCACTTTACTACTGTTTCGGCGCTGTAGTGCCGAAATGATTTCGGCTTGTCAGAAATTTTCAGTAGCACCGAAGAGACGACTTTAGGACGGTACCCGCCCCCCCGAACCTCAAATGACGTCACATTGTAGGCTCTACAGAGCCGAACCGACTTTTTTTTCGGCTCTAAAATAGGAGTATGAATCGGCCCTTAGTATTGATGGGAGAAAGGTCTGGTCACTTAAGACATCAGGTTAAGACTGGCACATAATTGAATGATGAGGTCAGTTTTGTATCTATTAACTTTTAAAGCTGGTCTGGCATAAAGAGAGCCTTAACATATTTTTTCTTAACCTTGTCTTAACCAAGACCCTCTGCAACCAGAGCACAGAAGGGTATGTCTAAGTACCTATGAAAGACATTTAAAAGTGATTACTGAGTTTGTAAGTCTGCCACCTTGACTCAGTGTCCTCATGTATGGTCTAAGAAGCAAACCAACTCTTTAACATGACCAGCAGACTGTTGCCACAATGACAGCTTGACAGTGATCAAACTCCATCTAGCCTCATTAGCATTCATAACATTTTCACGGTTGGCAAGTTGATATGTATTGTATTATGTTCTTTTAACCAATTTACACCTGGTATAACCTATACTTTGTTATACTGTATCTTTCATGCCGGGAGCTACCGCCGTCTCATAGCAACACTTTGTTTTTCCAGAATATAAGCTTATTTTGTGCAGTGTGCATTATTCTGAATGGACACGTGGGTCATGTTCAACATGAATAAACACCACTTTCAAAGGGAACCTTGTCTTTCCCTATGAATACAGACAGAATACAGACATGCAGGTGACCAATGTTTGTCACAATATTTGCTAACACTTATTTTTGGGATTAAAGAATTGAGTATCCGTTGGATATATTTCAAGTATTGACACTACATGTGCAAGACAAAGTCCCCTCCCCTCATTGGAAAATAATAAATAAATTAACATAATTATAGGTCACTGGAATTTAAGTTTGCACACATTCTGTTTCTAACAGGTGTCTCTTCAGAGCTCCCACCGGACCCTCCCAGACCAACTTCTGCATGCAAGCGAAAGAAGCAGGGTATGTTGTTGTTGTAGTTGAACAGTTTGACAACCTGTCTTCAGGCAGACTGTCAGTCTTTGTATTGATAGGATAAAGTTCTGGTCACCTAAGACATCAGGTTAAGACTGGCACATACTTGAATTATGAGGTTAGTTGGGTGCCAGACCAGCTTTAAAAGTGGAAAAAGTAAGCTTTGAAATTAATTCTAAAGGCCTATTCATAGTCTGGATTTTCGGTGGTGAGGTGACCACCGGAGCTGTAATAATGTGAAGCGGTGGTGAGTAAAAACAGAAGGGCTGGAGAGAGCGGTGGTTTGCTCTTCACTGCGTCACAGATAAATCAGACTATGAATAACGCTTACATTTGACTGACAAGCACCTTAAATTAGGGTTATCTGTTATAATTGTGGTTTAATATTAGACCCACTTCCTCTGGACAGCAGCAGAGGAAAAAGAAGCAGAGTATGTTGGTTTTTCAGATATTTGAAGTCTGCCTGAAGGCATCAGGTTGTCAAACTCTGTACAATTCAATTCAATTTTATTATAGTGTCAAATCACAACGAGTTGTCTCAAGACACTTTACAACCAACAAAGATCCACCCAGAGCAAGCAACCACTTTTAGAAACCTGAAGACATCAGGTTAAGCACTGGTACACCATGAAGAGCTTTAAAAGTTAAGAATAAACCTGGCAGCTGACATAATTTATCCTGTTAAGCCATTCAGACTGCGATAAACATGTTGGAGATTAATCATAGTCCTAGTGAAATATCTTGCGGTGTGATCCCTTATCGGCTGATCGGACACAACGATTTGACAGTCGATTTCAATCAAGTGTATGAACTGCATACCGAATGATTACATGCGGACTTGCAGTGTGTACCTAGCCTTATTCTCATTATTTTCAGCTGCATTTTTTCGTCTGTTTTGTGCCTGCTGTTAAATTATACAGTAAACAGACATGTAAAGGCTCTGAATAAGATTCAGATACTTTACAGGCACTTCAATACATGACAGGGTTGGGCAACATTATTTTTTTCATTAACAATAGTTTGGACTACCGGTACACCCTGAAAATGAATATGAACACAAATGGAAATATAAGTTTTATTTGCACACGGTTCCCAAAAATTAGGATCTGGAAACTGAAAGACACCACCTTGCTCTTCAACTCGAGTGAGTTGGTGAGTTATCTTTTGGTGTGCATGGACACATTCAAAGAACTATGAACTATGAAAAAGATTGCATAGCTCAGATTGAGCTTTCCAGAATCCCTTTTATTTCAAGGGATCATGAAAAACAATGGATTGCTAACTGACTATAATTTGCTTTATCTTGTTTCATGAGATAAAACTCACCTGGAAGATATCAAACCCTTGTCTTTGTCTAAATCTTATTCTTTTTTTTCTCCTGTTTTCCATTTTTGCATCTTTTTAGGCTGCAAAATCTGTAAGAGAATGAAGATTTTTAAATGGGACCATGTCAAGGACACAAAGAAAACAGAGGTAAGCTGTTTCATTTGACTGTGTCGAATAGTACTGGATTTACCAGTGGCTGCTGAACTGGCTAACACTTATTTCTGTCTGTTTGTGTGGCCGTCTGTAGACTGGAGAGATGGCTCTCGTAGTCTGGCACCCTTGCACATCATGGTAAGATCTCAGGGTTTTGTTCAGCTTTGGAAGTTTTCAAATGTGTTTCTATAAATAATCTTGTGGTACAACTATAAGAAATGATTTTAACAGTTGTGTGCATTCATGGATGTTTTACAGTGGAAAGGAATGGGAGGACACCTGGGAGCCAGCCGAGGGATTCCAAAACAAATGATTGTTTATTTCTTTTTCATTTATTGTTTTAATAAATTGTTTATTACAATTTCCTTCTTTGCCTATTTATAATTGACCTGACATTTACTTCAGAATAGTTTCCTACATATGCAGTCTATTTAGAATTTCTTATATGAAAGTTGTGCTATTTTATATACTACAAGCAGCTTTATATACATGGTGGTCACCAAGCATAAGACCGTCACAGCCTTTTGGTTGCCTTATTGGTAAGGTGAAGGTGCTGCATCAATAATGGAATAATGTTTCAATGCTAAGAGCAGAAGTCCTCTTATATAATTCAGTGTTGTCACCAGTGTTGAGTATATACAAGTAATATGGTATCAAGATCAATTACATTATAGATCTCAGTTGTGACACAAAGAAGACATCTCTAGACATTGTCACAGCAAAAGACCAAGTCATTTTGTATTCTTCTGTGGAGACTAGACTACCATGCCCTTCAAAGAGGAACAAGACCACTCACATTTCCAGATGTTCTGAGTAGGCACACAAGACTGACTGATCTTTTGAGCAACATACCAGTGGAAGCAGCTTGTATCAACGACCTTGAGGGCACTCAAATGATTATATTATGATTATATAGTAAATACTACTTGTGGACATGCATCATGTTAGCTTGTATATCTGTTTTGAGCATGTGATAAGACACTGGGCTCCTACGCAGCTGGATGGAAGGGTGGCCATATACAAACCATGTAGAGAAGATGCAGTAATGCAGCATTACTTGGATAAGTGATATTGCTGTTTAGGCAATTGTAATAAGTAAAGTTACACTACTAGTTACTGGGGAACATAAAGTACAATATATTAGGCTACTGCCCAACACTGGTTGTCAACAATTTGTCACCGACATGTCTGCAGTTTTGATTGAAGTATTTATTAACTGATTGGAGAATTGCAGTACATTTCAAGCACAACTGGATACAAAACTGTTAACCATGGACGACACCATAAAGAATTACACTTGTTCACAATAGGGTCCATGTTCAATTCATAACAGTCAGTGATGGAGTGAAGTATTACAGGGACAAATAGTATAGTTATGAAAAAACCCTGAATATCTGTTGCAGCAAAAGTCATAAATGAATTAATTTCATGTGCTAATGGTTGGATCGATCAATCGACTGTCTGAATCGATCAATCGACTGTCTGGATCGATCAATCGACTGTCTGGATCGATCGACTGTCTGAATCGACTGTCTGGATATCCCACTGTACACCTGGAGCTACCATGTGCACGATTAACGATTTCCCATAGATAGCCTGTTTATTGTTTATTATGTGGTGTTATGTTATTTTTTTATTGTCCGTTCAATGATTTAACGATGTTTTGTTGTTGATTTATCCCATAAACTACCTCTATTGTACTGTATTTTATATGCAATATAAAGCACTTTGTGAATTTTGTTCTGAAAAGCGCTCTATAAATAAAGTTTATAATTATTATTATTATTAAGTCTTTGTATTGAGTAAAACAAAACTATCAATAAACTCCTTACACAACATAAGAAAGTAAATTGTAAGTTCATATAGTTTGTCTTGAGCTGGGTTTGAACTTGCTGCTACAAGGTGCAATAAATCCAGGGGCTTGCGCACCATCCACTACACTACGAAAGCACACAATTTACTTTGAGATGTGTACTACTAGGATATACAAACTGCACCGCGGCGGGCAAAAAAAAAAAAAAAACAATAAAGAGAACCGATATATTGCATTAAATAACTCAAATTAGGTATTAAATATCTCGAATTAGGTATACCTTACTTGCGGGGGAATTACAACCATATATTTTAATCATAGGCTATATATTAATATATTAACGTAAGTCAGCGCCGTTCATTATGCATTTCCAGAAAGTAGATGGAAGGGATCAAATTTATTCTCACTAGGGAAATAATCAAAACGGGATTTATAACGCAGGAACTATTAGAAAGTAGCTATATTATATTATATATTCGTAGGCAGCGCAAGAATGCCAGTGGTCACGTGACTTGACACATTTACCCCGAGGCCCCAACTCGTCTAACTAAGCAGATCCTTACCGTCAGATGTAAGACGATAAGGGTACCCTGACAGCCCTGCATAAAAAGACGAGTTGGGGTTGAGAAGGGGTTGGTGTGTGCATTAAAAAGGGCTTGAACTGTCTGTGATGCTCCAGTGTCTTCCTTCCTATTCAAATGTTTAACTTTGGATTTAAACAGATCTTATATCAGAGTCTGCATACTATTTCAATAGTCCTGAGAATAAATGTCATTTGTCCCAAAGTGACAGTTTGTTTCAAAAAGCTTTATACCATGTTCTAACATAATGATGCAAAGTGACATAGCTATGTTTGCAAAATGCTGCACCTCCTCCAACTGCATATACTTCCCCCATTTTCAACTTTTTTTAGTGTATTGTGACACTTGCTTTGGCAATGTAAACGTTTGTTTTCTCATGCCAATGAATCTCCTTTGAATTGAAATTGGATTATGATCTGTATGATTGCTTTTACAGTGGTGGTTCTCAAAGTGAGAAGTGTGTTGCAAAATGTGTTAATATGATTGTTATGATTGTGATATCGTCCGAATCGGGGGGGAAATCGTCCGAATAGGGGGGGGAAAACTCTACGAGTTTAATCTTGGGCTACTTGCATGGGGGTTCCCTAGCCCTGGTCCAGTGCGTCATGACAATTTACAATTTAGGCATTTAGCAGACGCTCTTAATCCATGACGCACTGGACCAGGGGGTTCCCAACACATCTTTTCACATGGGGATCCTCTAAAGAAAATCATATTTGACATGTTAAAGTGTAAGACCCGCTGATTTACAGTAAGTAACTATATAAGCTATAAAAAGCCAGTTGAACAGAGCTGGAAAGTATTTGGTGCTCTCTCCACCTTGCATGACCCCAAACGGTGTTCACTCTCCATTCCGACATGCTGTCACTCCGACATTGACTTCTAATTGTCGAAATGGTGGTATGCTCCATATTTGTAAACAGCCCACCATTCCGACAGAAAAAAGTCCCACCATTCCGACAGGGACCCGCGGCAGAAAAAGTCCCACCATTCCGACAGATCACTTTCACAACTATTTGGTTTAGATTATTTTGAAAGTATAAGCAGCTTTTTTCAGTTATGTTTATTACCCTTTTGGTTTATTGATTAATAATAATAATAATAATAATAATAATAATTGATTGATGTAATATATGACACTGACATGATACTGACCATCACACTGACATGATACTGACCATGATACTGACATGACACTGACAATGACACTGACATGATACTGACCATGATACTGACATGACACTGACCATGATATTGACATGACACTGACCATAACACTGACATGATACTGACCATGATACTGACATGACACTATCAGTATCATGGTCAAACACCAGCAGCCTTTAGTAGACAACTATCCACTAAGCATATAGCCTATATAATATTATCTTTCATCCTCACATCCAATTTACATTCCTGGTGCTGTTATGATTTCCAGCTTACAGTAACATATTTACTGTACCTATACCTGGCATTCCTTGCTGCACACGTTAGCTGATTGGCGAGTTTTCGATGCATTTACTAGGTGGGTAATCAACAAAATGAACGTAACATAGTTACTGTACCGTAAACAGATAGCAAGACGTTCAGCGGGAGGTATCGCTTCCCTGTAGAAAGTGTCCTGCTTCTGAATGTCTGGAGTCACCCTCGCCAACAGGAAATCGAACTGTTGGATAGACATTCTAAATTCCTGGTAGCTCCCAATAAAGCTGGTGACCGTCACCGAGCCGTTTCCGAACTTGAAAGATCGGATCGACCCACACTCGCCTCCTACGGACCGGAGGGGCCATTTGAATCTCCCTCGCTCGCATTCTCTCCTCCTCCTGCCTCAATCTCCTGGCGACAAGCTCTCTCTGTCGCGTCTCCCTTTCCCTCTTTCTCCTCGCCACCAAGATCGCCAGGACAAGAGCCCTCTTTCTCCTAAAAAAAAACATTTTGTCACCACAAACGAGTTGAAACAACCACCAAGCTACTATAGCTACTGTGTCCCGCAGCTATACAGCGTAAGGACAACAGGCAACACGTGGATGTGTTTCCGCATGTCCTCGCACCGCCCACGCACCGCCCAGATTCCGCAAAGCATTGTGGTAAATTGATGCGACAAACGACAAGACAGAAAACATTGTTTTATCACACAACACACGTTGTCTGATAGGTGTGACTGCGGCCATGGAGAGAGTCGAACCTACACCTGTCAGTTGTCATGTCGTAGCTAGTGCCACATATATATTTGTTACCTTTACTCCGGATCCAGGAAAAGACATGTTTAGATCATCTGTTTGCTGACTGTCGAATGCTATTTTGGAGTGTGGGTGAGTGAATAAAGAGAGAGAGGAGAGGAGTGAGAGGGAGAGATTGGAAGGAGGGAGAATGGAGGAGAGAGGAGTGATGATGATGCTATGCTGTAAATTGACCTGACATACAACAAATAAAGAACGAAGTTTGAACTATGGAGATGGAGTCCTGTGTCCTGACATTCTTCTTTCTGCTGAGATCGTGAGAGTCATAATTGCTCCTACAGAAGCTGACGAGATCGACTTTCAAAAACCTACTTCTCGAATACAATAATATGCACAATACATTAAGATGGACCGTTGTTGTATAAACTACACCCTTGCATTATTTACAACACAATAATGCCAGCCATCTGTGCCTGAGGGAAGGCTTGATATACAGTAATATACAGTAGATTGAGCTGAAGTATGGGTCTTTGTCTTCGGCATGATTCTTTTTTTATCATTAATATAACTTTTTGGTTGATGAAAGGTCGATCATTAAACATTTTTGTAATAATAGGGACTTAATGAATAACTGCATAGACCCTTCTGATAGGGACTTAATGAATAGCTATGAATAAAATAGCTATATAAATAGCATAGACCCTTCCAAGTCTATGCATTAGTCCATTTAGAAAGAAAGGGCTATTGTTTTCAGCATGACATTATTTATAACACATTAACCCCCTGACTGCCGTTGTCGTATCGACACGGCCACCCTGTAGATAGAGAGAGAAATCAGAGTATAAATGCTTGTGTACCTACCTGTTGGCCGAGCCTAAGGGGCCCTAGCTACTATACTCACCCGGTCCCCTTACCAAGTACTTTTACTCTGATTACTCACCGATATGTATCCGAGTACTTCTACTCAAAAGTACTCTTCTTAGCCCTGTGGATAGAGAGTTACCTACCGTGATACCTACCTCCGGGGGAGCCTCCTGGTCCCTCTGAAACCTGGAAAGGAAGAAGAAAGGAAGTTACAGAAAAGACTAGTTGGTAGAATTGCCCAGACCGGAGTCTCAGGCCCCAACTAGACACTTACCTTGTACTCTGACTGCATGCTAACCACCCCTCTCATCCTCTGCAGTGATAACTCCCGCCTCGGACCCGGGACTGCTTGGAAAAGAATATTGTCTGTATGAAAATTCTGATGTGAAACTGACTTTGTTTGACCTGAACTGAAATAAACCCAGGGGCGCCACCGTGCGTCTAACCCCTGATACTGCACTCTGAGTCCTGTTTTCCACCCGACCTCCCACAATATACATATACATACATACAGTGTTGGGATTAATAAAGTGACAACTTTTACAATATCTCCATTACCATTATCCAAATTAATTCCTTAATTATATATATATTTTTGAAATACATTTTGGAGAAAAAATAGCTCATATGCAATGTGAAATGCCACCTAATTCTTACTCCTTTTCCTTGTCTTTATTATGGGCCATCTAGTGAAAGCTGCATGCTTTTATTGTGAAGGGTCTCAGTTCTCACAGCCTGCATATTTCCACATGCTAAAAATAGCTGATCGACAAGCTCACAACGCGTTGCATCTGCAACGCATTGTCAGGCGACAGCACTACCAACTGTGCCACGGTGCACCGAACGCAGCATTTTTGTGGACAGCTATTTCTGATCACAACGTTTATGGTGCTTAGGTTTCACCCAGGTGTGGTGGAGAACAGTATTGTTTTTGTTTTACTCAGTCTCTTGAATAGTTTATTTAGTTTTAGTCACATTTTAGTCACCTGGAATGTCTTAGTGTTAGTCTAGTTTTAGTCGACTAAATCTAGTTGATTTAGTCGAACAAAATTTATTTTGGCAGGCCGTCGTAATCATTGTTTTTTACACGTTGTTTTTGAAAATAGCCGATCTACCAGCCCACAACGTGTCGCGCTTGAGCTTGTAGATTGTCTATTTTCAGCATGCAACTAATTGTAAAATGACTTATACTGGAAATATATTGGTATATTTAGTCTTAGTTTTAGTCATCATAGCTTTTCCTTTAGTTTCCATTTAGTTTTCATCAGTGAAAAAATTTAGTCAACGAACATTTTTTGTCTTAGTCGACAAAATCAACACTGGTGGAGACGACGCTGGTGTGCCTGCAGAGTACCTGACTGACTAAAACTCTTGTCACAATGTTTGCAGTGGTAAGGTTTTTCTCCAGTGTGGATACGTAGGTGTTTCCGCAAACAACCTATATCAATGAAACTCTTGTAACACTGTTTACAGCAATAAGGTCTTTCTCCGGTGTGTAGACGCTGGTGTCTTGTCAGCGTAGCATCTGGGAGAAGCTCTTGTCACATTGTTCACAATGGAAAGGTTTTTCAGAATCAAAGGTGTTATATATATGGTCGTGATTCAACAGGATCTTAAATGGTTGAATTATATAGGCTTAAAATAATTTATATCAATATTTTTTTTGTAAATCTCTACGGGAAGAAATGGTAGATTTTTCAGTGGGTCCAGAAAACCAAGCCCACTGTCCATCCATAGGGTTGAAGCGGTTCATTTTGAAGTGCTTCTGGACAAGACTTGTTTCAGCGTTATTTGGCATGACCCTCTACACCATATACTGCAACGTTTCATAAACACTTGACTCTGCATGGATGTATTAGGGGCAGAAGAAGAATTTTCATTAAACTGCAATTTGCATTGACTCATAAAACCTTCCTTTTTTCACAAAAAAAAAGTACTCCCAATGTTTTACTTTGACTTTATTTGTTTATTTGGACAGGACAATGCATATTAATAGACGTAAATACACCGGATATAGCACAGTTGCTCATTTTCATCCGCAGTCCTCACAAGAAACACAAAATGGAAAACAGACAGTCAAACAGTGGAATACATTTACATAACATTACATAGGGAACACAGCATAAAAAAAGAAATACACCTAAAATAATCATGAATGGTTGCAGCTTTGGTTTTCAAGCAACCATTTTTTCAGATTTAATTTAAAAGATGGAAATGTAGCACAATCCCTTATACACAGAGGAAGGCCATTCCATGCTACACAACCCTGTACTGAGAGGACATTTTGGCACTAGCCCCTCCTATAGGGACACAAGGATTTAATGTTTGTCTTTAGTTCAATGTTTGTTTTGTAAACGCCATTGACAATGAAGGGAAAATGTACGTCATAATGTTTGTTTTACATCACCTAATCAACATGAGTTAGACTTTAATATATTAGCGCCCCTCACTTCACATGGGTGTGATATTTTTGTCTATATAAGCTCATGTGTAGAATCTTGTGTGCATTTCGTACATTTTGGCCATTAGCAAATAGCCGATCTACCAGCTCACAATACGTTGCGTTGCAACTCATTGTGAGCTTGTAGATCGGCTATTTTGTACACATTCCATACATGGGCCATTCTGCAATATGAGTACTTCAAGTACATTTTGATGCCAATACGGTTGTACTTTTACTCGAGCACACTTTGAATACGATACTTCTACCTGTAACGGAGTACGTCTACATTGCAGTATTTATACTTTTACTTAACCCATTGAGACCTGACTGACACTAGATTCTACAAATGTCTTCACTATGTCAGTGGTTCTCAAACCTTTTTCATGTCAAGAACCCCCAGAATTATCTGTATTTGGCCGCGGGCCCCCATCTGGAAATATGTGGTTCCATTTTCGGAATGAAAATGAATGACGTTAAACCACCCCTCTCGTGTAATATTGCTTCATTATTTAATCGGTGTAAAAATTCATCATAGAGTTCAATATTTATCAAACGTTTCTAGTACCTCTAGCCTAGAACAAAAGCAAATATGATGTCAAATCTAAGTAAAAGTAAACTTTATTTCTAAATTTAATTTCATTCAGTTGTGAAACAGACACTTGGAAAAGAGTATAGGCTATTTATTGATTGATTGAATACTTTATTAACAGGCTTTGGGCCAAGCCCCTATAGGGCCCTATAGGCTTGTTTCCATTGTGGTTCCTCTGTAAAATATCGGAATCAGTCAGAATCGGTATCGGCAGATATGACCCTGCAGATAATCAGAGGTGGGCTAACGGTCATAATTTCATAATCGTGCCACGCCTACGATAAAGTAGTGGTACCGGCAGTGTTGTTTTTGTCGACTAAAACGAAGATAAAAAAAATGTATTCACGACCTTATTCTTCCGGTCATGACCCACAGCTTCCCGAAACGTATAAAAGGTTAACCCATGTTGACCTGGTTAACCCATGTTGACCTGGTTAACCCATGTTGACCTGGTTAACCCATGTTGACCTGGGAACCATTCTACAAAATGTTTTCTAAATCCTGACAGTAATCTGAAAAACCCTATGTTTCAAACATTTTCACGTCAAGGACCCCCAAGATTATATGTAATTGGCCGCCGTAGTTGCAGGGACCCCCCCCCCTGACACTTATGAGCTTGCAGATCTGCTATTTTTCAATGGCTAAAGTATAATATAATGCTTAAAAGACCAAACGGGTTTCCCGCCCCAAGATGGGTTAAAGTCTGAAACATCCGACGGTATAATTAAACAGAGTTACAATAGAGAAATAATCTACCAAAGACAACAACTTTTTGTGCCATGTGTATATATGTTTTACATACAAAAGATACTTAAGAAACTACATTGTGGTGGTCATGTTGATAGTGTCAGATTATGTGATTCCACGACTTTAGTATCTACCACTTGTCATTGTCATCCTGGAATAGAATGAATGATCATTCGATTGTATGTTATATCATGTGTCAACTCGAATGGGGGAAATGTGGATTTATTACGATTACAACTAACCACTTCTTCCCTGTATGATTCCTCCTCATTATCCTCAGATGTGCATTTTGACCCAAGCATTTGCCACTAACAGGAACTAAAGGGTTTTTCCCCTGTATGAGTCTTCATGTGTGATTTTATATTACCACTATGTGTACAGCCTTTACCACAGACGTTACAAGTAAAGGGCTTTTCCCCTGTATGAGTCCTCATGTGTATTTTTAGTCTACTACTATCTGTACAGCCTTTACCACAGACGTTACAATTAAAGGGCTTTTCCCCTGTATGAGTCCTCATGTGTAGTTTTAGATGTTCACACCGAGGAAAGCCTTTACCACACATGTTACAAGTGAAGGGCTTTTCCCCTGTATGAGTCCTCATGTGTAGTTTTAGATGTTCACACCGAGCAAAGCCTTTACCACACACGTTACAAGTGAAGGGCTTTTCCCCTGTATGAGTCATCATGTGTGTTTTTAGATCACCACTCTGTGTACAGCCTTTACCACAGACGTTACAATTAAAGGGCTTTTCCCCTGTATGAGTCCTCATGTGTCTTTTTAGATTAACACTCTGAGCAAAGCCTTTACCACACACGTTACAAGTAAAGGGCTTTTCCCCTGTATGAGTCCTCATGTGTGTTTTTAGTTCACTACTGTGCGTACAGCCTTTAGCACAGACGTTACAAGTAAAGGGCTTTTCCCCTGTATGAATCCTCATGTGTATTTTAAGTTTACCACTCCGAGCAAAGCCTTTACCACACACGTTACAAGTAAAGGGCTTTTCCCCTGTATGAGTCCTCATGTGTATTTTTAGTTCACCACTCTGAGAAAAGCCTTTACCACAGACGTTACAAGTAAAGGGCTTTTCCCCTGTATGAGTCTTCATGTGTGATTTTAGATCACCACTCCGAACAAAGCCTTTACCACAGACGTTACAAGTAAAGGGCTTTTCCCCTGTATGAGTCCTCATGTGTATTTTTAGTTCACCACTATGAGAAAAGCCTTTACCACAGACGTTACAAGTGAAGGGCTTTTCCCCTGTATGAGTCCTCATGTGTGATTTTAGTTCACCAATCTGAATAAAGCCTTTACCACAAACAGTACAAGTGAAGGGCTTTTCCCCTGTATGAGTCCTCATGTGTTTTTTTAGATCACTATTTTGAATACAGCCTTTACCACAAACAGTACAAGTGAAGGGCTTTTCCCCTGTATGAGTCCTCATGTGTTTTTTTAGAACACCACTATGAGCAAAGCCTTTACCACACATGTTACAAGTAAAGGGCTTTTCCCCTGTATGAGTCCTCATGTGTATTTTTAGATCACCACTCATAATACAGCCTTTACCACAGACGTTACAAGTAAAGGGCTTTTCCCCTGTATGAGTCCTCATGTGTATTTTTAGAACACCACTATGAGCAAAGCCTTTACCACACACGTTACAAGTAAAGGGCTTTTCCCCTGTATGAGTCCTCATGTGTATTTTTAGAACACCACTCCGAGCAAAGCCTTTACCACAGACGTTACAAGTAAAGGGCTTTTCCCCTGTATGAGTCTTCATGTGTGATTTTAGAACACCACTCCGAGCAAAGCCTTTACCACAGACGTTACAAGTGAAGGGCTTTTCCCCTGTATGAGTCCTCATGTGTGATTTTAGTTCACTACTCTGTATAAAGCCTTTACCACAGACGTTACAAGTGAAGGGCTTTTCCCCTGTATGAGTCCTCATGTGTGTTTTTAGTTCACCACTCTGAATAAAGCCTTTACCACAAACTGTACAAGTGAAGGGCTTTTCCCCTGTATGAGTCCTCATGTGTCTTTTTAGATTAACACTGTTTGTACAGCCTTTACCACAGACGTTACAAGTAAAGGGCTTTCCCCCTGTATGAGTCCTCATGTGTGTTTTTAGATGAACAGTCTGAGCGAATCCTTTACAACAAACTGTACAAGTGAAGGGCTTTTCCCCTGTATGAGTCCTTGTGTGCCTCGTCATATTTGCCTTACGATTAAAACATTTGCCACACTCTGTACAACTAAAGCGTTTCTTCCCTGTGTGGCTCCTCATGAAGTGAGTTTGTTTTGATGATTTCAGGTCCTTGGACAGCTTGCTGCTCAAAGACAATCTTTGCCCTTCCACATTTGTCTTGTGTGATTTCAGTGTGTTTAAAGTTGACTGACCTTCACTGGGCTCCTGCCACTCATCACTGTCTTCAGTGTCAGATTCAGAACAGTGTGAAGAGAGGAGCTGGTCGTCACTAGTTGGTTGTGATGTTCCACAGTCCTCTAGATCAGCTTGTGTTTTCATGTGTTGAGTTGAGGTGCCGGCTACAGGCTCTGTCTCTCCGTTTTCATCATCATGAACATCTTCATCCTCCATTGGTCTTTGAAGTAGCTCCTCTTGTTCATCTTTAGTCTGTGGTGGTTGTGGTTCCTCCTGGACCAGACTGGAGCTCCTCTCCTGTTGTTCAGTAAAAACCTCCTCTTTACACACAGGGAGGTGCGGGACGGCTAGAAAAAAAGACACAAAGAGAGAGAAAACATTTAATGTTTGAACTTTGCATTTTCCCCACGCAGTGTTTCCCGTTTTATAGCTTTGGTAGTGTTGGAGTAAAGTCATATTTTCCATTTTTAAATCAAAAACAGTTTTCAGGGCTTGAAATTACATTTTTGAGCCACTAAAATGTTTTACTTGTCTTGCATCTTTTGTTTGTATTTATATATATTATGCATCATGCAGATGCGATGCGTTGTTTATTGATGATTAAGCCTACAACAATTAATTTATATTGTTAAATGTTGCTTTTTTGTTTGTCTTTTAAAAAAGGAGCATAAATAAATGTATACCATTCGTCTACCAACTTTAATTATGTAGCCTATACATGCATATTACATTTGGGGTAGCCTATTAATTTTTTTTTTTAAAGAACCACTATCCGTTTATGACCCGGTTAATCCTGTCGGCTAACCGGCTGGGAAACTATCCGTTACCGACATCCCTACACTCCATGTGTTAAAATAACACCCTTTAGTTGATGCATGATTAGATCCTTCCTGGACAGATGACTTAATCCTTTTGTCCAGTGGTGCACGTACCATGTCTCGTGCAATAAATGGTTACACATGCACGTAATATTGTGCTTTGACAATGTGAAATATATTTTATCAAGCACTTGTTTGACAGAGACAGACTGACAGACAGACATATTATGATGGACACACATACATCACCTGGTTCAAAATATAAGATCTGTAAGAATGTGCGAGCGCACACACACAGATACACAAACACGTTGGCTGCACTGCTTAAAAGGAAAGGCTTTAGGGTGAATCACAGACAGACATCAGACGTTATTTCTAGCCAGGGAAGTTATCGAAATGGAGACGATTTCATACCTTAGCAATTATGCCAAATATATGTGTGTGTGTGTGTGTGTGTGTGTGTGTGTGTGTGTGTGTGTGTGTGTGTGTGTGTGTGTGTGTGTGTCTGTCTGTGGGAGGCACATAAGCTGTGCTTGAATGGCCCTTTAGTCTTGTTAGAATAATACTAATAAAAACATCATTGTGTTTTACCTGAGAGAGTATTGCACCACATCTTCCTACGTAGTAATGTGAAAGTTGACTCACCAGTCTCCTCTTCCTGTTCCTCTTTAATCTGTGGAGGTTGTGGTTCCTCCTGGACCAGACTGGATCTCCTCTCCTCATATTCAGATGAAACCTCTTTACACACAGACAGGAGGAGGGGAGAGAAGGTAGCATCAGCAGAGCAACTCAAAGATGACATTTAATCTCCTATTTGTTTTGTCAGGATAACCCTCGTTTCAAAAAATAAGTGTCTCGAGTCTCTTCACAACGTTTCACAGAGCAAGGCGTTGTGAGTGTAAAATCTGCCCCAAAATAGATTGTTGGTTTTGTAGTAGGCCTACACTCACGTCGCCACGGCATTTATAAAGTGATCGCAAGCAGCTGATCCTTCCTTAATTTTGTTGCCTTGCTGTCATGTCCACGCACACATGCACGCACGCATGCACGCACGCACGCACCGCAAGGCTACATGACACATCGTCATGAATGGAATATGTTTGTAGGCTAGGCCTATATTAATTTTACCCATTCGTGCGCAGTGCACGGTGAAGGCGATCAGTGAGACTGCGCACTGCTGTGATAAGTGTTGTGGGTGAGTGATGCCTGCATGAGAGATAGGCTACTACAATGTCGTCAAGGCAGTCATAATCAACGTTTATGGAGTGATTTGATCATTGATAAACGAATCATAAACATATGGATGAAGGCTTGCATGTGTGCTGGTATGTGCTGGCGACGCACGCCGCGGTCCCGACCTCCCGACTCCCGCTTTTATCTGAACTGTCAAAGCACTTATTTAAATGGGGAATGATTAAGCACTTTACACCTATAGCCTACAATTACAAATAGGCAAGCTGTATGCTTGTCATTGTCACTTGGAAATAAAGGCGTGCAGTCCATTTATGCCTAAATATATATTTTTTATAGTGCTGTCAGGCGATTAAAATTTTTAATCGCGATTAATCGCATGATTTGTGTAGTTAATCGCGCGATTAATAGCAATTAATCGCAAAACCTTTTTTGCTTTAAATTCAATGATGAACTGAAAGAAAACGGTGTATTGTAGAGATGCTCCGATCAGGTTTTTTGGGGCCGATCACCGATCACTGGAAGCAGTAACTGCCGATACCGATCACAGCGTCGTGAAATCACACACCTTGCAAACTGTGAGTTTGGTGTCCTTTTCTGACACAGTAAACCAGGGATACTCAAATAGCTGAACATGTGGGCCACATTATGACGTATGGCAAAATGACGTATGCAAAGACAAGTGCAATGTGCATCATTTTATGGCTTGCCCATTTTCTCTCTTTTGAATAATTCTGTGCAATTGGCACATTCAACACAAACTGTTTCCATAAAACAAACTAACATGGGCATCTTCTCTATAAGCAGAATCATGAATAGGCCTATTCAATTTATACAAAAGGAGAAGAGAGAGAGCAATGTGTTTGTGGCTCAAACTTTGTCTAATATTGTTTTAGAGCAGTGGTTCTCAAACATTTTCATGGCAAGAGCAAAGGACCCCAATATTTTTTCAATCTACAAAAATAATCCCAAAATCGCTTATAGACCTCAGATGTGGCAACACTGGCCAGAAACTACCAGTGTTGCTTCTTTTTGGCTTATTTTGTATAGACCTAGGTTGCTTGTTTCTGCCATAGAGTTATACTGGCAACACCTCTAGCTTCTAGCAGCTAGCTGCCGGTCTGTGCTGCAGTCTCTCTGTGTGTCAGTCCCAGCTCCGTGACTGGGAGATGGGATCATGGGACTGGGGATACTTAAGTTGTCTGGATTATAACTTTCTGTTAAAGTTAAATCAATTTAAAAGTACCACACAATTGAAAAGTATTGCGACTGTGACCGCAAGTTAGAAACGTTTGTGGCTATAACGAGGCACAGCTGTTTACAATGCGATGCAACATTAACAGCGGGGGTTTTGCTTTAGGTCTGGATGGATCAATTGCAAAGGTTTCTTTTTGGACTGGAACATATGACACGAGCAAAACTTTTGTGAAATGTAAATGGAAGGCTGCCTGTTACTCCACTTAAAACATCCTAACAGGCTAACAAGGGGTCTGGGAAGGGAGTGCATTGCAGGAACCAATATTCCTCAACCAAAAGGGGTTCCCGCCCAAAATGGATTAAGCATAAACTAATACATTGTAATCATGTTTTATTGTTTTAAATTATTGCGTGATTTTATTTGCTTGTAAAGTTGGAAATCTTTTTTTTACATGCATATACATACAGTTTTATATTAACATTTTAGGAGTGAATACATATGCTTAGATGCCTGTGACAGCATGTCAGCAGTTCAGACAATGCTGCTCCGCTTGTGTACGACAGAAAAACAGGTGAGGACAAAGCGTACGACAGCTCCCGACCCAAAATATTTTGTCCTGGCACACGTTAAAGTTAAAGATTTTGCGGAAATGGTAAATGCCTGAGAGAGTATTGCACCACATCTTCCTACGTAGTAATGTCAAAGTTGACTCACCAGTCTCCTCTTCCTGTTCCTCTTTAATCTGTGGAGGGTGTGGTTCCTCCAGGACCAGACTGGATCTCCTCTCCTGATGTTGTGGAGGTTGTGGTTCCTCCTGGACCAGACTGGATCTCCTCTCCTGATGTTGTGGAGATTGTGGTTCCTCCTGGACCAGACTGGATCTCCTCTCCTCATATTCAGATGAAACCTCTTTACACACAGACAGGAGGAGGGGAGAGAAGGTAGTGTAAGCAACCCCGGCTGATAAAAGGATGAGCTCTCGAACTGATGATTTAGATTTATTCCAGAAACACCGTAAGAACTATAGGTGGAAAAACACACAAAACAGTACACAAATGTTACATATATGGCTTATGAAGAAATCAATTGACCAACCATACAGTAGCAAAGCTGAACACTGTACTATTATGAAAATCAAAGTCACAAATAAATCGATAACATTTAAATGAGCCTCTGAATTACTATTGCTCAGCATTAACTGTTTTTATACCAAAATGAGTGCAAAACATTACTTTGACACAATAACTGAATAATGAATTATCTTAATGACAACCTTTATATTTTATCCTTTTGAACCAATAATGGAATGTTTGTTACTGTATCTGTACTGTATCATTATAACAAGCAAGTAGGCTATTGTTATTTGTAAAGTACATTATAATATTGGTAAACATGAAATGCACCTTTTAATCAATTGTTATTTGTAAAGTACATTATAATATTGGTAAACATGAAATGCACCTTTTAATCAATCAACTGTAAATATTATGAATTACAGATTTAAACCCATCTATCTAGGAAATGATTTATCAACGTTACAGAGGCTTCATAAAAAGGGTTCAAAATAGAATGGCAGAATCACGTCTTCAAAGTTACTATTAACATAACACAAATGCACAGAAGCAACGTAAAAGAGATTGCATACAAAGCAACATAATAATAACAGTACCTTGTTGCCCTCAGCCAGGTGCTTAAAGGTATATTCAGTGATTTCACTTAATTCAAATATCACTTATTTTTTTGTTTTGTTGTGATAATCCTCCCTACTATAGAGTGCGCTGACCATATAAGGAGTTCCTCCCTGTCCCCAGTTAACCCCTGGGGGTCAAAAAACCTTAGGTTTCGTTTTTGACTCTCTATCCAGATTGGACGAAAGGCTGGGTCCCAGGCCAAAAACAAACCTACGGTTTTTTGAGTGAAATCACTGAATATACCTTTAAACTAAATAAACCTTTCGTTTCGTTCTGAATCTGAACACAGGAGTGTTCCTTTGCTGTTGTTTTCATTCATGGCTGTTGCAGAGAAAAGACCGCGCTAAAATCTACTCATCTACTTGACCACTTCCTTCCTGTTTCTCACAGTTTCAAATTAAAGCTATACAAAAACAGACTGTAATAAAACGAACTCAAATACAATTCTTTCAAGCAAAACACACTGCATAAGTTGGTAGAGACATAGATAATAATACACTATATAACTATTGAAAACTGTTTATATGATTCAAATAAAGAGAAACTATATATAGGCAGCCAAAGTCCAGTGTGAAGTAACTTTGAAAGTCCCTTGTTCAACTCGTTTTGTGGGCAACAGCGCCGCCGCCTGGATGGGGGGAGCATCTCTTTAGCTTTTAAGGGAAACAATACTTCTCGCTCAAAGTACTGATTAAATGGTTCGTTACAGGTAGCATTAGCAGAGCAACTCAAAGTGCTTTTGTCAACTCAAAGATTATTCTCCTATTCGTTTTGTCAGGATAACCATCGTTTAAAAAATGAGTGTCTCGAGTCTCTTCTCAACGCCTCGCAGAGCACGGTGTTGAGTAGAGCCCGACATCGGTCTCACCGATGTATCCGTCATTCTTGGAACCGATGCGTTTATCATTAATGTAACCTACACATGTCTTTTAGAATGTAATATGCCCGACATTATTTCACCGATGTGGCCGAAGTATTTTTTTTTATCATCATTATTGTAATCTACCCTTCCCCACCCAACCACCCCTTTTCCCCATCACTGTATATTTCCCTTTTTACTTCCTTTATGATGAATTCCTGTTCTGTTCTTTGGAAAAATAGAAGTGTATATTTGTACGTCTCCAAATGTTTTGATGAATTGAACAAGGTGGACCCTCTTGTAAACAAGTGTAATGCTTTTATTGGGTCGTCCACTCACAGTTAACAGTTTTTGTATTGAGTTGTGCTTGAAATGTACTGTAATTCTGTAAACAGTTAATAAATACTTCAATAAAAGAATTATGTAATACGCCCTTATGAAACGCGCTCTTTCAGTTTGATAATTATCAATTTCTTACAGATGCGGAGAATGGATTTAAAAGGCACTGCACGCGCCGTGCCTGTGACTCTGACCATTTATGCCAAATATCTTCATAGCTAAACATGATTATGGGTTCAAACTTATTGTGCTATACTTATGTAGCGGCACAAGCAGAAACAACATGCGGTCTGTCTGTCTGTCTTTTAGGGGACCATGAGTTACCAAACTATATTTGTATCGTTACAGTTGCTGAATGACCCTTTAGTCTTGTTAGAATAATACTAATAAAATATGAATTTGTTTTACCTGAGAGAGTATTGCACCACATCTTCCTACGTAGTAATGTCAAAGTTGACTTAGCCTGGAACTCACCTATGCTATCTATGGCATAGGCAGCTCCCGGCAGGATCCGCCGGGAGAAACTGTGCGCAGCTGCTGGACATGAGACTAATTAATTAGAGCGACAGAGAGAGAGAGGAGTGTGTGTGTGTGTGTGTGTGTGTGTGTGTGTGTGTGTGTGTGTGTGTGTGTGTGTGTGTGTGTGTGTGTGTACGGGTGTGCGTGCGTCAATTTAACAAAGGTGCAGACAATCAGAAATCAGCAGAGAGTGATCGACGTTTGCGCTACTCTATGCCGAATTGAAGTGGACTCTGCCCCAGACTTTTTTTTCCTCCATGGAAATGAAAACGTCTGGGTTTCCGAGGCTAAAGTTGACTCACCAGTCTCCTCTTCCTGTTCGTCTTTAATCTGTGGAGGTTGTGGTTCCTCCTGGACCAGACTGGATCTCCACTCCTGATGTTGTGGAGGTTGTGGTTCCTCCTGGAACAGACTGGATCTCCTCTCCTCATATTCAGATGAAACCTCTTTACACACAGACAGGAGGAGGGGAGAGAAGGTAGCATCAGCAGAGCAACTCAAAGTGCTTTTGTCAACTGAAAGATGACATTTATTCTCCTATTCGTTTTGTCAGCATAACCATCGTTTAAAAGATGTCTCGAGTCTCTTCACAACGCCTCGCAGAGCAAGGTGTTGTGAGTAGAGCCCGACATCGGTCTCACCGATGGTACTCACCGTGAGTTAGCTGGTGTGCATTTTTATTTTAGCACAACTAATCTCAGATTTGGGCAGTAGGCCTAAGTCTTACACTGCCAGCCTAGAGCCATGTGCTGTCATCTCCACTTCCTGCTTTTTCAAATGAATGTAATTTATTCTCCAAACCACTTGAAAAGTACTTCCAGTCCTACCTTGGCATGTGCCAAAACTGACCCACTAGACATTGACGGCCTCCTTTTTCTACATTGCCTATATTTGGCCATTAACTGGTATGTGCCAAATTTGACCCAGTCGTCCAAAAGGGGTTAGCATTGCTGCATCCCGCGTTGTGTAATAGAAGGCATTTTTATCCGAGCTGTTTTTTTGTGGCACTGGGTGTGTTCGATATAGGCACACTGACCGCACTGCCAATACAGACAAATAGGCGAGAGCGCTCTCGGTGTGCAACTGTGAATTTCCCAAACGAACCCCGTTTGAGAAAAGTAGTTGGGGTGCTCGGATACAAATGCTTTTTATTAAACAACGCGGGATGCAGCAATGCTAATCGCTGTCCCAGCAAATACCCATGGCACATGTGGTGAGGACTTTATATTTGAAATCTGAATGTTTATGTACACGTTTTCCATGTAAATGTAGCGATTGTGTAAAACTGGCTTCAGTTGCGTCATGACAAGTGTTGGAGCCAGTTTTGTTTTATTTATTTGTTCACCTCTTTCACTTTCGTTTTCATTTTCATATACCGGTATATCAAATATTGTTTTGGAAAAGATAAAGATATAATTTGGATTAATAGAAGCCCCAACCTCTAATTAGAAACTTAAGTAGGCCTATGTCATGTCAATTTAGTGAGCCCCTTTGCACTTCCTTTATAATGTATCCCCTTCAAAGTAAAACCTCCTCTGCAGTGATTCTGGAACAGTGAATTGTAACCTGTATTTTATTTTGAAAGGCTCAGTGGGGGAGGAAGTGGGCTAGCCTGTTTACGGTCTCTTGACATGCCTTTTGAGAACAATGGAAAATGTTTGGTGAAGCTGGGAAGGCATACAGTTTTTGACCTTATTTCATACCTTACTAGCATACTAATTTATTTCTTATTTATTTTGGAGCTATTCATTTGACCTTTTCAGTTTGATTATTCAAGTAGACATTTGTGGAACATAATAAATAGCTTAATGCTACTTAAGCTAAGCTGGTGTTGTTCAGAATCTACTAACCTGCAGTGTGTAGCTCGATGTCCATATCAAAATCAATGTCCAGCAGTTTGTTTTGTGTCTCCAGCAGAGTTTGTAGTGTCTCCATCTCTCTCTGGAAGAGGTTGACCATGAACTCACCCACTGCGCTGAGGCGCTCCAACACAAACACTCTGACGCTAAGCTCCACACTACAAACATCAGCAGCGCCACGCTGCTGTTTGTCCACAACAAACAATATCTCCTCTCCCACCGCCGCTAGCTGTTCATTTATCTTCAGCCGTACAGACTCCATTTGACGCTTTTCACCTCCTTTAGGAGACATTTCCACCAAGCTTTCTGTTCTTACTGTAATATAGAATGTGTAATGAAGGCACAAACATCAACAATTCCCGAGAGACACGACAACATGTCTGACTTCTTCAACAGCGGCCATCGCCGTAATGGAAAACTAGACGCAGTCACGTGACGTGATGGCATCACGTGATGCAAACAAGCACTTCAGGGTCAAAGGATTTCCACGCATGCGCAACAAAATAATCCAGGCACTGTTGCCTTAATGCCTTTTGCCCTCTGGTGGTGGAGGTGTGTAACTGTCACAGATAGATAGATAGATAGATAGATAGATAGATAGATAGATAGATAGATAGATAGATAGATAGATAGATAGATAGATACTTTTTGAAACTGCCTTAGAATCTTAAAATATCTACAACCTTGTGTTGCGGTGTGACACGCTTTGAGCTTGTAGATCAGCTTTTTGCACATTTGACATTTTAAAAATCGTGATTCATTGATATTAATAGGAAAAGGTACTTTGCAATTTTTCATTTTGAATACTTCAGTATGCGTAGGCCTAGGCTACTTTTTCCACCACTGATGACTGGAATCCAACATCAGGGACTCAGGGAGTCTGAATTAGTACCTATGTAATAGACAGTAATTACCTAGTAATTATTACTGGTGGTTCATGAGCTGGCAGTTCATGAACTATACCCGTTTTTCAATTGAGTGCTATAGCGCCACCCTTTGCCAATGGTTGTGGTCTTTGTCTCTAAGCAGGGTGACATAGCCATATTGCCACATTTCGTGAAAACAACTGCATGGTTTGACCTGGAGCGCTGTGTATGTATAATTCAAAATAATGGGTGATCTTCACTGATCTAATGCATTCACCATTCACATGGAATCAGGCAAGCGGTAGATGGCAAACAGCAAAACCTGCTGGATGGCACGCAGAGCCAGACTAACAATGGAACTAGGTGGAGCTTAAGCGCCAGGGCCCGAAGCTTGCAGGGCCTGGTACGAGACTATAGGTACAGCTGTTGCTTCTTTCGAAAAATATAACGCAACATAAGAACCCCCGCTAGTGTTTTTGGTCTTCTCGTCTGACAGTTTCTGTAGCAGTTTTCGGGAGGGGGGGGGGGGGGGGAGCAGTCTGTTTGGGGGGGTTCCCGACGGCTGCGCGTCGCTTCCACCTCTTCCACCAAGCGAGTAAGCGACGCCGTCAGAAGCCCCCTTGCTCAGGAAGGCCCCCTCACTCAGACCGACCAACATGTGTTGTTGCGACAATAACATAACATAACATTGCGCAAAACTTCATATTTACCCTGCTCTAATGCAACAAAAGTGTGTTCTTACATCCTCCATTTCACGATTTCAGCACTCGTGAGTAAATTAATTTAATTGCTATTATGAAAGTTTTCAGTGACGTTGCATCCACAGGTTGCATTGTCGTCAATAATGAATCTGTCTTTAAAACGTTCTAATATTAATATAGCATGTTGGCATTGTCTGTTGGTGCACACATGTTATATGGACCATGTAACAACATGGTCAACAGCACTGTTTGCAAATGTAGCTACATTTGTTGGCCACAAAGACAATTTAGACAAAACATGCTGCTGCCTGCCAATGGAGCTTGTAGATATAGGCTAATTCTTTTTCGGGAAAATTGCAGTTTAGCAGAGACTGAAGTTGGAAAGGCTGTGCCCAGTGCGGCAGTTCCTACTGTGTCTTGTGTGCCAGCGGGCAGCGCAGGCAGTAGGCCTAGTGGATATGCGCTAAACGCATGCATGTTAATTAATTAATTAATTGGCTGAATCAGTAGGGGCCTTTTGATTTGGTGAAGCGCCAGGGCCTTGAGAGGGGTTAATCCGTCACTGATGGCACGGTAAAAAGATGTAATATTTTAACATCCCTCCTGTTCCGTTTACCGTCCTGCTCCCGTCCACTAAAATTACTTCCGGTTTCCCATCTACTGCTAGCCAGGGTCAGAGGTCAAAAGGCAGAACACGAAAGTTGTTCGACATGAGGAGACGCATATGTCTGTTCAAAGTTTGCATTTTCGATTGAGTGCTATAGCGCCACCCTTTGGCCAATGGCCGTGGGCTTTGCGTTCTCACCGTTTCACATACCTGTCTACCATTGCCAAGTTTCACGAAAGCCGACTGCACGGTTAAGCCAGAAATGCAATTTAGTTTTTAAGGGGCCGGGGACTTCGGGCGTGGCCCCTTAAAAACTGAATTGCATTTCTGGAAAAAACTACAAAAAGGGACCATAGGCCAAAAAATTATAATTATATATATATATATATATATATATATATATATATATATATATATATATATATAAAATGGAGACACCCCCACCCCCCTGCCAAGCAGTAGGATTTGAGTCATTTAATTATTATTCATTAATTTATATTATTTGAGACATTTATTTTGACACATCCATATTGTGAAAATGTATTTCTAATCCTTTCTTAGATAGCTGACAATTTTGAATATTGTATATTTTCTGTAAAACTATAATTTTTTGAATTACATTTGACGCAGTGATGGTCTCATAATATATTTTTATCAGGCACGTGCATAGGCTTCAGCTACCTGCGAAACACTACATCTGCAAAGGTGAGTGAGTGAGCAATTGTTTAATAAAAATGGCTTTTATAATATTCTTGCCAAGTTTTATTAGAATTTAGTCTTGAACTCATTATACGTGAGAAAAGGATAACCTACATATTGCTACTTTATTAATCAGTGGGACAGGACAGGGGCTTGCTTGCCAGAATAAGCTGATCTACAAGTTGTAATGCGGTGCGCAACAGACACATTGTTATCTTGTAGATCTGTCCATTTGAAACATGTTAGTAACATTTCCTGATAGCGACAATAAACATCATCACGTTAGATTAAATGGGCGTGTATGATCTACGCGAGGCGGAACCTACAAGGTGGAAACGCTTGGTAAAGAGGGAGTCCGCTGACTGTCAGGTTCATGAGCTATTCCTTTTTTATATATATTTCACTTGAGTGCTATAGCGCCACCCTTTGGCCACCCTTTGGCCACCCTTTGGCCGTTGAAAGTAGCATAGCCCTCTACCATATTGCCAAGTTTTGCAAAAATCGACTACGGTTAAGCCAGTCAGTGTAGAAACATGTTTAAGAAGGTATGAAAAGATCAATTGAGTGCTATAGCGCCACCCTTTGGCCAATGGTCGTGGGCTTCATGTCTTCACCGTTTGGCATAGCCCTCTATACCATAATGCCAAGTTTCACGAAAACCGACTGCACGGTTAAGCCAGAAATGCAATTTAGTTTTTAAGGGGCCAGGGACTTCTGGCGTGGCCCCTTAAAGACTAAATTGCATTTCTGGAAAACCTTTGCATTTCTTAAAAACAGACAACTACAAAAAGGGACCATAGGCAAACAAAAAAAAACGACCGGTTCAGCCAGAACTGCTATTTTTGGCTAAAGGAGAAGAAGAAGATGAAGAAGAAAATATAGCTGCAAGCAGCGATAAGAAGGGGTCAAGCAATATATGTGATCGGCCCCCGATTTCTGATCACGTTGACCGGTATGAACTTCAGCTGAAAAGATACAAATGCACCGTGTAGCTTTGCATCTTCATTTAATCTTTGTATCTTTTGCATCTGCCAATGTGAACGCAGCATTCTTTTTTATATATTTTTTATCCCACGATTTTGTAACCCATTTTTCACCTCTGTGTCAATGATCTAATGTGATCCTGGACTCTACACACCCTCCGTCAACCTGGGGAGAGCAACGGACTTGAACTCATGCTTCCTTCATGCCTGAGTGTCCAAGTTGCTCCTTTACACCTTGACAGGGGGAAGTTTCCCCTGGTTGGACGTAGCGCGTGGAAGGAACACGTTATTCAAATCAGTTCCTTTCCCCTCCATCAGGCGCACAGGCTTCCCAGGGGGAGGTAGTTTAGACCAGGATTACTGCATGTTTTTTGTGAGGGTACCTACCCTAGGGGACACAGGGAGAACATGTGAGGTACCTACGCTAGGGGACACGGGGAGAACATGTGAGGTACCTACGCTAGGGGACACGGGGAGAACATGTGAGGGTACCTACCCTTGGGGACACGGGGAGAACATGTGAGGGTACCTACCCTAGGGGACACGGGAAGAACATGTGAGGGTACCTACCCTAGGGGACACGGGAAGAACATGTGAGGGTACCTACCCTAGGGGACAAGGGGAGAACATGTAAACTCCACACAGAAAGGCCCTTTTGCCAACCCCGCCTCGGGTATGGGCACTGATGACATGGAGGAGGGAACACGCCCCCAGCACTCCCAGTGTCCCCAGCGGGAATCGAACCCAGGACCTTCTAGCTGTCAGGCGACAGCACTACCAACTGTGCCACCGTGCCCCGAATGCAGCATTTTTGAGGACAGCTATTTCTTATCACACCGTTTATGGTGGTTAGGTTTCCCCCAGGTGTGGTGGAGAACAGTGTTGTTTTTGGCAGCAAATTTAGATTTTAGTTTTACTCAGTCTCTTGAATAGTTTATTTAGTTTGAGTCACATTTTATTCACCTGGAATGTCTTAGTGTTAGTCTAGTTTTAGTCGACTAAATCTACAGTTGATTTAGTCGAACAAAATGTATTTTGGCGGGCCGTCGTAATTATTGTTTTTTACACTTGCTGAAAATAGCCGATCTACAAGCCCACAACGCGTCGCGCTTGAGCTTGTAGATTGTCTATTTTCAGCATGCAACTAATTGTAAAATGACTTATACTGGATATATATTGGTATATTTAGTCTTAATTTTAGTCATCATAGCTTAGTTTTCCTTTAGTTTCCATTTAGTTTTCATTAGTGAAAAAAGATAGTCAAGGAACATTTTTCGTCTTTATCGACGAAATCAACACTGGTGGAGACGACGCTGGTGTGCCTGCAGAGTAGGCTACCTGACTGAAACTCTTGTCACAATGTTTGCAGTGGTAAGGTTTTTCTCCAGTGTGGATACGCAGGTGTGTCCGCAAACAACCTATAGCCTATCAATGAAACTCTTGTAACACTGTTTACAGCAATAAGGTCTTTCTCCGGTGTGTAGATGCTGGTGTCTTGTCAGCGTAGCATCTGGGAGAAGCTCTTGTCACATTGTTCACAATGAACGTTTTTTAAGAATCAAAGGTGTTATATATATGGTCGTGATTCACCAGGATCTTAAATGGTTTGATTCTATAGGCTTAAAATAATTAATATCAATATTTTTTTTGTAAATCTCTATGGGAAAAAAATTGTAGATGTTTCAGTGGGTCCAGAAAACCAAGCCCACTGTCCATCCATAGGGTTGAAGCGGTTCATTTTGAAGTGCTTCTGGACAAGACTTGTTTCAGCGTTATTTGGCATGACCCTCTACACCAGAGGTGTCAAACTGGTGATCGTCTTCTGCGGCCCGGGGGTTGGTGTCTAAAACCTGATTTAACACTACCTCTGAGCCAGTGCTCTGAGGCGAGCAGCAGCTACAGAAGGGGGGGGAAAAGGGAGGAGGGAGCGCACCTCCCCTCCCTTCCCATGTGCCTTAATTGCTCCAGCTGTTGGGTGTTAAGTATCAAGAATTTGTGGAATGCAGTTCTCTGCTACTTCAGCTGTGAAGTACCAAAAGACACACCCCTCTCTCTCTCTCTCTCTCTCATTGCTACAGCCATCGATCGGCAGAGCTGTGAAGTTAAGACACCCCCCTCCCTCTCCCTCCCTCCCTCCCTCCCCCTCTCCCTCTCCCTCTCTCTCTCTCTCTCTCTCTCTCTCTCTCTCTCGCTCTCTCTCTCTCACACGAGTTCCATGATATGCGTTGTAGGAAAACGTTCAAGCAGCTTGGACCACAGTAGGCTACACAGTACTCACAGACAGCGATGATGAAGATAATGGAGTTTAGTGATTTAGATTCCAAAAAACAAGAGGGGACATCAAAAAACACCATGTGTGTTCCACGTGTCAAACTAGCGTCTCAATTCACTCTTTTGCTCATGTTGCATAACCACAACAATCATCCTCTTCAGCTGCGCTTCATAAGACATTAAAACAAACTTTAGGGGGCGCCAAAGAAAAGAAAGTAATGCAGGTCTAAAAACGGCCTGTATTACTGCATAAAAATAAAAGGTTGTAGTAGCCATTTACAAATTAAAGTGAAGTCAGTATTTGGCATTGTGGTGTGTGGAACAAGCTTAATGTATCTTATTTTTATGTTATTGCCTGTATCACTCAACCCAAACCCCCCCTCTCTTCATCCCTCTTTGTTTCTTGAAAAAAATAACATGACGGTAACAATGCACAAAAACGAATTTCACCTACTGTTTTACTTGTAAAACTGTGATGTGACAATAAAGATGATTCTGATGATTGAATTATTCTATATTCAAATGGTTTATTGGTGCTTCTGATTGTGTCATGGGTTATATATATATATATATATATATATATATATATACTGCAACGTTTCATAAACACTTGACTCTGCATGGATGTATTAGGGGCAGAAGAATAATTTTCATAAAACTGCAATTTGCATTGGCTCATAAAACCTTCATTTTTTCAACAAAAAAAAAGTACTCCCAATGTTTTACTTTTACTTTGTTTATTTGGACAGGACAATGCATATTAATGGACGTAAATACACCGGATATAGCACAGTTGCTAATGTTCATCCACAGTCCTCGCAGGAAACACAAAACTAAGACAAAAATATTATTTGCGACATTATTCTTCCGGTCATGACCCACAGCTTCGCGAAACGTATAAAAGGTTAACCCAAGTGCCGCACTATGAGCTTGTAGATCTGCTATTTGTCAATGGCTAAAGTATAATATAATGCTTAAAAGACCAAATGGGTTTCCCGCCCCAAGATGGGTTAATGTCTGAAACATCCGACGGTATAATTAAACAGAGTTACAATAGAGAAATAATCTACCAAAGACAACAACTTTTTGTGCCATGTGTATATAGGTTTTACATACAAAAGATACTTAAGAAACTACATTGTGGTGGTCATGTTGATAGTGTCAGATTATGTGATTCCAGGACTTTAGTATCTACCACTTGTCATTGTCATCCTGGAATAGAATGAATGATCATTCGATTGTATGTTATATCATATCAGGGCTTTTCCCCTGTATGAGTCCTCATGTGTAGTTTTAGAACGTCACTCCGAGCAAAGCATTTACCACACACGTTACAAGTACAGGGCTTCCCCTGTATGAGTCCTCATGTGTGTTTTTAGATCACCACTACGAGTAAAGCCTTTACCACACACGTTACAAGTAAAGGGCTTTTCCCCTGTATGAGTCCTCATGTGTGATTTTAGATTACAACTGTGAGCAAAGCCTTTACCACACACGTTACAAGTAAAGGGCTTTTCACCTGTATGAGTCTTCATGTGTGATTTTAGATGTTCACTCTGAGCAAAGCCTTTACCACACACGTTACAAGTACAGGGCTTTTCCCCTGTATGAGTCCTCATGTGTGTTTTTAGATCACCACTACGAGTAAAGCCTTTACCACACACGTTACAAGTAAAGGGCTTTTCCCCTGTATGAGTCCTCATGTGTGATTTTAGATTAAAACTGTGAGCAAAGCCTTTACCACACACGTTACAAGTAAAGGGCTTTTCACCTGTATGAGTCTTCATGTGTGATTTTAGACGTTCACTCCGAGCAAAGCCTTTACCACACACATTACAAGTAAAGGGCTTTTCCCCTGTATGAGTCCTCATGTGTTTGTTTAGATCACCACTCTGAGCAAAGCCTTTGCCACACACGTTACAAGTAAAGGGTTTTTCCCCTGTATGAGTCCTCATGTGTGTTTTTAGAACACCACTCTGAGCAAAACCTTTACCACAGACGTTACAAGTAAAGGGCTTTTCCCCTGTATGAGTCCTCATGTGTCTTTTAAGATCACCACTCTGTGTACAGTGTTTACCACACACGTTACAAGTGAAGGGCTTTCCCCCTGTATGAATCCTTGTGTGCATCGTCAGACTAGACGTCTGATTAAAACATTTGCCACAGTATGTACAACTAAAGCGTTTCTTCCCTGTGTGGCTCCTCATGGAGTGAGTTTGTTTTAAAGATTTCAGGTTCTTGGACAGCTTGCTGCTCAAAGACAATCTTTGTCCTTCCACATGTGTCTTGTGTGATTTCAGTGTGTTTAAAGTTGACTGACCTTCACTGGGCTCCTGCCACTCATCACTGTCTTCAGTGTCAGATTCAGAACAGTGTGAAGAGAGGAGCTGGTCGTCACTAGTTGGTTGTGATGTTCCACAGTCCTCTAGATCAGCTTGTGTTTTCATGTGTTGAGTTGAGGTGCCGGCTACAGGCTCTGTCTCTCTGTTTTCATCATCATGAACATCTTCACTTTTCACTGCTTGTAATGTCAATGTTGACCCATCAGCCTCAGTTGGTCTTTGAAGTAGCTCCTCTTGTTCCTCTTTAATCTGTGGTGGTTGTGGTTCCTCCTGGACCAGACTGGAGCTCCTCTCCTGTTGTTCAGTAAAAACCTCCTCTTTACACACAGGGAGGTGCGGGACGGCTAGAAAAAAAAGACACAAAGAGAGAAAAACATTTAATGTTTGAACTTTACATTTCCCCACGCAGTGTTTCCCGTTTTATAGCTTTGGTAGTGTTGGAGGAAAGTCCTCTTTTCCATTTCTAAATCAAAAACAGTTTTCAGGGCTTGAAATTACATTTTTGAGCCACTAAAAAATTGTACATTAGACATGTACTTGTCTTGCATCTTTTGTTTGTATTTATATATATTATAAATATTTACAAATACGTAGCAAGTGTTCAACAGAAGGTTATTACAAAAGAACACAATTATTTTGAAAGGGAAATATGTTTTGTTTTTACACTAGATGGTGCTCTTGCTAACCTATGGTTGCACACCAGATCGTTGGTAATGAGACGTTCGTTGGGCATCCGTTAAAGAAAATATGTTTGAATACATCCAACTGAAGATTGCATGGTGATCGCGCCCAAAGTGGAATAATAATGCCATTTTTATTAGGAAGAAAACTCGGACTCCGTGGATCCGGATCTTCAAATAGCTAAATCAACGGGAAGTAAACATTTTTATTAAAATGATTAAACGGTACGAGTTTTGGTGATGCTCTATATTGTCTGAATCAACTTTGTTTGTGTTTGGTTAAGGTGTTCATTTATCTCGGGGTCTTGTTCACGAGTGAGGAGAGGACGGAGAAGGAGATCAGCCGGAGAAACGGAGCGGCAGCGGTGGAATTGCAGTCGCTGTACCGCACTGTTGACGATAAGAGAGTTGAGCCAGAAGGCAAAGCTCTCTGTCTACGGAGCAATCTTCGCTCATTCTCTCACCTATGGTCATGAAGTGTGGGTCATGACTGAAAGAATAAGGTCACGAATATAAGCGGCCAAAATGAGTTTTCTTCAACGGGTGGCTGGCATCTCCCTTAGAGATAGAGTGATAAGTTCAGTCACACGAGAGAGACTCGAGTAGAGTCTCTGCTTATTTGCCTGGAAAGGAGCCAGCTTAGGTGGTTCGGGCATCTAGTTAGGATGCCTCTCGGGCGTCTCCCTAGGGAGGTCCTCGAGGCACGTCCCACTGGGAGGAGACCCCGGGGCAGACCAAGACCAGACCCTTGGAACGTCTCGGTATCCCCCAGGAGGAAGTCACTAATGTTGCTCTGGAGAGGGAAGTCTGGAACACTCTGGTGGAGCTGTTGCCCCCGCAACCCGACTACGGATAAGAATATGTTATGTAAGTAAGTAAACAAAACAGCACATACCTATACGGTACAACTTAACTACAGGTTGCATCTTCACATCAAACTGTACACGTCTCTGGTCCACCTCTGGCTGTTCCTCTGACACCGTTGAATGTCTTTTGGAGGCCATCTCTATAGATACGGGAGACCTCTCCCTGTGGTGCTCTGTGGAAATCACCAGTAGAAACAATTCAGTAAGGGTGTGTGTGTGTGAGAGAGACTGAGATATATATATATATATATATAAAAGAGAGAGAGAGAGAGAGAGAGAGAGAGAGAGAGAGAGAGAGAGAGAGAGAGAGAGAGAGAGAGAGAGAGAGAGAGAGAGAGAGAGAGAGAGAGACATACACACACACACATATCTCCATGCTAAACCCCTTATCCCTAAACAACTTTGTCTTTTTTAACTACCTAAAAAACATTTTTTTAATAGTTAAAATAGCCAATCTACATCGACACGTTGTGAGCTTGTAGATTGGCTATTGTATAGGGGTGTGCATCTGTCCCTTACAAGACGATTCTATTGTATAGGGGTGTGCATCTGTCCCTTACAAGACGATTCTATTGTATAGGGGTGTGCATCTCTCCCTTACAAGACGATTCGATACGTATATATACGCATGGGCTACGATGCGATTCAGAGACGATGCATTTGGCCCAGGCTGTAGCGTAACGGTCTGGGCACCGGACTGGTAATCCAGTCGCAGTGTGCCGCGGGTTCGACTCCCGGACCCGACACGGCCTTTACTGCATGTCATCCCCCCATCTCTCTCCCGTTTCCTGTCAGCCTACTGTCTGTCCCTTCAAAAATCAATAAAAGGCGTAAGCCGCAAAAAATATCTTAAAAAAAAAAAAAAAAAAAAAGAGACGATGCATTTAGACACAGAACGAAACACATTAAACCTTTTTTTCATTTTTTATTTGAAGCCATCTGTAAAGTACCATTGCTGACCATCAAATAGATATGTCATAAGACTATTAAGATTGGGAACAACAAAATATGTATCAAGATTAATTTAGTATCACATCATCGTGTTTATTCCATACTGAAAATAGACAACTCACCGACATGTATACAAGAAATACTTACTTACTGTACTACAAAACATACTGACATGGAATGGAAGTCTGTCCCACACAGTACACACCCATGTCTAAGACCTTCACTTTGGCAGGTACTAGAAACATGAAAAGAAACAAGGAATATGTTTGTGTTTCTACTGGCTTCAGTACAGTCTGAGTCTAGTAGTCTACATTTACATTACAATTCCGCTTGGCAGATAGGCAGTTGCTTAGTCAGATGAAATATGAAAAAGATCACAACAATAGCCATCTTTTGGCTTCAGTACAGTCTAGTCTACAGTGCAATCAATCCATGTACTTTGAAAATCTCCTTCTGTTATGGAGAAATATGAAAAACATTTTAAATTAGCCATATTCAGGCTTCAAATCAGTAGTCTAGTTCTAGTCTACAGTGCAATAAATCCCTGTACTTTGCAAAGCTCCTGCTGTTATATTAAGTCAATAAAATAACACAATTTCAAAGAAATCCACCTTCTAACTCCAATGTCATAACATAACAGTACAGTAAGTGCAACATTTTAGTGCAAACAGTATATAATAAAGTCAAAATACCACATTCTTTGTTTGTATGGGGCTGACAAATAAATAAATAACTAGCATACAAATAACATTTTTAAAGTGGCTTTGCATGATTACCTGACACACTGTCTGGCATTAGCTCCTCTTACTATGAACACTGTGCTGTAACATGTCACGTCTGTGTGTGTGTGTGTGTGTGTGTGTGTGTGTGTGTGTGTGTGTGTGTGTGTGTGTGTGTGTGTGTTTGTGTGTGTGTGTGCACGCGCGTGTGCGACTGTGTGTAGGCTTCTTTAAGACATTTGCTTGTCAAGATTCTTCGTAAGGAAAATCAATTGATCGATTTGATCGTGTGCGAGTACACTGCGTTGAGCAGAAACGATGTCTCCTGCAGTGCTGAAAACTCTTTCTGATGCCACACTGGTGGCTGGTATACAGAGGTATTTCTACTACTGGTGGCTGGTATACAGAGGTATTTCTACTACTGGTGGCTGGTATACAAAGGTATTTCTGGTATACAGAGGTATTTCTTTGCAAGAGAAGACATCAGTGGTAGGTCCACCTGCCGGGAATGCCCTGCCGGACTTTCTGGGTCTTCATCCAGGGGCAAAGGATCCCGCTGTCTGTACCTTTAAGAATCAAGAGGGTTTGTCATTCACTCCTGCAGGTTCAAGCCATAAGCAAGGCAATATTACTGACCATCAATAATATATACACAGGATAATAATAGAGCTAATATTCGAATGACATTACATAAAAACGAAATAAGATAAAGTAATCCTACTAAATAAGATAAAGTAATAAGATTAAGGTTAATTGAATTACCTTGTGACTTCCTCGATAGCTTTCTCCCTTGAAGATCTTGCTGTTGTTCTAACTTGGAAGATTTCTCTGAACAGCTCAGAGCCCCACGTTTCTTCTTTTTGGGAGGACGGTCATCATCTGAAATAGAAAATAAATAATACGTACCGTCACTGTGTATTCATTGTTTTTTATTCCATCACTCGAGTGCTTTTCTTTCACCTTACTATTATGCAATATCTCAATCTGCTCACAGTGAATAAAAACACACCTTTTGGCTCATCCTGGATCTGGGGACTAACGATGCCGATGTCTGGATCTGCAGGAGCAGGAGCGGGGTCTCCCTGAGGCGCTGGATCTATCTCTGCATCTGTGTTCTGTCGCATAGTTGCGTGCTAGCATCATAAGCATGCGCCACTTTCCTGCGCAGGAAGTAGCAGATCTACAAGTTGTCTACCCGTCGCAATGCATGGTGTTGTGGGCTTATACATTTATCTTTTTCTTACATGCATATACATACAGTTTTATATTAACATTTTAGGAGTGAATACATAGCTTAGATGCCTAGCTTAGATGCCTGTGACAGCATGTCAGCAGTTCAGACGGGTGCATCCCTCCATTCCTACATGCTGCCATTCCGACATCCCCCCATTCCGACATGCCCCCATTCCGACATGTTGCCATTCCGACATCCCCCCATTCCGACACATTTTAGTCACACCATTCCGACAGTCCACAAATCTTAAATGTATTTTCAAGGCAATGTTTTAAGGGGTGTGTAGCAACTTATAATGTAATAATCAGCTCATAATTTAATTAAAAGACGAGTACATAACTTAATAGATTTTTCTATAATGTAATAATGTGTTACATTAAGAACCTCCACATAGGCGACTCATACTGTAATAAAACTTCATAATGCAATAATGTCTTTATAATATATGAGCTGATTGAGTTTTTATTACATTTTAGCCATGATACTGACATGACACTGACCTTGACACTGACATGATACTGACCATGACACTGACATGATACTGACCATGATACTGACATGATACTGACCATGACACTGACATGATACTGACCATGACACTGACATGATACTGACCATGATACTGACATGATACTGACCATGACACTGACATGATACTGACCATGACACTGACATGATACTGACCATGATACTGACATGATACTGACCATGACACTGACATGATACTGACCATGATACTGACATGATACTGACCATGACACTGACATGATACTGACCATGATACTGACATGATACTGACCATGACACTGACATGATACTGACCATGATACTGACATGATACTGACCATGACACTGACATGATACTGACCATGATACTGACATGATACTGACCATGACACTGACATGATACTGACCATGATACTGACATGATACTGACCATGACACTGACATGATACTGACCATGATACTGACATGATACTGACCATGATACTGACATGATACTGACATGACACTGACCTTGGCACTGACATGATACTGACCATGACACTGACATGATACTGACCATGATACTGACATGATACTGACCATGACACTGACATGATACTGACCATGACACTGACCATGATACTGACATGATACTGACCATGATACTGACATGACACTGACCATGACACTGACATGACACTGACCATGACACTGACCATGATACTGACATGACACTGGCATGATACTGACCATGATACTGACATGATACTGACCATGACACTGCCATGATACTGACCATGATACTGACATGATACTGACATGATACTGACCATGATACTGACATGATACTGACATGATACTGACATGACACTGACCATGATACTGACATGACACTGACCATGATACTGCCATGACACTGACCATGATACTGACATGACACTGACCATGAAACTGACATGACACTGACCATGACACCGACCATGACACTGACATGATACTGACCATGATACTGACATGACACTGACCATGATACTGACCAAAGAAAAAGAGCACCAATCACAAACATTCAATCAAGAACTGACCAATCTAAGCAAGGCAGTAAAAAGAGTACTCTGCTGCACTAATTATGAGATGAAACACTGTTGCATAGAATAGGTAATCAACATGAGATCAAACACTGTTGCATAGAATAGGCAATCAATATCAAACACTGTATCCTAGCTGAATATAATTCAGAGTTAAATTAATAATTCAATTGAGTAATTCATGCTATTACATTCGATAATATTCAAGCAGGATAAACCATTTGTACTATAATCAATAAACCATAAAAAAAAATATATATATATATATATATAACAATAATATTATATTAATATAAATAATAATAAATAAATAATACATAAATAGTTGTAAACCATTTGTACTATAATCAATAAACCATAAATAAAAAATAAATAAATAAATAAAAAATATAAAAAATAATATTTATATTAATATAAATAACAATAAATAAATAGTTGTAAACCATTTGTACTATAATCAATAAACCATAAATAAAATAATAATAAATAAATAATAATACAAAATAAATAAAAAATAATAATATTTATATTAATATAAATAAATAAATAAATTAATTAATTAATTAATTAATTAATAATAAATAAATAAAATAAATAAATATAAATAATACTATTTAAATAAATAAAATAATAAATAAATAAAATAATAAATAAATAAAATAAAATAAATATAAATATAAATATAAATATAAATATAAATATAAATAATAAATAAATAAATAGTTGTGAAAGTGATCTGTCGGAATGGTGGGACTTTTTCTGCCGCGGGTCCCTGTCGGAATGGTGGGACTTTGTTCTGTCGGAATGGTGGGATGTTTACAAATATGAAGCATACCACCATTCCGACAATTAGAAGTCAATGTAGGAGTGGCAGCATGTAGGAATGGAGAGTGAACACCCCTTTGGGTGACAATGGAAAATGTTTGGTGAAGCTGGGAAGGCATACAGTTTTTGATCTTGTTTCATACGTTACTAGCATACTAATTTATTTCTTATTTATTTTGGAGCTATTAATTTGACCTTTTCAGTTTGATTATTCAAGTAGACTTTTGTGGAACATAATAAATAGCTTAATGCTACTTAAGCTAAGCTGGTGTTGTTCAGAATCTACTAACCTGCAGTGTGTAGCTCGATGTCCATATCAAAATCAATGTCCAGCAGTTTGTTTTGTGTCTCCAGCAGAGTTTGTAGTGTCTCCATCTCTCTCTGGAAGAGGTTGACCATGAACTCTCCCACCGCGCTGAGGCGCTCCAACACAAACACTCTGACGCTAAGCTCCACACTACAAACATCAGCAGCGCCACGCTGCTGTTTGTCCACAACAAACAATATCTCCTCTCCCACCGCCGCTAGCTGTTCATTTATCTTCAGCCGTACAGACTCCATTTGACGCTTTTCACCTCCTTTAGGAGACATTTCCACCAAGCTTTCTGTTCCTACTGTAATATAGAATGTGTAATAAAGGCACAAACATCAACAATTCCCGAGAGACACGACAACATATCTGACTTCTTCAACAGCGGCCATCGCCGTAATGGAAAACTAGACGCAGTCACGTGACGTGATGGCATCACGTGATGCAAACAAGCACTTCAGGGTCAAAGGTTTTCCGCGGATGCGCAACAAAATAATCCAGGCACTGTTGCCTTAATGCTTTTCGCCCTCTGGTGGTGGAGGTGTGTAACTGTCACAGATAGATAGATAGATAGATAGATAGATAGATATTTTTTTATTTTTTTAAACTGCCTTCGAATCTTAAAATATCTACAACCTCGTGTTGCGGTGTGACACGCTTTGAGCTTGTAGATCAGCTTTTTGCACATTTGACAATTTAAATCCATGATTCATTGATATTATTAGGAAAGGGTACTTTGCAATTTTTCATTTTGAATAAATGAGTAGGCTATGCGTAGGCTACTTTTTCCAACAACAACGTCACGTTTACTTTAGTCAATGTTTGGGTCGGGACATGTATGTGTCTGCTGTCTACGTGCAAATGCACTCTGCGCGCTCCAGTCTTTCTGGAGGGAGCGAAATGTAGCGTCTTCTGCATGCACCTAAGCATTAACATTTCAATGGGCGAGGGTCGTTAGAGTCTATTGTTCCGTGTTGTTGTTATCGCACGTCTAATGGTTAGACGTGTGACAACGCAACAATAGTAGCTATAATATTGCTTTCGGGGGAGGGTTAGTGTGCCGCCTGATTTTGACAGAAAGTAACACTAACTTAGTGTTACTTTCTGACAAATCAGGCGGCACACCTGGACAGATCAAACGGCACAGTAAAGTGCCGCGGTACATAGGTTGAGAAACACTGCCATTGGGGACACAAGGAGAACATGTGAGGGTACCTACCCTAGGGGACACGGGGAGAACATGTAAACTCCACACAGAAAGGCCCTTTTTCCAACCCCGCCTCGGGTATGGGCACTGATGACGTGGAGGAGGGAACACGCCCCCAGCACCCACAGCATCCCCAGCGGGAATCGAACCCAGGACCTTCTAGCTGTCAGGCGACAGCACTACCAACTGTGCCACCGTGCCCTGAACGCAGCATTTTTGTGGACAGCTATTTCTGATCACACCGTTTATGGTGCTTAGGTTTCCCCCAGGTGTGGTGGTTAACAGTGTTGTTTTTGTTTTACTCAGTCTCTTGAATAGTTTATTTCGTTTTAGTCACATTTTTGTCACCTGGAATGTCTTAGTGTTAGTCTAGTTTTAGTCGACTAAATCTAGTTGATTTAGTCGAACAAAATTAATTTTGGCGGGCCGTCGCAATCATTGTTTTTTACACTTTGTTTTTGAAGATAGCCGATCTACAAGCCCACAACGCATCGCGCTTGAGCTTGTAGAATGTCTATTTGCAGCATGCAACTAATTGTAAAATGACTTGTACTGGAAATATATTGGTATATTTAGTCTTAGTCATCATAGCTTTTCCTTTAGTTTCCATTTAGTTTTCATCAGTGAAAAAAGGGTAGTCAACGAACATTTTTCGTCTTAGTCGACGTAATCAACACTGGTGGAGACGACGCTGGTGTGCCTGCAGAGTACCCGACTGACTGAAACTATTGTCACAATGTTTGCAGTGGTAAGGTTTTTCTCCAGTGTGGATACGCAGGTGTGTCCGTAACAACATATATCAATTAAACTCTTGTCACAATGTTTGCAGTGGTAAGATTTTTCTCTAGTGTGGATACTGTGGGAGGTCGGGCGGGAAACAGGACTCAGAGTTCAGTGTCAGGGGTTAGACGCACGGTGGCGCCCCTGGGTTTATTTCAATTCAGGTCAAACAATACTCAATTTTTGCATCAGAATTCAACAGACAACATGCTTTCTTGAAGTCCGGTCTTCTGGGAGGGTTACAACACTGCAGAGGATGAGAGGGGTGGTTAGCATGAGGTCAGAGTGTAGGGATAGCAATTAGTTGGGGCCTCAGACTCCCGTCTAGGCTATCTACCAACTAAGGTACTGTATAACTTTCTTCTTCTCCTTTCTCAGGGTCCAGAGGGCGCCAGGAGGCTTCCCCGGAGGTTGGTAAGGTGTTAGGTAGGTTTCTCTATCCTCAGGGCTCAAAAGAGTACTTTAGAGTAAAAGTACTCAGATACTATGAAGGTGAGTAATCAGAGTAAAAGTACTTGGTTCGGGTCCGGGTGAGTATGTGACCTAGGGCCCCTTAGGCTCGGCCGACGGGTAGGTACACAAGCATTTATACTCTGATTTCTCTCTGTAAACTGGGGTTGCCGTAGCTGTACGTTACCAGCAGGCAGTGTGTTAACGGTGCCGGAGATTAGCTGCTCACGGACACACGGACGGACGGACGGAGTGCAAAACATACTCTCCCCCCATGCCTTCGGCCTGGTGTTATAAATTATGATGAATTCCTGTTCTGTTCTTTGGCTATATAGAAGTGTCTTATTTGTACGTCTCTAAATGTTTTGATGAATTGAACATGGTGGACCCTCTTGTAAACAAGTGTAATGCTTAACCCATTCTGGGCGGGCACCCCTTTTGGTGTTAGCATCACGTTATGCTTTAGCTATTGAAAAATAGCAGATCTACAAGCTCATAGCGCGCCACCGAGTGGCGCACTACGAGCTTGTAGGCCTGCTATTTTTGAAAAATCGAAGAACGACTGACATTTTTAGAATCTGATCTCGGGTCAGAATGGGTTCATCAGACCAGTGTGTGTCCAGTGGAAACCTCGTATGAATCTGATCTCAGGTCAGAATGGGTTAATTGGATCGTCCACTCACAGTTAACAGTCTTTGTATTGAGTTTGTGCTTGAAATGTACTGTAATTCTGCAAACTGTTAATACATATATCAATATATCAATCAATCAATCAATCAATCTCTCTCTCTCTCTCTTATTACAAAACCACACATTAAAGGTGGTTGCACACTGGGCGCGTTCTTCGGAAAACCGATGGAGAAACGCCACTAGAAATCCGAAAAACGCCCTACTACAGATATTCAACCCATTTAGAGCCTCTATGGTTGGTTCTGTTATAGAACCCATTTAGAGCCTATATGGTTGATTCTGTTATAGAACCCATTTGCCTCTATGGTTGGTTCTGTTATAGAACCCATTTAGAGCCTCTATGGTTGGTTCTGTTATAGAACCCATTTAGAGCCTCTATGGTTGGTTCTGTTATAGAACCCATTTAGAGCCTCTATGGTTGGTTCTGTTATAGAACCCATTTAGAGCCTCTATGGTTGGTTCTGTTATAGAACCCATTTAGAGCCTCTATGGTTGGTTCTGTTATAGAACCCATTTAGAGCCTCTATGGTTGGTTCTGTTATAGAACCCATTTGCCTCTATGGTTGGTTCTGTTATAGAACCCATTTAGAGCCTCTATGGTTGGTTCTGTTATAGAACCCATTTAGAGCCTCTATGGTTGGTTCTGTTATAGAACCCATTTGCCTCTATGGTTGGTTCTGTTATAGAACCCATTTAGAGCCTCTCTGGTTGGTTCTGTTATAGAACCCATTTGCCTCTATGGTTGGTTCTGTTATAGAACCCATTTGCCTCTATGGTTGGTTCTGTTATAGAACCCATTTGCCTCTATGGTTGGTTCTGTTATAGAACCCATTTCCCTCTATGGTTGGTTCTGTTATAGAACCCATTTGCCTCTATGGTTGGTTCTGTTATAGAACCCATTTGCCTCTATGGTTGCGAAGTCTGGGGCCCAACTTGCCGATCAAGAACCGGAAAAATGGGATAAAAAATTGAAACTCTGCATGCAGAATTCTGCAAATCCATTCTCCGCATCCAATGGAAAACACCGAATAACGCATGCAGAGCAGAATTAGGACGATACCCACTAATTATCACACACTGGGAAAAATCTACTAAAAACCAGAGCTATAGCTCTAAACAGAGAATACACAGTATAGCAGAATACTTGAGCACAGTAACTGACCCAAAACTAAGGAAAAGATGAACTCGATATAGACTCAGTGAACACAGTCTAGCGATTGAGAAAGGCCGTAGTACGACAATGTGCAAACACAGCAGCGAGATTTGTGACAGGAGAAGGATGTCAAATGGGATACAAGCACCTTAACCCATTCTGACCTGAGATCAGATTCATACAAGGTTTCCACTGGACACACACGGGTCTGATCAACCCATTCTGACCTGAGCAAACCATATGTGTACACTGTTTATCAAAAGTATAAAGCTAACGTATTATATACGGATGTATATTGTATAACTATCTCTGACAGAAAATGCTTTTTATAGTTTCACAAGATGGTATTACCCAAAGTTCTAATATAACACAGCTCTGTTTAGCACCTTTATTTAACCTATTTTGGGCGGAAACCGCTTTTGGTGTTGGTTATGGTTTAGCTATTGAAAAATAGCAGATCTACAAGCTCATAGCGCGCCACCGAGTGGCGCGCTATGAGCTTGTAGGTCTGCTATTTTTGAAAAATTGAAGAACAACTGACATAGAAACATAGCTTTTTCAGAAAACTGTCAGGATGTAGAAGACATTTTTTTAATCCGATCTCGGGTCAAAATTCCTATTTATATCCAATATTTATTTGTAAATACATTGTTCTATTTTGATTGTCTCGTTCCACTAATAAAGCTCCTTTGAATTGAACTAGGCCTATGAGTGGAACATGTATACAGTACTGAACATGTATACAGTACTGAACATGTATACAGTACTGAACATGTATGCAGTACTGAACATGTATACAGTACTGAACATGTATGCAGTACTGAACATGTATACAGTACTGGACATGTATAAAGTACTGAACATGTATACAGTACTGAACATGTATACAGTACTGAACATGTATACAGTACTGAACATGTATACAGTACTGAACATGTATACAGTACTGAACATGTATGCAGTACTGAACATGTATACAGTACTGGACATGTATAAAGTACTGGACATGTATACAGTACTGAACATGTATACAGTACTGGACATGTATACAGTACTGAACATGTATACAGTACTGGACATGTATACAGTACTGAACATGTATACAGTACTGGACATGTATACAGTACTGGACATGTATACAGTACTGAACATGTATACAGTACTGGACATGTATACAGTACTGAACATGTATACAGTACTGGACATGTATACAGTACGGAACATGTATACAGTACTGGACATGTATACAGTACTGGACATGTATACAGTACTGAACATGTATACAGTACTGAACATGTATGCAGTACTGGACATGTATAAAGTACTGGACATGTATACAGTACTGAACATGTATACAGTACTGAACATGTATACAGTACTGAACATGTATAAAGTACTGGACATGTATACAGTACTGAACATGTATACAGTACTGAACACGTATGCAGTACTGGACATGTATACAGTACTGAACATGTATACAGTACTGAACATGTATACAGTACTGAACATGTATACAGTACTGGACATGTATACAGTACTGAACATGTATACAGTACTGAACATGTATACAGTACTGAACATGTATACAGTACTGGACATGTATACAGTACTGAACATGTATACAGTACTGAACATGTATGCAGTACTGAACATGTATACAGTACTGAACATGTATGCAGTACTGAACATGTATACAGTACTGAACATGTATGCAGTACTGGACTTGTATAAAGTACTGGACATGTATAAAGTACTGGACATGTATACAGTACTGAACATGTATACAGTACTGAACATGTATGCAGTACTGGACATGTATACAGTACTGGACATGTATACAGTACTGAACATGTATACAGTACTGAACATGTATACAGTACTGCCGTTACCTGGAAGTCATTCGTTGGGATTGTTCTGAAGAAGGACGGGAACTGATCCACGTCACTCAGCGCAGAGGAAGCGGCATAGCAACTTATCTGAAAAGGAAGCAGCATAGTAACTTATCTGAAAAGGAAGCAGCATAGTAACTTATCTGAAAAGGAAGCAGCATAGTAACTTATCTGAAAAGGAAGCAACATAGTAACTTATCTGAAAAGGAAGCAGCATAGTAACTTATCTGAAAAGGAAGCAACATAGTAACTTATCTGAAAAGGAAGCAGCATAGTAACTTATCTGAAAAGGAAGCAGCATAGTAACTTATCTGAAAAGGAAGCAACATAGTAACTTATCTGAAAAGGAAGCAACATAGTAACTTATCTGAAAAGGAAGCAACATAGTAACTTATCTGAAAAGGAAGCAACATAGTAACTTATCTGAAAAGGAAGCAACATAGTAACTTATCTGAAAAGGAAGCAGCATAGTAACTTATCTGAAAAGGAAGCAACATAGTAACTTATCTGAAAAGGAAGCAGCATAGTAACTTATCTGAAAAGGAAGCAGCATAGTAACTTATCTGTAAAGGAAGCAACATAGTAACTTATCTGTAAAGGAAGCAGCATAGTAACTTATCTGTAAAGGAAGCAGCATAGTAACGTATCTGTAAAGGAAGCAGCATAGTAACTTATCTGAAGGAAGCAGCATAGTAACTTATCTGAAGGAAGCAGCATAGTAACTTATCTGAAGGAAGCAGCATAGTAACTTATCTGAAGGAAGCAGCATAGTAACTTATCTAAAGGAAGCAGCATAGTAACTTATCTAAAGGAAGCAACATAGTAACTTATCTGAAAAGGAAGCAACATAGTAACTTATCTGTAAAGGAAGCAACATAGTAACTTATCTGTAAAGGAAGCAACATAGTAACTTATCTGTAAAGGAAGCAACATAGTAACTTATCTGTAAAGGAAGCAGCATAGTAACTTATCTGTAAAGGAAGCAGCATAGTAACTTATCTGAAAAGGAAGCAGCATAGTAACTTATCTGAAAAGGAAGCAGCATAGTAACTTATCTGAAAAGGAAGCAACATAGTAACTTATCTGAAGAGGAAGCAACATAGTAACTTATCTGAAAAGGAAGCAACATAGTAACTTATCTGTAAAGGAAGCAACATAGTAACTTATCTGAAAAGGAAGCAACATAGTAACTTATCTGTAAAGGAAGCAACATAGTAACTTATCTGTAAAGGAAGCAACATAGTAACTTATCTAAAGGAAGCAACATAGTAACTTATCTGTAAAGGAAGCAACATAGTAACTTATCTGTAAAGGAAGCAACATAGTAACTTATCTGTAAAGGAAGCAACATAGTAACTTATCTGTAAAGGAAGCAACATAGTAACTTATCTGTAAAGGAAGCAGCATAGTAACTTATCTGTAAAGGAAGCAACATAGTAACTTATCTGTAAAGGAAGCAGCATAGTAACTTATCTGTAAAGGAAGCAACATAGTAACTTATCTGTAAAGGAAGCAGCATAGTAACTTATCTGTAAAGGAAGCAGCATAGTAACTTATCTGAAAAGGAAGCAGCATAGTAACTTATCTGAAAAGGAAGCAGCATAGTAACTTATCTGAGAAGGAAGCAACATAGTAACTTATCTGAAAAGGAAGCAGCATAGTAACTTATCTGAGAAGGAAGCAACATAGTAACTTATCTGAAAAGGAAGCAACATAGGAACTTATCTGATAAGGAAGCAGCATAGTAACTTATCTGAGAAGGAAGCAGCATAGTAACTTATCTAAAGGAAGCAACATAGTAACTTATCTGTAAAGGAAGCAGCATAGTAACTTATCTGTAAGGAAGCAACATAGTAACTTATCTGTAAAGGAAGCAACATAGTAACTTATCTGTAAAGGAAGCAGCATAGTAACTTATCTGAAAAGGAAGCAACATAGTAACTTATCTGAAAAGGAAGCAACATAGTAACTTATCTGTAAAGGAAGCAACATAGTAACTTATCTGAAAAGGAAGCAGCATAGTAACTTATCTGAAAAGGAAGCAACATAGTAACTTATCTGAAAAGGAAGCAACATAGTAACTTATCTGTAAAGGAAGCAACATAGTAACTTATCTGAAAAGGAAGCAGCATAGTAACTTATCTGAAAAGGAAGCAGCATAGTAACTTATCTGAAAAGGAAGCAGCATAGTAACTTATCTGAAAAGGAAGCAGCATAGTAACTTATCTGAAAAGGAAGCAGCATAGTAACTTATCTGAAAAGGAAGCAACATAGTAACTTAGTTACAGTTTTCTGAAAAAGCTATGTTTCTATGTTAGTTGTTCTTCGATCTTTCTAAAATAGCAGACCTACAAGCTCGTAGCGCGCCACTCGGTGGCGCGCTATGAGCTTGTAGATCTTCTATTTTTCAATAGCTAAAGCTGCATAACATAATGCTAACACCAAAAGGGGTTCCCGCCCAAAATGGGTTATCTGAAAAGGAAGCAGCATAGTAAACTTATCTGAAAAAGGCACGAGAGAAAAGCACGAGAGAAAAGGAAGGAAGAAATAAGTGCATACAAATAAAGCATAATGATAGAAAAAGGCTAGATTGTCTTTTTTTCCCCTTCAAACGAGGAGGGCAGGCATCTCAGATCACATTAAATGTGATCTGAGATCATCTGACATTAACTTCCAACACAATCTGCCCTACTGCCCTAACGATGTATCCCCAGTTTGAGGTGCTTTTTGGTGTTTTAAATGCTTTCGCTATTGAAAAACAGCAGATCTACAAGCTCATAACGCGGCACCGAGTGCCGCGCTACGAGCTTGTAGGTCTGTTATTTTTTTGAAAAAAAAAAACGTGAAAATGTGGCCCAAATCTTTGAATATATATATATTATTTCAGAGGGAACGTTTTTAACTCAAATATTTGCTTCTGGGGGGGGGGGTCCCTGGAACAACATATTTTCAGATGGGAGTCTGCGGCCAAATACATATTTTTTTGGGAGTCCTTGTCATGAAAATGTTTGAGAACAACTGACATAGAAACATACGTTTTCTTCTGAAAACTATCATGATTTAGAAGACATTTGTAGAATCTGGTATCAAATGGGTCAAGCACCATGGACACTGTCAGAGGGCCGTGTAGGATTCCTACTCTCAGATCTGAGCGTCTATACTGTACTTCTAACACAGATGCATTGAAAAGCTGCTTCACAATCCATTCCACATCAGCTCTCTCTGCTCTGCCTGCAAGTAGTTGTATTTATAGTACACATGTATATTGTATACTATATAATATAGTATAGTATAGTATGTATAGTTGACATATGATACTCCACTGTTACGTTCTTAGTTTATACATGATTCATGATAACTACTTTTTATATATGTGATGTATGCCATGCTTTTGTTTTTGCTTAAATGTAAGTCGCTCTGGATCAAGAGCGTCTGCTAAATGCCTAAATTGTAAATTGTCAACGTGTAAAAAAAGAACCAAATACATTATGTATAATATTTTACATTTGTGAATATAAAAATGACGGGGGGCATTCGAGTATAGGAAACTTACCATGGGGACTCTGTATAATCCTGATATTCTAGAGATGGCAATGGAACTCGACGAGGTGCCAGGACCCACGATTCCCAGGATGGGAGGCAGAGAGCCATTAACGCAGCTGCCGTGCAGTGGAAAGGTCTCCCCTCTCCCGCTGATCAGTGACATCGCTCCGCGGAAATAAACCTCAGTCGTCAGGCAGCCGTCGTAGAGGATGTATCCCAGGGTGACGTTGGGCAGTAAGCCGGGGTTTCTGTTGATTTCAGTGATGGCATAAGCCTGGGCCATGGCCCACCTGAACCCTTTAATGTAAACACTATAACACAACACGACATGACACTGTAAAACCGTGCATATTTATTTATCCATGTAGAAAAATACAACATTAAATAATCCTTTGTTACTTACTATCTATCAATGCAAGTTTCACCATTCTCCAAAATGTGCTATCAAAATGTGCTGTCAATCAAAATCATCTACTTTAGTCCTATTTTATGCTTGATCAACAATTCGAAAATACACCAGCGATCTACACCTTTTAAATTGGCTATTTCTAAATATTTTTTGGGAAATCTAGACACATTGTGAAAAATCTGGTATAAATTTGACAAGTATGACAAACATTTAGTTTTTTTTTTTTGTGTCCCTGGCACACAACCTTTTTCAGATGAGATTCCACGGACAAACGCATAATATAGCATCAATACATGGCAGTTACTGTATATAGGACACACATCACATACCGTACAGTAGCATGACAGCCAGCAAAACATGAGAGCATTGGAGAGAGCATTATTGGCCAAATGCATCATACATGATGTCGACACATTCTCTCAAATAATATATAAGGGCTCCATGACAACTTGACAAAATGGCATGAAAATGTTTGAAATTCATGTCCGTGCTATTAATTGAATGTGTGCTGCTATACTTTACCTATAGCAACTGAACTCGTGTGGCTTGGCGGTAAACGATGACAGCTCCGGGGAGACCGAGGACGAGGAGTAATGGACCGCGAACAAGCCGCCCAGAATAACGTCCCCGGGCCTGGACATTCTGCTCAGCTTAAACTGGGCCTGTCTCTGACACGAGGAGTTGAGCGAGGAAGAGAACAAAGAGAACAGCATCAAGGACAGGCAGGAGAGCAGGACATGTGTGCCTCGACAAGCCATACAAATAGACATTTCTATGTAGCTAAAGAACAGAACAGGAATTCATCATTGTGATACATCTCATTGTGAGACGGATAATCGAGGAAATGTCTTTTGTTTTATTAATTTTTTGATCACTTGCGGTGCACCCCCCCCCCCACACACACACACACACACACACCACAATGCCTGTGCTGTTTCACCCGCGTTTGGTTTGAAGTTATATCGAGTTACGTGCAAACATTGCAAAGTTGTCGCGCTAACCATATTGGGGAGGAAGGGAGAGTGAATCCACGTTAGTGTAATGCTGGACTGTAAAATTGTCCTCAGAAGTTTCAAAAGACTCATCTTAAATGTACAGTCCAACAGCTGCACATGTTCGGACGTGTAGGCTTCTAGCCTTTGCATAGGCCCTTATATTCATTTTGTCCTGTTTTAATATGTACATTATTTATTTACTCATTGTTAGTGTTGACGTGTAGGCTACTAGCCTTTGCATAGGCCCTTATATTAATTTTTTATTTTTATTATTTACTCTGCACAATTTCTTGCACCCGGTCATTGTTCGTGTACCATTGCTGGAGATTTGTTGTAGGCCTATACTTTGTATAGGTTTCTTGAGGTATGTCATGGATGTATTATTTTGGCTAATTTCTTGGCTATCAGGTAGTAGCTCCATAGAGTATATATGAATAGAGAAGACACCCGAGTTCTCCTCCCATCCACTTGCATTGAGTTGCTCAAAAGCGCATGAGGCGATTTCACTCATCCTTCCTGGTAGGAACAGAGTGCATTCTGGGATGGATTTGCCTCAAACACATGAACGCGCTGCCGTTGACTATCATTGTGCCGTTTGTGCGCGTTCACGTATGAAACATTCGTTCACGTGTCATGGCCTCAAACACATGAACGTGCGCAATGATAGTCAACGGAGAAGCGCTGGCTCAAGCTGCAATGACAAATTCGGACACTATTTCCATTTCACCTCAGGGTTTCCTCTGGGTGCCGTCTCTATTCATACTCTAAGAGTAGCTCCCACAACTCCAACTCTCTTAACCCATTCTGACCTGAGATCAGATTATAAAAATGTCTGTCTGAAAATGACAATTTTCTGAAAAAGCTTTGTTTCTATGTCAGTCGTCCTTCGATTTTTCAAAAACAAGCTCGTAGCGCGCCACTCGGTGGCGCACTATGAGCTTGTAGATCTGCTATTTTTCAATAGCTAAAGCATAACATAATGCTAAAACCAAAATTAGTTAAAGACTAACGCCCTCATTTATCAATCGAGTGTAAAATCTGCCACAGATTCGAGTGCAGGTTTCGTAGTACACCCACGTCGCCACGACATTTATAAAGTGATCGCAAACAGCTGATCCTTCCTTAATTTCGTTCTGACGTTAATAAATGTGACGGCTAAAATCTATCTGCCACGCCCTAAGAAATCAAGCCTCGCCCTCGTTTTTGCGACAGGAACACATGCAATACGACCTGTTAAAAATAGTTTCTCCCGTGCCTTGCTGGCCGCCTCACCCCCCTCTCTCATACACACACACACTGACGCACACGCAACTTGCAAGCCCAACTAACTGGTGTCTTGTTAAATAAATAAAGAACGAACACCTGCATGAATTAAATAAAGTTGTAGGCCTACCCTGTCTGTTTCCCTCTCACCTCGCTTGCCTTGCTGTCATGTCCACACAGGCACGCATGCACGCACCTACATGACACATCGACATCGCATCGCCATGAATGGAATTAGTTTGTAGGCTGGGCTGGCCTATATTAATTTTACCCATTCGTGCACAGTGCACGGCGAAGGCGTGAGACTGTGCACTGCTGTGATATTAAAGTCCTGTGGGTGAGTGATGCCTGCATGAGACATAGGCTATCATGTCGTCAAGGCAGTCATAATCAACGTTTATGTAGTGATTTGATCATTGATGAACGAATCATAAACATATGGATGAAGGCTTAGAAAAAAAAATCCCTTGCTTGCCTTGCTGCCCCCTTTCTCATACACACACACAGACGCACGCACGCACACGCAACTTTTGTTGTATCTTAAAGAAATGAACCTGCATGAATTAAATAAAGCTGTCTGTTTCTCCTCTCGCTTCTCTTCCCTTGCTGCCCGCCTCACCCCCCCCCCCCCCCCGCACGCACATATCGCAATTTGCAAGCAACTTTCACTGTGTGTTGTTAGTTGTATATTAAATTATTCAAGTATTTTTAATTTAATATACAACAAGATATATTAGTGAACGAAAACCTGAACCTGTGAACCATGAATTAAATAACTAGGCACACACACGCTGCTGTTTTGCATATAGTGCTCCTCCTGTCCTGTCTGTCTGTCTCTCTCTATCACTGTGGTCCGTCCGTGACCATTGACCAACTGACCATGCACGTTCGACAGTCTATTTAGATTGCCTCGCAGTCGCTAGTCGCTGTCAACTGTCAATATATGAATGTGCAGCGGCCAAAACCTTAGCCTCATGTGGCTGCATGGCACTGGTGGTGGTGGTGGTGGTGGGCTGGCTGGGTAGCCTATAGCCTACTATCTCCGATGCGGTTCCCACTTGCGCTGGCACGGTACATTTGGCATTCGAGGGAAGCGTCGTGTTTTTTAATCGAGGAGGAGATTGCACATACCGTAACTCCAGAAAGACGGCCTGCTGTAGATTAGGCTACAGTATAGACTACCCACGTTAATTGGGACTCTCCGTCATGGAAATATTTCAGCACAGACAGCCCAAATCCTCGCATGTATGTGCTCATGCAAAACACTGTTTAAATGGCTTAAGCATCTAACTTGCAACATTGTTTTTAATTGCGCAATTTTATCTCCTACTAATTTCATAATGACACAAAGACACATCGTTGATGTATTCCTTTACTTTTTTATTTTTTACATGTAGCCCATATACATACCTATACAGTTTTAGCTAAACATTTTAGGAGTGAATACGTATATGTTTAGATGCCTGTGGCAGCCTCTCAGCTGGTCAAACAATGCTGCCCCGCTGTTCTACGACAGAAAAACTGGTGAGGACAAAGCGTACGACAGCTCCCGACCAGACGTGACTTTTGAACTTTGTCAAGTTCAATTTCAAGCTTTGGCGGAAATGGTAAATGTCGGTAATTTCGGCGTGCACCCGTATTTTGGCGTACGCACGGTTGATAAATGAGGGCCTAAGCATTTACCGGGTGCACGGTCGGGTAAGTCCATCTCTAAAAGAGAAAACACCGGCACTCGCGGAACTTTTGTCTTAAATTTATTCTTATAAGAGTTGGCATGGTAGCTGCAGAGAAGCAACAACGAACGGGTTTTCGACCCTGGCCTCAAGTCTTCATTTTTGATTTGATTTGATTAATTTGATATATTCATGATACAATTCATAGGAGAGCCATACAGAATTATCAGGATTGCACAAAAAGGCTGAGGACTTCATCAGCGTCGAACGCTACAAACACAGGAAGTGTCACCTTTTATGGTTTCCCCCTGGTGCAACAACTTGGTCTGTTGTGTAATTTGACATTTAAGTGTAATTTTGTTTCTGCCTCTTGGCCAGTTCACACTTGTAAAAGAGACTCCGTCTCAATTAGAGTTCTCAAACTCTGCCCGAACCCGACCAGGCCCGACCAGGCTCCATGAAAAAATATATATATTGATTTTTTTTAGAATAATAAAAATAATATTTCTGTTCTGTCTGTTTGTGTATTTATCTGTTATGAAGATGGTGCTGACTGGCGTTTCACTTTTACTCTGTGTAGAGTTCTCAAATTCTGCACAAACCCGACCAGGCCCGACCCGACCCGACATTTTAGGGCTAAATCTATGCTAATCAGTCGGGCCGGGCCGGGCCTATAGGGCCTGATCAGTTAGGGCCCAGTTAGGGCCGGGCCTTAATTTTCGGGCCCGACGAGAACTCTAGTCTCAATGTGTTCTAACTTCTTACTGGTCAAATAAAGGTTAAATAAAATAAATAAATACATAGGCCTACATAGTGCTATGATGGTTCAGGCTATGCCTCATATTGTTCCTATTATTTAGCTTATTGTTACAGCATAAGTTATTCTCTTATATTCCTTATATAAGCTCAACGTTGATAACGGAATTACGTGTATATGCGGCAGTGTTGTTTTCGTCGACTAAAACTATAACGAAATATGTCTGTCGACTAGCTTTTTTCCCTGACAAAAACTACATAACTAAATAAAAACTAAGCCATGATGACTACAACTAAGACTAAATCTACTGCTCGATTTAGTCTCCAAATAAAAACTAGACAAAAATGTTAGGAAGGGACTAGTGGACAAGAGATCGAGTATAAGTCATTTTACACTTGGTTTGCAGGTTTGAGCAGCTTCTTCTCGTGAGGTACAGCCACTGGTTCGACCAGTAAAACCGCCACTCAAACGTCCATTCAGGTCTTTGCCAATAAGCACTTTTTGTTGTTTTCTTTTGCACTTAATTTCCGTTATATTCCACAACACTTATTTTATGCTTTCTGGACTTCATACTTGAACCAAAGAAAGAATGTGCTGTTACTTTTCTTGTATACTCATTTTGATGGACTATATTCTACAGCGGTTGCCTCATGTATATGAAATGATGAAAGCACTTTAAGTTTTTTTCACTTTGATTCTGAATAATATATTCAGATTGTATGCACTATGCAATTATTATTTCAGATTGGAATATACTTATATTTATTTTGTGTTTGTTATACATTGTCATGTCAAGGGGCTTTTCATGATTCTGAATCCATTCCAAGCATTCGTTTTGCAGGAAAAACACTCCTTGGGCTAAAAACGGCCATAGCTGTCGTCACAGATGTGATGAGGTCAGCACATTTGGGCAAGTGGCGATGACCACATTTTAGGTTCAGAACACCACTTCACTTAATTTACTTTGAATTAAAACAAATAAATAATTCTGGCACATTTTCACATGAATTATTGTACTCTTCATGTCACATTTTAGGCAAGGAAATTGGACGGTATTATTTAAAGGTATTACTATTGTAAACAATTGCATCAGAACAGTTCATTTAGCAAGGCATCGACCCATGTGATATTTAATTGGTGTTATTGTGTGTTTCAATATGTTCTTTCAATGGCCTCTAAGGCCTGGGTTAATTAAATAACACCACTGTGTGTGTGTGTGTGTGTGTGTGTGTGTGTGTGTGTGTGTGTGTGTGTGTGTGTGTGTGAGGTGATATTACGTAAAGGCTCTAAGGGGCTGTCATTTGGGACACACCTGATGACTTTAGACGCCTTTGGGTCACGGTGGCGCAGTCACCTCACAGCTGATTACGTAACGGCAGAGGTGGAAAAAAATACTCAATTGTTTTACTTAAGTAAAAGTACCAATGCTGCAATTTTCGCATTTCCGCTCTGTGAAAACATGAACATGCAGTGGGACATGCAAATGTGCGTTTTCGCATTTCCGTAGTTGGAAAACATGCAAATGCGCGCGTTTTTGCATTTCCAGACTGGAAAAACATGCGTTTGCGAGTTTTGGCATTTCCAGGCTTGAAAAACGTGCGTTTGCGCATTTTGGCATTTCCAGACATGAAAAATGTGCACGTTTTTCATGCCTGGAAATGCCAAAATGCGTAGTTGCGTGTTTTTAATTCCATAGCCATAATTCCATAGCATTGGCCATAATTCCATAGCATTGGCCATAATTCCATAGCCATAATTCCATAGCATTGGCCATAATTCCATAACATTGGTTATAATTCCATCGCTTTGTTCATAATTCTATAGTGTAGGTGCCAAAATCCCCAAAAATGTATCGTACGCGTTTCAAAAGCATTAGAGTCCACTTCCAACGTACACTTTCTTCATTTATTAAAACTAAAACAAAAAAATCCAAAGTGTGAAAACTCAATCAAACAAAAACTGTAAAATAATTGTTTCTGGTCTGACCTCAGAGCTGTCTTTCCACTGAGAACCAAACTTGTACTGCCACGCAGTCACTGTGACCCTGGCTAGAATCTGATCTCAGGTCAGAATGGGTTTAGTGACCCTGGCTCATTTATAAAGAATCTGATCTCAGGTCAGAATGGGTTAAGTGACCCTGGCTCATTTATAAAGAGTCTGATCTCAGGTCAGAATGGGTTAAGTGACCCTGGCTCATTTATAAAGAATCTGATCTCAGGTCAGAATGGGTTAAGTGATCCTGGCTCACTTATACAGGCCTGTTCTCAATTAACGCACCTGCTCCAAATACCTTGATTAAAGCAGATCCCTGCACAGATCAACTATGCCCAACAGAATAGTTGAACAAACACTGGACAATACAAACCTATATAACATGAATTTCCATACAAAATTGCAAATAAACAATTCTCACAAATCACAGGTAGGCCTTCAGTATAATGTGTTTTCAGATACCGGCTCCTACATATACTGTAGCATTGGTCATCATTCTACATCATTGGTCATCATTCTATATCATTGGTCATAATTCTATATCATTGGTCATAATTCTATAACATTGGTCATCATTCTATATCATTGGTCATCATTCTATATCATTGGTCATAATTCTATAACATTGGTCATCATTCTATAGCATTGGTCGTCATTCTATAGCATTGGTCATCATTCTATAGCATTGGTCGTCATTCTATAGCATTGGTCATCATTCTATAGCATTGGTCATCATTCTATAGCATTGGTCATCATTCTATAGTGTTATAGTGTTTCTATAGTGTTATAGTGTTATACTAAACTAAACTAAACTAAACTAAATCTATATATCATACCATTACATTAAACTAAATCTATATATCATACCATTACATTAAACTAAATCTATATATCATACCATTACATTAAACTAAATCTATATATCATACCATTACATTAAACTAAATCTATATATCATACCATTACATTAAACTAAATCTATATATCATACCATTACATTAAACTACATCTATATATCATACCAGTACATTAAACTAAATCTATATATCATAAAGTACATCTTTATTTTATGTTTTCTCACAATAAAAGGTATTATGTTCATGGATCACCAGGATCCTGGATAGTTTCAAGGCTAAAATAAATAAATCACTATGGAAAAAAAGGAATGGCCGATTTTTCAGTGGAACCAGAAAACCACTCCCACTGCTGTGTCCTGTTCCACTATATATTCCACTACATGGTCTAAATCAAACACATTACTGATCCATGTGTTTGTGTAGAGAGACCTCCAGCTGTTCTGACCGTTCTGCCCAACCCAGCATTCACTGGAGAGACTGTTACGTTCACATGTGACATGAATGAAGGAGAGAAGGACTGGTCTTATTCCATAGACAGAGATGGTACTAACTATAAAACATACTCTGGTCAGAATCCTTATGCATTCAAAACAACGCCACAGAACACAAGGTCCAGTGGTGAATACCAGTGTACCGGTCGTCTTACAGGTAATGACCAGGTTGTGAAACAAAGTGATAAAGTCACCTTGGTGGTATCAGGTAAGTCATATAATTTACTCATCACACTGACATTGTGTTTGTGTTATGATCATTCATGGTCAAAGGTTTAACACATTTAGAGCCATACACGTTCATGTACGGTTTATAAAACCCAGCACTTTAATGCCAATTCCGTGTATGTCCGTGTTACGATCTTAATTACAGTACGCCTCATCTGTGTTATATTTACCGCATATCAATGAGACACGCTCCATAGTGCTTGCAGCACACTGTTATCTATGTGTGTGTGTGTGTGTGTGTGTGTGTGTGTGTGTGTGTGTGTACTGTGTACGTGCGTGCATGCGTGCGTGTGCGTGTGCGTGTGCGTGTGTGTGCGTGTCGGTGTGTGAAATAATATTTTTCCCATGTTTTTGCCAGTTGAGAGAAATACAGACCCTCAATAGTTTCACAGTTGAAATTCATTTCTCTGTCATAAATAACAGCTCAACCAAAGCCTACGCTGGAATCAGAGAGACTCAGTGTACTGGAATTAAATCCAGTGACTCTCACCTGTAAAGTGGAGAGTATAGCTTCATGGAACATTTACTGGTACCGAGACAAGAGAGACTCTAAACCAGTGACGACGGTGACAACACAGACAACCTACACATTCAGGCCCACTGGAGTCTCAGAGAGTGGAAAATACTGGTGTCGAGGAGGGAGAGGAAACCCAACATACTACACACAGTACAGCAACAATGTTTATGTCACTGTCTCTGGTGAGTTAAAATATACTGTACTCTATAATTCCTTTTATACAACAGGTAGTTCCAATCAAGCAATGTGATTGGTAGAAAAGGGCTCTCCAGCTGTGGTCAAGACTCAAATGAGTATGACAGCACCCTTAGCAGTTCTCAATTTAAAGATTTGAGAATGCCGAAACACAACATAAATATCCTTTTTTCTTTTTTTTGTAATTAAAGATGTTTTTTAATTTACTCGAAATTAAATAAAATAAAAGTTAGGATATGTTGTTTCGCAGGTTCACTGAACTGAACTAAACTGAACGTGTGTGTGTGTGTGTGTGTGTGTGTGTGTGTGTGTGTGTGTGTGTGTGTGTGTGTGTGTGTGTGTGTGTGTGTGTGTGTGTGTGTGTGTGTGTGTTCTACAGAGGCACCTGTTCCTGTTCTCAGCAGACACCCTGACAGGCCTGAGACTTTCATTGGAGAGACTCTTACTCTGAAGTGTATGATACCAGAAAGTTCTTCTGACTGGACATCTTACACATGGCTGAAGGATAATAAAGCTGTGTCTTCCAGTGAAAAATCTGAATACATTTTAGGTCCTTCTGTAAATCCCTGTGGTGAATACCAGTGTGCAGGTCCACGGAATCATGACGTACAATATTCCAAATACAGCAACACCATCACAGTGTCTTTCAAAGGTATGCATAGGATCAATAGGAATAGAAGTTAAGCCCCAGAGACATTCACACAAAGTACCTTGAGATAGTATACTAGTCTCTGAATAGCAGGCATTTGTCATGATCTGTCTCCCAATTCAAGTGTGTCATGCATTTCATTGTTTAAGACTTTGTTCCAATCCTAATTAATGTTATTTTGTTGCTATGATTCTCTACTTCCATATGAAATGGAAACAAATAAATACATTTCAAAACACCAGGTTTTGTCATAACCAACCACCTTTCTACAAATGCTGAGCCAGTGTATTTATTTTATGTTTTTCTCTCTAATGTGAACAACAGATCAACCAAAGGCCACACTGACAGCTGAGCAGACAGTCATCCCAGCAGGGGGCAGTGTTGCACTGAGCTGCTCTGTGGAGGGTTCTGGATGGAACTACTCCTGGTACCAATGCTCTGACTCTACTGGACCAATCACAGCGTCAGATGGTGGTCACGACTCTGACTCTACTGGACCAATCAGAGAGTTAGAGGGTGGTCAGTACTCTACTGGACCAATCACAGTGTCAGAGGGAGTCTACAGGTGCAGAGGAGGGAGAGGAGAACCAGTTTACTACTCTCAGTTCAGTGATGCTCTTACCTTGAACACAACTGATGGTGAGTAATTATCTCCGCCAGGCCGAGCGGTCGGGAGGCGGAGATTATATGTGTTCATCCCCATTCATGTGTCCGTCTGTCTGTCTGTCTGTCTGTCTGTCTGTGAGCAGCTAATCTTGGACACCAATTGGACCGATCGGTGTCATCATTTGCTTGCACACTCCCCAGTTGTGGCTATCAAGGAAGACGCACCATCCCAAATTGGTGGCAATTCCAGGCCACTTTCATTCATTCTTCCATTCTAATTGGCTACGATTGCCTGACAAATGTTGTGAGAGGGGCCTCTAAACAACACTGTCACGTAACGGCACGTGAAATGCTACAAATGCCACTGAATATAATTCATCATCAACAACAAATTATCTTGTACTGTAAGTCATGTGACAAGGACCATCAAAACACTAAATGCCAATTATGCCATATATCATGTTTGTAGATTATACTGAATGTGTACTGTAGACCTATTTATGAAGGTATACCGTAACTAAAATGTTATTGTCTTTGCCGGTCCTGTCTCAACGTTCAGTGTCTCCTATGCCTGCAGGACTGAGTGAACTACATTACAGTGAAATAATGTCCGATATTGGGCAATAAAATGACGGATACATCAATAATTAAAAACAATATAACATGTTTACAATGTACTAGTTTGTGCTTAATCAAACAGTGCTTTACTGGCCTTGTTATGCAAGCGCACTGGTGAGATGATTTGGGAGCACATGAGTGTGACATCAGATGCCTATATAATCACTGATATTATAAAAATAAAATGTAGGCATAAATGGACTGCACGCCTTTATTTCCAAGTGACAATGACAAGCATACAGCTTGCCTATTTGCAATTGTAGGCTATAGGTGTAAACTAAGGGCTTAATCATTCACCATTTAAATAAGTGCTTTGACAGTTCAGATAAAAGCGGGAGTCGGGAGGTCGGGACCGCGGCGTGCGTCGCCAGAACATACCAGCACACATGCAAGCCTTCATCCATATGTTTATGATTCGTTCATCAATGATCAAATCACTCCATAAACGTTGATTATGACTGCCTTGACGACATTGTAGTAGCCTATCTCTCATGCAGGCATCACTCACCCACAACACTTATCACAGCAGTGCGCAGTCTCACTGATCGCCTTCGCCGTGCACTGCGCACGAATGGGTAAAATTAATATAGGCCTAGTCTACAAACGTATTCCATTCATGGCGATGTGTCATGTAGCCTTGAGGTGCGTGCGTGCGTGTGTGCGTGGACATGACAGCAAGGCAACAAAATTAAGGAAGGATCAGCTGTTTGCGATCACTTTATAAATGCCGTGGCGACGTGAGTGTAGGCCTACTACAAAACCAACAATCTAATTTGGGGCAGATTTTACACTCAATTGATGTATATTATGTCTGTTTATGAGTCTGGCGTAGAGGATTTCATTCTGTGCAGGAAATATTGTCAATACATTTCAATAAATGTGCTCCGCGCTCCGTTTGTACTCGCCCAATAAATATGTCCAAAGACGTGGAGTGAGATATTGACCTCTAGTTATCCATGTAAAAGTTCTGGCAGAAAACGCTTGTTTATTCAAATATGTCTCATCTTTTCAAACATCTCTCATATATTTTCACGGGCCTGTACACAAACGACATTTTCTGAGGGCGAGGGGTCTGGAATTACAGCTGGACTTCCAATTATTAGTCACTCGCAGGGCAGAGTTTTCTGCTGCAGCCTAGGCTCCAGAGTCACAGGCACGACGCGCACAGTGCGTTCCATTCTCTGCAGCTGTTAGAAATGAATTAATATCAAACCAAAAGAGCGTGTTTCATAAGGGTGCCTCATTTTACATGTGTAGGTTACATTAATGATTATAAAAAAAGACTTCGGCCACATCAACAACTATAATTTGCCTAATAACTTAGTGTCCATGCATTGACTGGCACTGACGCTGAATTACGGCGACGAGGCGACAGCAGCATTGTCGGACCGCCTCCGCCCAGGAAAGCAAACAGAACATGGCGCCGGTGAGAGTCCTAGCAAGTTGGTTCGTAAAAAAACATCTGGAAATACTGCTGTTTGGCAGCATTTCGGGTTCCAGCCAAATAAAAAAGGCTGATAATCGCGATATTATTCACGGCATCAATACCGATATCAAAAAATCAATATCGCCGAAGCCTAATCGAAACGCCTTAAGGCGAGACACTTATTTTTTTAAACGAGTTATCCTGACAAAACAAAATAATAAATGTCATCTTTGAGTTGCTCTGCTGATGCTACCTTCTCTCCCCTCCTCCTGTCTGTGTGTAAAGAGGTTTCATCTGAATATGAGGAGAGGAGATCCAGTCTGGTTCAGGAGGAACCACAACCTCCACAGATTAAAGAGGAACAGGAAGAGGAGACTGGTGAGTCAACTTAAACATTACTACGTAGGAAGATGTGGTGTGATACTTATATTAATAAGATAATTTATATTTTTATTAGTATTATTCTCAGAATCCACTACTCCTGAATGAAGTGTCTGGTGCTGGGAGTCTGGTCCAACGCACAGGTCCTGGCTGTACTCGTGGTGAGAGCAGGAGTGGACCTGGTGAGACGTAGGAGGGGCCCGGACTGGAGTCAACCCACAGAGCCTAGTCCCTCCACCTGGTCTTTCCCTAGTGGGTCTGATCGAGGGTAGCCTCGGAAACCCAGACGTTTTTATTTCCAGGGAGAGAAAAAAAGTCTGGGGCAGAGTCCACTTCAATTCGGCATACAGTTGCGCAAACGTCGGTCTCTCTCTGCTGATTTCTGATCGTCTGCACCTTTGTTAAATTGACGCACACACGTACACACACACACACTCCTCTCTGTCGCTCGAATTAATTAGTCTCATGTCCTGCAGTCTAGTTTTGATGGTAGCTACTGGGACGTAAGTCGGGACTTACTCGGCTCACTCGGCTGGGTCACCCGAGTGAGGGGTATGATGTTTGCGAGACCCTGAACCCCGATGACCTTGGGATACATCACTGAGGATACCATGTGCATCTATGTGATGTATTTTCGTTCTTTCATTCTAACGAGACTAACGATAAATATATAGTTTGGTAACTCATGTTACCCCAAAAGACAGACAGACACACAGCATGTTTGAACCCATAATCATGTATATATTCTCAAGTGTTTTTAATTTATTTATTTATTTCAAACAGCAAGGCTAACTTACAGATTGACTAACTTTTTGATTATTGATAATGGACCCATCCGTGGAACTGCAGGTGGTCCCATGGATGCACTAGGCCAGCGGTTCCCAAAGTGGGGTCCGCGGACCCCTAGGGGTACGCAACGCATAGCCAGGGGGTACCCAAGCCCCCTCAAAAAAAAAAAAAAAAAAAAAAAAAAGGTTTCTTTTTTTTTTTTTTTTTTTGAGGGGGCTTGTGAATCATGGTGTGTGTGTGATATGAAATGTCCAGTACCTCCCCAGTGCCTCCCCAAGTGCCACCCCAGTGTCTTCCCTGCAGTGTCTGCCCAGTGCCTCCCCAATGTCTCCCCAGTGGCTGCAGTTTCTCCCCAGTGCCTCCCCAGTGCCTCCTGCAGTGTCCCCTCAGTGCTTCCCCAGTGCCTCCCCAGTGACTCCCCAGTGTCCCCCTGAGTGCCTCCCCAGTGTCCCCCCAGTGCCTCCCCAGTGTCCCCCTTAGTGCCTCCCCAGTGTCTCCCCAGTGTCTCCCCAGTGTCTCCCCAGTGCCTCCCCAGTGTCTCCCCAGTGTCTCCCCAGTGTCCCCTCAGTGCCTCCCCAGTGCCTCCCCAGTGTCCCCCTGAGTGCCTCCCCATGCTCCCCAGTGTCTCCCCAGTGTCCCCCTGAGTGCCTCCCCATGCTCCCCAGTGTCTCCCCAGTGCCTCCCCAGTGTCTCCCCAGTGCCTTCCCAGTGCCTCCCCAGTGTCCCCCTGAGTGCCTCCCCAGTGACCAGCCGAGTGCCTCCCCAGTGCCTACCCAGTGTCCCCCTGAGTGCCTCCCCATGCTCCCCAGTGTCTCCCCAGTGCCTCCCCAGTGTCTCCCCAGTGCCTCCCCAGTGCCTTCCCAGTGCCTCCCCAGTGTCCCCTCAGTGCCTTCCCAGTGCCTCCCCAGTGTCCACTCAGTGCCTCCCCAGTGTCCCCCTGAGTGCCTCCCCAGTGTCCCCCCCGAGTGCCTCCCCAGTGCCTCCCTGAGTGCCTCCCGAGTGCCTCCCCAGTGTCTCCCCAGTGCCTCCCCAGTGCCTCCCCAGTGCCTGCCCAGTGTCCCCCCAGTGTCTCCAATAGCAATACAAGAGCAATAATACAAATCAATCTTAATTTATTAATCTTATTCATTAATTATTGAATCAAATTAATTAATTAATCAAAATGTTCGACGCAAGAAGGCCCCCCTGCAGCCTGCGCCCAGCACCATGCCAAAGCTTTTTCCTGCAGGAAACACTGCTTGTGGTTGTAAATATATTGTTATCTGTGTTGCGAGTATGAGGGGGTACCTGGAAAAATATCTACCCCAAAAGGGGTACCTGGTCCAAAAAAGTTTGGGAACCCCTGCACTAGGCTACTGTACTGTAAATTGGTGCCATTTAATTTACTTTGTTTGCATAATACGTGCTCGATTCAGTATTTAGATATTTTATATTTTATTATCAGACCAGCCCATTGTAACTACAAACTCCATTTTAACCATCGTAGATGCACAGAAAACACCCATCCCTGGTTCTAGTGACTGATATTGTCCTTCCTTAGAGAGGGACAGCCATAGCTGAATGGGTAGAGAGCCCGTCTAGGAAACGGAATGTGCAACAGTGATGTTAGGTCTGCAGTGGGTCCCAGGACCCACGGGTGGGAGTCTTAATAAAAATGGTATTTTTTTTTAAATTGTAATTGTTTGATAATATTGCATTTATACAAATCATGCATCAACTAAAGATTAAGACCTGGAGTCACCACTACACACTATATGTATGACACACTCAAACATCATTGTATTTTTGGAACATGTTTGTTGAAACTTCCAACAAACCAGTTTGAGTTTGTGTCAATTGTTTACAGGTTTCTTTTCTTTTTTTCTTGTAGTGTCATTTTGTCATAACCTTCTGTTGAACATTATGCAAATGCAACATTATAATCAATACAAACACAAGATGTCTTCTAAAATCTTTACTTGGACAAGTAAGTAAATGTTCGTCCAAATGACCAGTGGCTCAAAAATGTAACGTCAAGCCCTGAAAACTGTCTTTGATTAGAAATGGAGAAGATGATATTCCTCCAAAAATGCAAAGTTCAAACATTAAATGTTTTTCTCTCTTTGTGTCTTTTTTTTTCTGTAGCCGGCACCTCAACTCAACACATGAAAACACAAGCTGATCTAGAGGACTGTGGAACATCACAACCAACTAGTGATGACCAGCTCCTCTCTTCACACTGTTCTGAATCTGACACTGAAGACAGTGATGAGTGGCAGGAGCACAGTGAAGGTCAGTCAACTTTAAACACACTGAAATCACACAAGACAAATGTGGAAGGACAAAGATTGTCTTTGAGCAGCAAGCTGTACAATGACCTGAAATCATCAAAACAAACTCACTCCATGAGGAGCCACACAGGGAAGAAACGCTTTAGTTGTACAGACTGTGGCAAATGTTTTAATCGTAAGGCAAATATGACGACGCACACAAGGATTCATACAGGGGAAAAACCCTTTACTTGTAACGTCTGTGGCAAAGGCTTTGCTGAGAGTGGTAAACTGCAAATACACATGAGGACTCATACAGGGGAAAAGCCCTTTACTTGTAACGTGTGTGGTAAAGGCTTTACTCATAGTGGTGGTCTAAAATCACACATGATTACTCATACAGGGGAAAAGCCCTTTACTTGTAACGTGTGTGGTAAAGGCTGTACTCATAGTGGTGACCTAAAAAAACACATGAGGACTCATACAGGGGAAAAGCCGTTTACTTGTAACGTCTGTGGTAAAGGCTGTACACATAGTAGTGAACTGAAAACACACATGAGGACTCATACAGGGGAAAAGCCCTTTACTTGTAACATGTGTGGTAAAGGTTTTGCTCAGAGTGTTAATCTAAAAACACACATGAGGATTCATACAGGGGAAAAGCCCTTCGCTTGTAACGTGTGTGGTAAAGGCTTTCCTCGGTGTGAACATCTAAAATCACACATGAGTACTCATACAGGGGAAAAGCCCTTTACTTGTACAGTTTGTGGTAAAGGCTTTGCTCAGACTGTTCATCTAAAAACACACATGAGGACTCATACAGGGGAAAAGCCCTTTACTTGTAACGTCTGTCGTAAAGGCTTTATTCAGAGTGGTGATCTAAAAACACACATGAGGACTCATACAGGGGAAAAGCCCTTTACTTGTAACGTCTGTGGTAAAGGCTGTACACATAGTAGTGAACTGAAAACACACATGAGGACTCATACTGGGGAAAGACCCTTTACTTGTAACGTGTGTGGTAAAGGCTTTGCTCGGAGTGATTATCTAAAATCACACATGAAGACTCATACAGGGGAAAAGCCCTTTACTTGTAACGTCTGTGGTAAAGGCTTTGCTTCGAGTGTTAATCTAAAATCACACATGAGGACTCATACAGGGGAAAAGCCCATAGATGAATGAGGACTCATACAGGGGGGTGGGGGGGGGGGGGGGGCTTTAGTTCCTGTTAGTGGGGGGGACCCTTTAGTTCCTGTTAGTGGCAAATGCTTGGGTCAAAATGCACATCTGAGGATAATGAGGAGGAATCATACAGGGAAGAAGTGGTTAGTTGTAATAGTAATAAATCCACATTTTCCCCAATTGAGTTGACACATGATATAACATACAATAGAATGATCATTCATTCTATTCCAGGATTACAATGACAAGTGGTAGATACTAAAGTCGTGGAATCACATAATCTGACACTATCAACATGACCACCACAGTTTAGTTTCTTAAGTATCTTTTGTATGTAAAACCTATATACACATGGCACAAAAAGTTGTTGTCTTTGGTAGATTATTTCTCTATTGTAACTCTGTTTAATTATACCGTCGGATGTTTCAGACTTTAACCCATCTTGGGGCGGGAACCCCGTTTGGTCTTTTAAGCATTATATTATACTTTAGCCATTGACAAATAGCAGATCTGCAAGCTCGTAGCGCGGCACTTGGTGCTGCGCTACGAGCTTGTAGGTCTGCTATTTTGTTTTTAATCGTGAAAATGTGGCGCAAATCTTTGAATATATATTCTTTCAGAGTTAACGTTTTTAACTCAAATCTTTGCTTCTGGGGGGGGGGGGGGGGGGGGGGGTTGGGGGGTCCCTGCAACTACATATTTTCAGATGGGGGTCGGCGGCCAATTACATATAATCTTGGGGGTCCTTGACGTGAAAATGTTTGAAACATAGGGTTTTTCAGATTACTGTCAGGATTTAGAAAACATTTTTTAGAATCGTTCCCAGGTCAACATGGGTTAACCTTTTATACGTTTCGGAAGCTGTGGGTCATGGAAGAATAAGGAAGAATAAGGTCGCAAATAAATTTTTTTGTCTTAGTTTTAGTCGACAAAAACAACACTGCTGGTACCACTACTTTATCGTAGGGGTGGCACGATTATGAAATTATGACCATTAGCCCACCTCTGATTATCTGCAGGGTCATATCTGCCGATACCGATTCTGACTGATTCCGATATTTTACAGAGGAACCACAATGGAAACAAGCCTATAGGGCCCTATAGGGGCTTGGCCCAAAGCCTGATAATAAAGTATTCAATCAATCAATAAATAGCCTATACTCTTTTCCAAGTGTCTGTTTCCACAACTGAATGACTACTGAATGAGATGAGTGCACAGATTAAATGTAGAAAAAAAGTTTACTTTTACTTAGATTTGACATCATATTTGCTTTTGTTCTAGACTAGAGGTGCTAGAAACGTTTGATAAATATTGAACTCTATGATGAATTTTTACACCCTTTAATTTATAAAATTTCTTTGCTGGTGAAAACCGATTAAATAATGAAGCAATATTACACGAGAGGGGGTGGTTTAACGTCATTAATGCACGCCTGCGATGCTGCAGGAACGAGCCCGAACAATGGAAATGGAACAACATATTTCCAGATTACAAAATAGCCGATCTACAAGCTCACAATGAGTTGCATCGCGACGTATTGTGAGCTGGTAGATCGGCTATCTGCTATTGGCCAAAATGTACGAAATGCACAAAAGATTCTACACATGAGCTTATATAGACAAAAATATCACACCCATGTGAAGTGAGGGGCGCTAATATATTAAAGTCATAGGCGGCGGGTGCGTAAGGCTAGGGAAGGCTTAGCCTTCCCAAAAAATATGCTGGGTATTTTTTTAAATATATATAATATATGTGCGCAGCATTATAGAAGGCTATTGTGTGTGTGTGTGTGTGTGTGTGTGTGTGTTGTTGCTGCCCCCTGGTGATCGCTGATCGGATAGGCTATAGCTATACACTATACAGCAACTGGCCTAATCAGCATATGATTGACTACTATTGGTATGTCTGTAAACCTCGTCCTTCCAGTCGCTTTGTAGCAAAGAGTAGCGCGCGCTGGTTTGTTTTGGGAAACAGCAAGAGTGAGTGGCTGTCAGAACTCAGCACCACCAGTCAATGTCCGCACGGTTCACAGTTCACACCACTGCAGCAACACTGACACGTTCAGCGGAGTGGCTGCTGTCTCTGAGTCTGTGCCGTCTTTCAAGAGCCATGAGCCGCGACTCTCGGAGGGGCAGCAACACCGCCGGGTAATCTACACTGACTGACTGACTCGAGACTTGAGAAAAAGACGTCCAAAAGTCGTTTAAGTCTGTGTATAGGCTAATTCATTGGTAAAAGTATGCTAAATAACTCATTTTTAGACCATCTGGGAAATAAATAAATAAATCCGCGGCGGCGGAGAGTCCCCCCCCCCACGCAATTCTATAGCCTACCCAAAGATAAAACGCACCCGCCGCCTATGATTAAAGTGTAAGTCATGTTGATTAGGTGATGTAATGGTGATGTAAAACAAACATTATGACGTACATTTTCCCTTCATTGTCAATGGCGTTTACAAAACAAACATTGAACTAAAGACAAACATTAAACCCTTGTGTCCCTATAGGAGGGGCTAGTGCCAAAATGTCCTCTCAGTACAGGGTTGTGTAGCATGGAATGGCCTTCCTCTGCGTATAAGGGATTGTGCTACATTTCCACCTTTTAAATTCAATCTGAAAAAATGGTTGCTTGAAAACCAAAGCTGCAACCATTCATGATTATTTTAGGTGTATTTCTTTTTTTATGCTGTGTTCCCTATATGTAATGTTATGTAAATGTATTCCTGTCTGTGGATGAAAATTAGCAACTGTGCTATATCCGGTGTATTTACGTCCATTAATATGCATTGTCCTGTCCAAATAAACAAATAAAGTAAAAGTAAAACATTGGGAGTACTTTTTTTGTGTGAAAAAATGAAGGTTTTATGAGCCAATGAAAATTGCAGTTTTATGAAAATTCTTCTTCTGCCCCTAATACATCCATGCAGAGTCAAGTGTTTATGAAACGTTGCAGTATATGGTGTAGAGGGTCATGCCAAATAACGCTGAAACAAGTCTTGTCCAGAAGCACTTCAAAATGAACCGCTTCAACCCTATGGATGGACAGTGGGCTTGGTTTTCTGGACCCACTGAAAAATTTCCCATAGAGATTTACAAAAGAAATATTGATATAAATTATTTTAAGCCTATAGAATCCAACCATTTAAGATCCTGGTGAATGACGACCATATATATAACACCTTTGATTCTGAAAAACCTTTCCATTGTGAACAATGTGACAAGAGCTTCTCCCAGATGCTACGCTGACAAGACACCAGCGTCTACACACCGGAGAAAGACCTTATTGCTGTAAACAGTGTTACAAGAGTTTCATTGATATAGGTTGTTTGCGGACACACCTGCGTATCCACACTGGAGAAAAACCTTACCACTGCAAACATTGTGACAAGAGTTTCATTGACATATTATGTTTAGAATAGAATAGACTTTTATTTGTTTTATTTGCACACAAAGCATACACTGAGCATACAACAAAATTTCTAGGGAGCTCCCACATAACCGTAGTACATAAAAACACTAACATAACACATAACATACAACACAGAGTAAAGTGCATGGTGATATTTAAAGTGCATGATGGATGAAAAAGGAACCAATAAGTTATCACAGTCCAGAGTCAGAGTGCATGATGCATTATGAGGGGACAGTCAATGCTCATTTAGTGATCGATCGTTTCGTTTAGCAGTCTGACTGCGTAGGGGAAAAAGCTGTTTGTCAATCTTGAGCTACTAGCACGGATGGACTGGTATCTCCTCCCTGAGGGAAGGAGGTGAAAGAGGTGACATGCTGGGTGTGACTGGTCTCTGATGATACGGTGGGAGAGGCCGAGGCAGCGGGAGGTGTGACTGGTCTCTGATGATACGGTGGGAGAGGCCGAGGCAGCGGGAGGTGTGACTGGTCTCTGATGATACGGTGGGAGAGGCCGAGGCAGCGGGAGATGAAGACGGAGGTGATAGATGGTAGAGGGGACCCGATGATCCTACCTGCCGCCTTCACCACCCTCTGCAGGGCCGCCTGCTCTGCCTTTGTGCAGCTGGGGAACCACACAGACACACAGAAAGTCAGTACGCTCTCGACAGCACAATGGTAAACGTTTACAAGGAGATTTATGGGCAGGGCAGCTTCTTTCAGCTTCCGTAGGAAGTATAGGCGTTGCTGAGCTTTTCCAAATCACTGAAGCAATGTTGGTGCTCCAGGACAGGGTCTCACTCACACTGAGACCCAGTGAACTTGAACTCTGTGACCACCTCTACTGCCTCGTTGTTAATGAGCAGAGGGGAGTGGTCCGGCCTTGACTTCCTAAAGTCCACTATAATCTCCCTTGTCTTCTTTATGTTGAGCTGCAGGTTGTTATTTGCACACCAAGCTGTCAGACCTTCCACCTCTCTCCGATAGGCAGACTCATCATTGTTCCTTATGAGGCCCAAAACTGTGGTGTCGTCTGCAAATGTTATGATGTGATTGGAGGGGAAGGAGGGAGAACAGTCATGTGTGAGCAGGGTGTATAATAGTGGGCTGAGCACGTATGTAAAAACCTCAGTCAGCTGATCCGCACACTCTCTCATGATGCGGCCCACCACTCCATCAGGTCCCGCTGCCTTCCGTGGGTCGGTGTTCCGGAGGCAGCACCTGACTTCATGGTGGCTCAGGACGGGGGCTGTACCACTGGGGGGGAGGGGCTGCACTACCTGGTCACTGTTTGCTCTGTCGAACCGTGCATAGAACTGATTCAGCTCCTCAGTCAGAGCAGCAGAGCTGTTTGTGGGTGATGTTGGCCCCTTGTAGTCACTGGTCAGTGATTTGGTGGAGGGTGTGTAGAGTCCAGGATCACATTAGATCATTGACACAGGGGTGAAAAATGGGTTACAAAATCGTGGGATAAAAATTATTAAAAAAAGAATGCTGCGTTCACATTGGCAGATGCAAAAGATACAAAGATTATTTAATAAAGATGCAAAGCTATACGGTGCATTTGTATCTTTGTAGCTGAAGTTCAACTTGATCGGAAATCGGGGGCCGATCACATATATTGCTTGACCCCGTCTTATCGCTGCTTGCAGCTATATTTTCTTCTTCTTCTTCTCCTTTAGCCAAAAATAGCAGTTCTGGCTGAACCGGTCATTTTTTTTGTTGGCCTATGGTCCCTTTTTGTAGTTTTTGAGTGGTGCAACCACTCCTACAACCAGCAATGTCCGTGTACGTGTGTACCTGTATCATGTATCAGTGGTCATGAGCACGAGTATGTGACTTATTAATACCAATAGGGGGCGCCAGAAACAGAGAGAGGGGTATTGCTGTGCCTGCTGCCTTCTAATGAGAGAGAGAGAGAGAGAGAGAGAGAGAGAGAGAGAGAGAGAGAGAGAGAGAGAGAGGTGTGTGTGGGGGGGGGGGGGGGGGGGGGGATTTGCACCACTCACACGGTGTGATTTTAAGAAATGCAAATCTGGCTTAACCGTGCAGTCGGTTTTCGTGAAACTTGGCAATGGTAGACAGGTATGTGAAACGGTGAGAACGCAAAGCCCACGGCCATTGGCCAAAGGGTGGCGCTATAGCACTCAATCGAAAATGCAAACTTTGAACAGGTTTAGCTCCGTTTGACCGTCAACAATAAAACTTGGATAGACATATGCGTCTCCTCATGTCGAACAACTTTCGTGTTCTGCCTTTTGACCTCTGACCCTGGCTAGCAGTAGATGGCAAACTGGAAGTTATTTTAGTGGACGGGAGCAGGACGGTAAACGGAACAGGACGGATGTTAAAATATTAAATCTTTTTACCGTGCCGTCCAGCAGGTTTTGCTGTTTGCCATCTACCGCTTGCCTGATTCCATGTGAATGGTGAATGCATTAGATCAGTGAAGATCACCCATTATTTTGAATTATACATACACAGCTCACAGATTTGAAGGCAGTTTCAAAAAGTATCTATCTATCTATCTATCTATCTATCTATCTATCTATCTATCTATCTATCTATCTATCTATCTATCTATCTATCTATCTATCTATCTATCTATCTATCTATCTATCTATCTATCTGTGACAGTTACACACCTCCACCACCAGAGGGCGAAAGGCATTAAGGCAACAGTGCCTGGATTATTTTGTTGCGCATGCGTGGAAAACCTTTGACCCTGAAGTGCCTGTGTGCATCATGTGATGCCATCACGTCACGTGACTGCGTCTAGTTTACCATTACGGCGATGGCCGCTGTTGAATAATTAAGTCAAACATGTTGTCGTGTCTCTCGGGAATTGTTGATGTTTGTGCCTTTATTACACATTCTATATTAGGCCTACAGTAGGAACAGAAAGCTGGAAAGGTGGAAATGTCTCCTAAAGGAGGTGAAAAGCGTCAAATGGAGTCTGTACGGCTGAAGATAAATGAACAGCTAGCGGCGGTGGGAGAGGAGATATTGTTTGTTGTGGACAAACAGCAGCATGGCGCTGCTGATGTTTGTAGTGTGGAGCTTAGCGTCAGAGTGTTTGTGTTGGAGCGCCTCAGCGCGGTGGGAGAGTTCATGGTCAACCTCTTCCAGAGAGAGATGGAGACACTACAAACTCTGCTGGAGACACAAAACAAACTGCTGGACATTGATTTTGATATGGACATCGATCTACACACTGCAGGTTAGTAGACTCTGAACAACACCAGCTTAGCTACAAGTATCATTAAGCTAGCTGAACGGAACTACATCTCCCAGTAGTTGCACTAGCCCTAGAATGTCTGTGATCATACATAAATTACATATATTCCTGTTTACACAGCCATAGATCGGATGCCTCCGCTCCCAGTGAGCAAGGAGACATGGGCAGCATAAATGTGCTCCGTGCTCAGGACGTAGGCTATTACATTCTAAAAGTGTAGGTTACATTAATGAAAAACACATTGGTGAAATAATGTCTGCATCGGTGCCAAAAATGACGGATACATCGGTGAGACCGATGTCAGGCTCTACTCACAACACCTTGCTCTGTGAGGCGTTGTGAAGAGACTCGAGACATCTTTTAATTTTTTTTTTTTTTTAATTTATGATGACAAAACGAATAGGAGAATAAATGTCATCTTTGAGTTGACAAAAGCACTTTGAGTTGCTCTGCTGATGATACCTTCTCTCCCCTCCTCCTGTCTGTGTGTAAAGAGGTTTCATCTGAATATGAGGAGAGGAGATCCAGTCTGGTCCAGGAGGAACCACAACCTCCACAACATCAGGAGAGGAGATCCAGTCTGGTCCTGGAGGAACCACAACCTCCACAGATTAAAGATGAACAGGAAGAGGAGACTGGTGAGTCAACTTTAACATTACTACGTAGGAAGATGTTGTGCAATTCTCTCTCAGGCATTTACCATTTCCGCAAAACCTTTAACTTGAACGTGTGCCAGGACAAAAATCATGTTGGGTCGGGAGTTGTCGTACGCTTTGTCCTCACCTGTTTTTCTGTCGTACACAAGCGGAACAGCATTGTCTGAACTGCTGACATGCTGTCACAGGCATCTAAGCATATTTATTCACTCCTAAAATGTTAATATTAAACTGTATGTATATGCATGTAAAAAAAAAAAAAAAGGTAGATTTCCAACTTTACAAGCAAATAAAATCACGCAATAATTTAAAACAATATAACATGTTTACAATGTATTAGTTTTTTTTTGGTGAGATGCGAGCGCACTGGTGAGATGATTTGGGAGCACATGAGCGTGACATCAGATGCCTATATAATCACCAGTGTTTGGCAGTAACGAGTTACTAGTTACATATTACTGTAATGATATAACTTTTTCCAGTAACGAGTAGTATAACGAATTGCTCTGCAGAAATAGTAATATAGTAACTATTTACTCCGCCAAAACATGCTTCGTTACTCCTTACTTTCACTTACAAATGAGCATCATTTGTCTTGTTTAATTCGTTCGGTTATGCACTCATAGTAAATTAGTAGATGGTTGTTGCATGGCATGCAAAAATAGAACAGATCTACAAGCTATCAACGGGTAAAAACAGGTGCTTGTAGATCTGTTTTTTTGGCCTGCACAGCCTGCGCACAGTTATGACGTAGCGTACAGTATGCTTATGGGGTCTCGTCTCATACTCTCTTCACTTCCAAAAAACAACAGACAGACAGAGACCATGACAGAGATATGTATCGGTATTATTATATATCATTATAAAAACAACAGACAGACAGAGACCATGACAGAGACATGTATCAGTATTATTATATATTATATATCATTATAAAAACAACAGACAGACAGAGACCATGACAGAGACATGTATCGGTATTATTATATTATATATCATTATAAAAACAACAGACAGACAGAGACCATGACAGAGACATGTATCGGTATTATTATATATTATAAAAACAACAGACAGACAGAGACCATGACAGATACATGTATCAGTATTATTATATTATATATCATTATAAAAACAACAGACACAGACAGAGACATGTATCAGTATTATTATATATTATATATTATTATAAAAACAACAGACAGACATATACATGTATCGGTATTATTATATATTATTATAAAAACAACAGACAGACAGAGACCATGACAGAGACATGTATCGGTATTATTATATATTATATATCATTATAAAAACAACAGAGACAGACAGAGAAATGTATCGGTATTATTTTTTATTCTTGTCTGTCAAAGATGCCAAGTATATTAATGTCCGTTGTAAACTTTGCTTGTGCAAAAAAACACTTTATCTAAACGTGCAGGCAAAACAGACTGGATTCTATCCACCAGGACATACATGGAGATTATCTGAAGAATTGACTGGTCGCTAGGGCTGTGCGATATGACGATATATATCGTATTTTCGATAGAAAATGTCTATCACGAAAAATAAGCTATATCGTTTATATCGCCGTTTTATTTTACGTCACAGCGCGTATATACGGCATGCCCAGCAGCCCACCGCACTGAAAACAGTGAGCCAAGTAGCCAACACGACCACAACACAAGCCGAGGAGCTTGCAGCCTTGCACCTAAAAGAGGGGCAACGTCTTCCATTGTATGGAAGTGGTTTGGATTACATGAAGGGAGATGATGGCTGACGAGATTCAGAGCGGTGTAACACTAAGGGCACGTTCGGAAATAACACACCGGAGTGCACTCATCTATCAGTTTGCATTGCACAGTGCGTCGGTGCGTCCAATGCGCTATTTCCGAGACTTCCCTCTTACCTGTGCAGTCCTCTGCTGCGTGTTCGTGTCTGTCTTGTTCTATTGTTCCAAATAAATTATTCCATTTGAAAAGTCCTTAATTCAGCAACAGCTTCCAACAACAACAACACAAGACGCTAACTTAAGTTGGGATCATCAAAAAAAAAAGGAAAAGAAAAAACTCCACTTTTCCCATATACGCACAGCTGGGCATGGAGAGTTGACGACGTGGTCGCGTTCTCTCTCTCTATCGCCTGTAGTCAATTAAACATCGTTAAGCTTCCCAACGTCTTTAACAAACTAAACTATAACTACAACAGAACATTTTGATTCCCTATACAGAGCTTAAAATGAACTGAAACAACTAGTGACAAACTGTGACATGAGGTATTTATTTTTTCCTTAAGCAAATTTAATGTTGAGGCCTGTACTTCTGTGTCTGAATGGGAACGTCTTATTTCTTTATGTTTTCTTTTTAATTGTCATAATAATAATTATTATTATTAATAATAATAATAATAATAATAAAACTTTATTTGTATAGCACCTTTCATGACATGAAATGCAGCTCTCAAAGTGCTTTACAGAGCAATGGAGAAAAAAAGAAAAGCAAGGCAACGCATTAAAAAACAAGCAGTAATGCAATACAGTGAGGACATGAATAACAAAAAATAAAAGATCAATTAAAAGCAATGTTGTAGAAGTGGGTCTTGAGCTGTGCTTTAGAAATGTCTACAGAGGCTGAACAATTGAGTTCAGCCTCTAATTATTATTATATATATTTTATTTTGTAATATTTTTGTACTTGCTTTGGCCCTGTCTGTGCATGGGCAGGGCATCAGTATTATATTCATATAATTAGACTGGATAATGTGAATTTACATTGCAGCATAAGTAATTGGCATAAGTTTGATATTAGCATAAGTGTTCTTTTCCTGTTTTTTGAGTGGTGCAACCACTATAGACAGCTATGTGTGTGTCCCTGTCCCTGTATCCGAGCACGGAAATAGCATAATTATTGTCACCACCAAGTGTCACTGTTGTGCAGCCTAACATACAGACAGAGGCCAGGGAGGAGAGCTTGTACAGTACAGTACAGTACAGTACAGTACAGTACAGTACAGTACAGTACAGTACAGTACAGTACAGTACAGTACAGTACAGTACAGTACAGTACAGCCCAAGTACAGTAAAGTACTCGACCTGAACAAAAATCATTTTTTTTAGATAAAAAAATAGGTATCGTAAAAAATATGCTATATCGTGAGTATATCGTTATCGTGATAAAATAAATTCTATATTGTGATATGAGATTTTGTCATATCGCCCAGCCCTACTGGTCGCTGGTTGTATTGTTGTAGACGAGAGGTTAACCCATCCCTCATGAACAGTTGACACGGCCTCATTTAATCAGATCCATCATGGTCCGGAGCGGTTGCTCAAAGACCCGCCCGGAGTCAGCACTGTTTAATGCAATGTATTTGTGTGTGTTTAATATACGTTTTTTTTATTTATTATTCAAGACAAAGTTGTAAAAGTCAAAAGTATGTATATAAAATAAGCAAGCATCACGCTAGCAGACAATACACTATTGTCTGAACTGCTGACATGCTGTCACAGGCATCTAGGCATATGTATTCACTCCTAAAATGTTAATTTAAAACTATGTATATGCATGTTAAAAAAAGAAAAAGATAGATTTCCAACTTTACAAGCAATTAAAATCACGCAATAATTAAAAACAATATAACATGTTTACAATGTATTAGTTTGTGCTTAACCCATTTTGGACGGGAACCCCTTTTGGTGTTAGCATTATGTTATGCTTTAGCTATTGAAAAATAGCAGATCTACAAGCTCGTAGCGGTGGCGTGCTACGAACTGTCAGGATGTAGAAGAGCGTGTCTTCGGCCACATCAGTGAAATAATGTCCGATATTGGGCATTAAAATGACGGATACATCAATAATTAAAAACAATATAACATGTTTACAATGTATTAGTTTGTGCTTAATCAAACAGTGCTTTACTGGCCTTGTTATGCGAGCACACTGGTGAGATGATTTGGGAGCACATGAGTGTGACATCAGATGCCTATATAATCACTGATATTATAAAAATAAAATGTAGGCATAAATGGACTGCACGCCTTTATTTCCAAGTGACAATGACAAGCATACAGCTTGCCTATTTGCAATTGTAGGCTATAGGTGTAAACTAAGGGCTTAATCATTCACCATTTAAATAAGTGCTTTGACAGTTCAGATAAAAGCGGGAGTCGGGAGGTCGGGACCGCGGTGTGCGTCGCCAGCACATACCAGCACACATGCAAGCCTTCATCCATATGTTTATGATTCGTTCATCAATGATCAAATCACTCCATAAACGTTGATTATGACTGCCTTGATGACATTGTAGTAGCCTATCTCTCATGCAGGCATCACTCACCCACAACACTTATCACAGCAGTGCGCAGTCTCACTGATCGCCTTCGCCGTGCACTGCGCACGAATGGGTTAAAGGAATATAGGCCTAGCCTACAAACGTATTCCATTCATGGCGATGTGTCATGTAGCCTTGAGGTGCGTGCGTGCATGTGTGCGTGGACATGACAGCAAGGCAACGAAATTAAGGAAGGATCAGCTGCTTGCGATCACTTTATAAATGCCGTGGCGACGTGAGTGTAGGCCTACTACAAAACCAACAATCTAATTTGGGGCAGATTTTACACTCAATTGATGTATATTATGTCTGTTTATGAGTCTGGCGTAGAGGATTTCATCCTGTGCAGGAAATATTGTCAATACATTTCAATAAATGTGCTCCGCGCTCCGTTTGTACTCGCCCAATAAATATGTCCAAAGACGTGGAGTGAGATATTGACCTCTAGTTCTGGCAGAAAACGCTTGTTTATTCAAATATGTCTCATCTTTTCAAACATCTCTCGTATATTTACAAGTAACAAGTAACAAGTAGCAAGTTGGTTCGTAAAAAAACATCTGGAAATACTGCTGTTTGGCAGCATTTCGGGTTCCAGCCAAATAAAAAAGGCTGATAATCGCGATATTATTCACGGCATCAATACCGATATCAAAAAATCAATATCGCCGAAGCTTAATCAAAACGCCTTAAGGCGAGACACTTATTTTTTGAAACGAGGGTTATCCTGACAAAACAAATAGGAGAATAAATTTCATCTTTGAGTTGCTCTGCTGATGCTACCTTCTCTTCCCTCCTCCTGTCTTTGTGTAAAGAGGTTTCATCTGAATATGAGGAGAGGAGATCCAGTCTGGTCCAGGAGGAACCACACCCTCCACAGATTAAAGAGGAACAACAGGAGAGGAGATCCAGTCTGGTCCAGGAGGAACCACACCCTCCACAGATTAAAGAGGAACAGGAAGAGGAGACTGGTGAGTCAACTTTAACATTACTACGTAGGAAGATGTGGTGCGATACTCTCTCGGGTAAAACAAATGTATATTCGTATTAGTATTATTCTCAGAATCCACTACTCCTGAATGAAGTGTCTGGTGCTGGGAGTCTGGCCCAACGCACAGGTCCTGGCTGTACTCGTGGTGAGAGCAGGAGTGGACCTGGTGAGACGTAGGAGGGGCCCGGACTGGAGGCAACCCACAGAGCCTAGTCCCTCCACCTGGTCTTTCCCTAGTGGGTCTGATCGAGGGTAGCCTCAGAAACCCAGACGTTTTTATTTCCAGGGAGAGAAAAAAGTCTGGGGCAGAGTCCACTTCAATTCGGCATACAGTAGCGCAAACGTCGGTCTCTCTCTGCTGATTTCTGATCGTCTGCACCTTTGTTAAATTGACGCACACACGTACACACGTACACACACACACACTCCTCTCTGTCGCTCTAATTAATTAGTCTCATGTCCGGCAGTCTAGTTTTGAGGGTAGCTACTGGGACGAAAGTCGGGACTTACTCGGCTCACTCGGCTGGGTCACCCGAGTGAGGGGTATGATGTTCGCGAGACCCTGAACCCCGATGACCTTGGGATACATCACTGAGGATACCAGGTGCATCTATGACTAAAGGGTCATTCAGCAACTAACGATAAATAAATGGTCATCAATCAGCATCAGACACTGCATTCAGGAGTGGTGGATTCTTGAGCCACAATGGTGCTGCAGGCTCCACCTGGGCAACGGTGGTGCTGCAGGCTCCACCTGGGCAACGGTGGTGCTGCAGGCTCCTCTTGCAGCCTGAATGGCCCTCCTAAAGGCCTCACCGTGGGTTTGTTGGGCTTCCTCCTCACGGAAGACACAGGCTGGGGCGCCAACCCATACTGCTCCCGGGTGCCGTCTACATTCCGGCTGTCACACGTCTCTCCGGTGGTCACCAGACTATTCCTGGTTGTTCAGGTGTTCAGTAAACCCTTATTGAATGATAAGTACAAGTTGTTTCTACTGGTGATTTCCACAGAGCACCACAGGGAGAGGTCTACCGTATCTAGAGAGATGGCCTCCAAAAGACATTCAACGGTGTCAGAGGAACAGCCAGAGGTGGACCAGAGACGTGTACAGTTTGATGCGAAGATGCAACCTGTAGTAAAGTTGTACCGTATAGGTAATAATAATAATAATCTTTATTGTCCCGAAGGATATTTGTCTTCACAATCTGTTCAACAGTTCAACACCCACATCAAAAACAACACAGAGCACATAGCACCAAGACAAAACAAAAAACAAAACATGAGTTCCCCACTGTGTACAGAATCATCCTATCGGCGGGGCAGTTTGTTTAATGCCGCGATGGCTGAGGGGACAAAACTCCTACTAAAACGGACCTTTTTCCAGGGCAAGGTCCTGTATCTTTGTCCAGATGGCATGAGGTTAAAGAAACGATACAGAGGATGATCAGTGTCATTTGATATCGAGAGTGCTAGTCGTGTGATGGCGTTATTGTTCATATCAGAAAGTGTGGGTATGTACTGTTTTGTTTACCTACTTACATAAAGGGATATTTCACTTTCAAAATAATTGTGGGTAATGTTATCGTCTACTCTGGCTTTTTGTGAACACTCTGGACAGTTTTTAATTTGCTCGATTCAGTATTTAGATATTTTATATTATATATTATATTATCAGACCAGCCCGTTGTAACTTCAAACTCCATTTTAACCATCGTAGATACACAGAAAACACCCATCCCTGGTTCTAGTGACTGATATTGTCCTTCCTTAGAGAGGGACAGCCATGCTGAATGGGTAGAGAGCCCGTCTAGGAAACGGAATGTAAAACAGTGATGTTAGGTCTGCAGTGGGTCCCAGGACCCACGGGTGGGAGTCTTAATAAAAATGGTATATTTTTCTTTAATTGTAATTGTTTGACAATATTGCATTTATACAAATCATGCATCAACTAAAGATTAAGACCTGGAGTCACCACTACACACTATATGTATGACACACTCACACCCATTATTTTGAATTATACATACACAGCGCTCCAGGTCAAACCATGCAGTTGTTATTCACGAAATGTGGCAATATGGCTATGTCACCCTGCTTAGAGACAAAGACCACAACCATTGGCCAAAGGGTGGCGCTATAGCACTCAATTGAAAAACAGGCATAGATCATGAACTGCCAGCTCATGAAGCGCCAGTAATAATTACTAGGTAATTACTGTCTATTACATAGGTACTAATTCAGACTCCCTGAGTCCCTGATGTTGGATTCCTGTCATCAGTGGTGGACAAAGTAGCCTACGCATACTCAAGTATTCAAGATGACAAATTGCAAAGTACCTTTTCCTATTATAATATCAATGAATCACGGATTTAAAATGTCAAATATGCAAAAAGCTGATCTACAAGCTCAAAGCGTGTCACACCGCAACAGGAGGTTGTAGATATTTTAAGATTCAAAGGCAGTTTCAAAAAGTATCTATCTATCTATCTATCTATCTATCTATCTATCTATCTATCTATCTATCTATCTATCTATCTATCTATCTATCTATCTATCTATCTATCTATCTATCTGTGACAGTTACACACCTCCACCACCAGAGGGCGAAAGGCATTAAGGCAACAGTGCCTGGATTATTTTGTAGCCCATGCGTGGAAAACCTTTGACCCTGAAGTGCTTCTTTGCATCACGTGATGCCATCACGTCACGTGACTGCGTCTAGTTTTCCATTACGGCGATGGCCGCTGTTGAAGAAGTCAAACATGTTGTCGTGTCTCTCGGGAATTGTTGATGTTTGTGCCTTTATTACACATTCTATATTACAGTAGGAACAGAAAGCTTGGTGGAAATGTCTCCTAAAGGAGGCGAAAAGCGTCAAATGGAGTCTGTACGGCTGAAGATAAATGAACAGCTAGCGGCGGTGGGAGAGGAGATATTGTTTGTTGTGGACAAACAGCAGCGTGGCGCTGCTGATGTTTGTAGTGTGGAGCTTAGCGTCAGAGTGTTTGTGTTGGAGCGCCTCAGCGCGGTGAAGGAGTTCATGGTCAACCTCTTCCAGAGAGAGATGGAGACACTACAAACTCTGCTGGAGACACAAAACAAACTGCTGGACATTGATTTTGATATGGACATCGATCTACACACTGCAGGTTAGTAGATTCTGAACAACACCAGCTTAGCTTAAGTAGGGGAGACGGGGGTAATGTGAGACACTTTTTACATTTGCTCCCCTGTAGGCGAGCTAAAATGATATATCAGTCAAATTTACATATTTCCCATTCATTTGGGATGTTTCCTAAAAATGGAAATGATTAGAATGAATCCAAGACAAAGGGCAGTGAACATATGATTGTTTTAAAAAAAGTGGTCAGGTGTCTCACTTTACCCCAGGGCTGGGGTAAAGTGAGACAGACCATCAAAATCAATGGGGTAAAGTGAACCACTTATTCTTTTCACTTTAAAACTACCATAAAAACACTTGTTTTAGCAGTTAGAACACTGACAGCTAGCTTGACAACCACACATTCCAAAACTAATGTCAGACTAGTAACAGAATCATGGGAATTGGTCATTAACCACATTTTCTTTCTAAACACTTGAAAGTAAGTCTGAACAGAATCAAAGACAACATTCTGTAATTCAAAATGTTTTAATTAACATTCAAATGATTAGAACACAACACACACGCACACAATTCACATCTCTACAAAAAGCAACACTTGCTAAAAGAGATAAACGTTTCTCTCGGTCGAAGTTTCCCCCCATTTAACCCATTAAGACCGGGAATGTATCTGTGTCACTTTAGCATAGTAGACAGCAATTGGGTTCGGAACACTTGACCCTTAGAGCAGGCTAGTAGGGGCTCAGCACCATCAGAACCAGCTAGAACAGCTACAGCTACAACTAGGTCTACTCTACATTCCAGCCAAGGTTACAGTTTGTAAATACATCAACGATGTGATTATAATCCATTTCTAATGGATGAAGCCTTGGCCTGGAAGAGAGGTTATCAGGTGGTCTCCAAACGTCTTAGAGTGTTTCAACCCTCAACAACTACACTCTCCAGTTGGCGGGTCAGCAGTGATTTGGCCAAGTCACTGCCCCTCTCCTCCAGGCCCCCAGCTATAGACAAATCTGTGGAGGGGCGCCCCGGGCACAGCCATCACCGAGGTGAAACCAGCTATAGCATTGGCCACACCCGGCCAACAGGGAACGCAGTGACCTGCTGGCCAGGTGCAGCAAACCAGTGCTGACCACACCCCAGCGACCAGCTCGCCCAGGGAACCCCCCGAAGATCCGCCCACTGTCCTTTCTGTCATGCCTGAACCAACAGGAGGCTCCCTCGGCCTTGTGTGTTCTTGGGGGACTGCAGGCACTGAGGTCTCTAGGACTATGGTTTGCCTCATGCCTAGGGTTCTCCTACATCTCACCAGACTGTTCGTCTGTGCGGTGTGCATGTGTCCATCCTTGTCCAGTGTCCACACTTAGCCTTACTCTGGTGTATTTGAGTCAAAGAAGCCTTCTCTGAGTCGGTGTCACTGGCATTGTTGTTGTCGTTGAATCTGTCCTATCGAGTCTCCCTTCCTCCCCTCCTCTCGGGAGACTCTGGGGGTATTGCTTATTTGTACGTTCTGTAGCTTGCTTGGTGCCCTCTTGCGAGTGCTGCGACAGGGGTTGCTGGCCCCTGTTACCCCGCCAGTCTTTCCTGGAGGTCAGCTGTCTCTCCAGCGTCACTGACCTTCCTCGGTTGCCATCGAGACTTTCCTGGAAGTCACTGGTTTCTAAAGGTGAGGATTTGCTCTCTCTGTGTGGTTCCTCCACGCTGTTTAGGTTGTGGCAGCTTCTTCGCCACATCACATTTCAGAACATGTGCCACATCGTTTTCCTTTATAGCAAATGTGGGTCTCTCCCATGCTTTCGTGTTTCCCAGGATTCTTCTGATAATTTGTGCAATTGTGCATATATTTCTGGTGAATTATCTTCTTTTCTGCCTTGCTCTCAGCGGCTGCCTTCTCCATCTCTACAAGGGCGGTTCCACCCCAGGTTGTCTTTCTGGTGTATCTTGGCATTTTCTACAATGTTTATGACATAGAAAATAAAACATATGCAATGTAATATTAGATTAAAATATGTTTAAAACTGAACTTAACTTGTGCCTCATGGTGGGGTAATGTGAGACAGTGTCTCGCTTTACCCCAGAGCATTTGTCTCACTTTACCCCACACCCACATTTTGGTAAACAGGACCTCTTTTAGCAATACAGGCTAATCTTCAGCTAGCAGCAATCTCATGGATGTATATGATGGTAGTTCATCAACGTGTATGATTTAAGTTTTTCTACCTGAATTAATTTGCTTTGACACAACAGCTGATTATGTTGACGACAAGAAAATTAACTTTTACATGCAAAAAACATATTTTTGTGAAAAAAACATGCTTACCACAGCACAATAAGGTCCTCTCCTCCATGGCAGGTAGGAAATGGGAGGGGCTTCAACATATAATGGTCACATGACACAAATGTCTTGTGGTCATGTGATACAGGGGGTGTCTCACATTACCCAGTGTCTCACATTACCCCCGTCTCCCCTAGCATTAAGCTATTTATTATGTTCCACAAAAGTCTACTTGAATAATCAAACTGAAAAGGTCAAATGAATAGCTACAAAATAAATAAGAAATCAAATAAATTAGTATGCTAGTAAGGTACGTATGAAATAAGATAAAATACTGTATGCCTTCCCAGCCTCATCAAACATTTTCCATTGTTCTCAAAAGGCATGTCAAGAGACCTTAAACAGGCTAGCCCACTTCCTCCCCCACTGAGCCTTTCAAAATAAAATACAAGTTACAATTCACTGTTCCAGAATCGCTGCAGAGGAGGTTTTACTTTGAAGGGGGAAGTGCAAAGAGGCTCACTAAATTGACATGACATAGGCCTACTTAAGTTTCTAATTAAATGTGGGGGCTACTATTAATCCAAATTATAACTTTTCAAAAAACAATATTTGATATACCGGTATATGAAAATGAAAACGAAAGGGAAACAAATAAATAAAACAAAACTGTCTCCAACACTTGTCATGACACAACTGAAGCCAGTTTTACACAATCTCTACATTAGGACAAGAGGCAAATTATAACTTTATCTTTTCCAAAACAATATTTGATCCCGACCTACTGTCCCTTATTATCGTAAAGTTGGGTCGTGTACACTGTTTATTTTGCATCGAGGAGCCAATAGCCATGTGTGTCTGACTCTGTTGACTGTGTACGTCGTCGCGGCTAAAAACAAAGGGAAAGCCTGTCTTATGTTTCGCCGTACGACCTGTTGCATCAGCGTGCTAAAAAATTGCTGATCTGCAAGCGAGTCACGACGTGTCGCCTCCACAACACGCTGTGAGCTAGTAGATTGGCTATTTTCAGCACGCGTAAAAATGGAGGATGAGACGTTCAGAAACTTTTGCCTTCACAGTACAAGCATCAGCTGTCACAAGTTGAAAAGAGATGTGGCATCATTATTTTTCACATGGCCCATATACGAGACAGAATCAAAATTAAAAAGGATTAGGCCTACAGATTCAGTGGCATTTCACATTGCAAAAGGGTGCAGGAAGAGTGGGCACCTAAACATTAAATTGGCTATTTTTTAAGAATTAATTTGGACATATTTTGTAAACGTTTTCACTTGTTTAATCCCAAAGGGGATTTAGCTTTCTTTGTTTAAAAGGATCCCTGGCCAGACAAATATGCCTTGAAACACTATACTTGCCCTCTATAACTAACAATAAAAACACCTTAAATATTTTTGTATTTCTTTCATAAAATAAAGTTGGGTAGTGTACACTGTTTATCTTTCTAGTTCTAATAGGAACTGCTTCTGTCGCAAGTTGAGGATGTCATATGACATATGTCCAGCCCCAGGGAATGCATGGCATGCACATGCTAATAAAAAGTATTTAAATATTGCTTTGATGCTCATTTTATTCTTAGGAAGTATTAAGTTGTTTTTAGTAGCATATGCATTCCATAGGGCTGAACTAGCTCTGGTCCATAGCCTTACTGCTTAAGGCTATGGACCAGAGCTAGGGCTGGACCACATATGGACATATATCAACCTGCAATGGGAGCAGTCCCTATTGATTGAAACATTCTCTCTTTATGAAAGAAATAACATATTGATGTTTTTATTTATTTTTATTCATAGAGGGCAAGTGTAATGTTTTAAGGCATATTTGTCTTGTAGCCAGGGATTTGGACTTTATTCCAATAGGAAAATTCACATTTGTTTGCATTTAAAAATAAAACACATTTTGAGACAATTTATTTATTTTACTGAAAAATAATCTAAATTGAAACCGAAATCGAGGTTTCAGAGAAAATAATCTAGGTTATTTATTTATTTTTGGCAAAATCGTGCAGCCCTAAGCACAACAAGTTTGAACCCATAATCATGTTTAGCTATGAAGATATTTGGCATAAATGGTCAGATTCACAGCCAAGGCGCGTGCAGTGCCTTTTAAATCCATTCTCCGCAGCTGTAAGAAATTGATAATTATCAAACTGAAAGAGCGCGTATTATTTATTAACAGTTTGCAGAATTACAGTACATTTCAAGCACAACTCAATACAAAAACTGTTAACTGTGAGTGGACGACCCAATAAAAGCATTACACTTGTTTACAAGAGGGTCCGCCATCAAAACATTTGGAGACGTACAAATATACACTTCTATTTAACAGAATAGGAATTCATCATAAAGGAAGTAAAAAGGGAAATATACAGTGAGGAGGAAAAGGGGTGGTTGGGTGAGGAAGGGTAGATTACAATAATGATAATACTGCGGCCACATCGGTGAAATAATGCCGGGCATCAGCGCCAAAAATGACGGATACATCGTTGAGACCGATGTCGGGCTCTACTCAACACCGTGCTCTGCGAGGCGTTGAGAAGAGACTCGAGACACTCATTTTTTAAACGATGGTTATCCTGACAAAATTAATAGGAGAATAATCTTTGAGTTGACAAAAGCACTTTGAGTTGCTCTGCTGATGCTACCTTCTCTCCCCTCCTCCTGTCTGTGTGTAAAGAGGTTTCATCTGAATATGAGGAGAGGAGATCCAGTCTGGTCCAGGAGGAACCACAACCTCCACAACATCAGGAGAGGAGATCCAGTCTGGTCCAGGAGGAACCACAACCTCCACAGATTAACGATGAACAGGAAGAGGAGACTGGTGAGTCAACTTTGACATTACTACGTAGGAATATGTGGTGCAATACTCTCGGGTAAAACAAATTCATACTTTATTAGTATTATTCTAACAAGACTAAAGGGTCATTCAGCAACTGTAACGATACAAATATAGTCTGGTAACTCATGGTCCCCTAAAAGACAGACAGACACACATGTTGTTTCCGCTTGTGCCACTACAAAAGTATAGCACAACAAGTTTGAACCCATAATCATGTTTAGCTATTAACACTCTTTTTTTTTTTTTTTAAGATATTTTTTTGTGGCTTACGCCTTTATTGATTTTTTAAGGGATAGAAAGTAGGCTGACAGGAAACGGGAGAGAGATGGGGGGATGACATGCGGTAAAGGCTGTGTCGGGTCCGGGAGTCGAACCCGCGGCACACCGCGACTGGATCACCAGTCCGGTGCCCAGACCGTTACGCTACGGCCTGGGCGCTAACACTCTTGGCGCCATGGCCAGATTCGAGCCATGTATGTAATGCCAAGGGGTTTCTTAGAAGACATATCTAAAGAATTATAGAATATTCTCAGTTTTGTCTTTGTGAACACACAATATCTTAAAAGAAGCATTAACATGTCTGCTATCATGGAAAAAAATTAACTGTGTTGATAAAATTTACCAGTATGAAGCTGTAAGCAGCTGAATACAGCCTGTTTTCACCCAAAACAGCATTTTGGAAAAAGAGTTATGAGCATTTTAGTGAAACAAAGTACTTTCTACTAGGACTACATATCGATGACATATCTCAAATGAAACCTTATGGTGTCGACTTGAATAATAATTTAAAAAAGAAATCTTCTCACATTTTCCATTATATAGATATGAAGCTAATTTTATAGCATGGTTTTTCAACTGATGGCTGTATTTAGTGACACCGATCCATCTTCAACGGTCCATAACTCCAAAATGCAACATGATATAAACTCACTGTTTGTTTGGGATTCAGACAGACATTCCAGGGTATGTTTTGATATATATTATGTTCACATGGTCCGACCAGTACATCCTCTGTGGATCCATGTTTCTCAAAAATATGTTTATAACAAAAACCTAGTTTCAAGAAACATGCATCCAAAAGTTAGTTTCTATCATCTTCCATTTTGGAGTTCTAAGCAGTTTTATAATGCTTCGTCCAAACAAATATCTGGGAAAAGTGTGCAGAATAGACAGCAGGCATAACTATGATGTGAACTGTGAATGCCAGTCCCTTTTTATTTCCACCACACATCAGATCAATCAATCAAATTGACTTTTTACATTATAAATATATAAATATATACACAGTTGTGCAATGATGTCTAGTAGCAAACAGTTGTATGTAGTGCAAACTGTATGAAGACCTGAGCTTTACAGTATTCAAAAGGGGGGAAAGTAATTCAAGTACATTTGGTAGTTGGGGTACACCCACCTCCTCCCAGGCCCAGGCTGTGCAGTAAAGGGGATCTCGGTCGGCTGTCACCTGACACTAGACCACCCCGGAGTTGCAGACTCAACATCTAAGACAGGAATACACAAAACCATAAAATAAGTAAATGTATGAACTATGAAGCTAATTATTTCACCCGCTTTTTTTTTACTGTAACCTGTGATGACTAAAACCTATAAACACAATTTTGTTTTGTGCATTATCTTACCTTTTTCCATGGAAACTGCAGCATAAATAGCAGCCTCAATAGCATCCGCAGCAACAGCAGCAGTAGCGGAAGGCTGTTCAGCGGACATGTCGGCCGACATGTCTGTAAATATAAAACAATTTAAATCAATCACTTTAGTACTGTCATATAAAAGACATAATCTGGTGTAAAATAAATACATAGAAATGCAGAGACAGTGTAGTGTCTCAGTAAACTATAGGATCATAGAATGCAGAGAGACAGTGTAGCGTCTCAGTAAACTATAGGATCATAGAATGCAGAGAGACAGTGTAGTGTCTCAGTAAACTATAGGATCATAGAATGCAGAGAGACAGTGTAGCGTCTCAGTAAACTATAGGATCATAGAATGCAGAGAGACATTGTAGTGTCTCAGTAAACTATAGGATCATAGAATGCAGAGAGACAGTGTAGTGTCTCAGTAAACTATAGGATCATATAATGCAGAGACAGTGTAGTGTCTCAGTAAACTATAGGATCATAGAATGCAGAGAGACGGTGTAGTGTCTCAGTAAACTATAGGATCATAGAATGCAGACTATGTATGTTTGTATGTACTTTTTAACATGTATATAATGTCTGTTTATGAGTCTGGCGTAGAGGATTTCATCCTGTGCTGGAAATCTTTTTAATACATTTCAATGAAATTTCAATAAATGTGCTCCGTGCTCCGTTTGTACTCGCCCAATAAATATGTCCAAAGACGTGGAGTGAGATATTGACCTCTAGTTATCCATGTAACGCTTGTTTATTCAAATATGTCTCATCTTTTCAAACATCTCTCATATATTTTCACAGGCATGTACACAAACGACCATTTTCTGAGGGCGAGGGGTCCGGAATGACAGCTGGACTTCCAATTATGACAGTCACTCGCAGGGCAGAGTTTTCTGCTGCAGCCTAGGCTCCAGAGTCACAGGCACGACGCGCACAGTGCCTTTTAAATCCATTCTCTGTAGCTGTTTCAGAGAATGGAGCGTGTTTCATAAGGGCGTATTACATTCTAAAAGACAAGTGTAGGTTACATTAATGATGATAAAAAAAGACTTCGGCCACATCGGTGAAATAATGTCCGATATCGGGCATCTGCGCCTAAAATGACGGATACATCGGTGAGACCGATGTCGGGCTCTATTCACACCGCCTTGCTCTGCGAGGCGTTGTGAAGTGAATCGAGACACTTCTTTTTTGAAATGAGGGTTATCCTGACAAAACAAATAGGAGAATAAATGTCATCTTTGAGTTGCTCTGCTGATGCTACCTTCTCTCCCCTCCTCCTGTCTGTGTGTAAAGAGGTTTCATCTGAATATGAGGAGAGGAGATCCAGTCTGGTCCAGGAGGAACCACAACCTCCACAACATCAGGAGAGGAGATCCAGTCTGGTCCAGGAGGAACCACACCCTCCACAGATTAAAGAGGAAGAGGAGACTGGTGAGTCAACTTTGACATTACTACGTAGGTAGATGTGGTGCAATACTCTCTCAGCACAAACACAATGATGTTTTTATTAGTATTATTCTAAGAAGACTAAAGGGCCATTCAAGCACAGCTTATGTGCCTCCCACAGACAGACACACACACACACACACACACACACACACACACACACACACACACACACACACACACACACACACACACACATATATTTGGCATAAATGCTAAGGTATGAAATCGTCTCCATTTCGATAACTAAACACTAAGTTTAGTTCCCTGGCTAGAAATAACGTCTGATGTCTGTCTGTGATTCACCCTAAAGCCTTTCCTTTTAAGCAGTGCAGCCAACGTGTTTGTGTATCTGTGTGTGTGCGCGTGCACGTCTTTACAGATCTCATATTTTGAACCAGGTGATGTATGTGTGTCCATCATAATATGTCTGTCTGTCAGTCTGTCTCTGTCAAACAAGTGCTTGATAAAATATATTTCACATTGTCAAAGCACAATATTACGTGCATGTGTAACCATTTATTGCACGAGACATGGTACGTGCACCACTGGACAAAAGGATTAAGTCATCTGTCCAGGAAGGATCTAATCATGCATCAACTAAAGGGTGTTATTTTAACACATGGAGTGTAGGGATGTCAGTAACGGATAGTTTCCCAGCCGGTTAGCCGACAGGATTAACCGGGTCATTAACGGATAGTGGTTGATTCTTTTTTTTTTTAATAGGCTACCCCAAATGTAATATGCATGTATAGGCTACATAATTAAAGTTGGTAGACGAATGGTATACATTTATTTATGCTCCTTTTTTAAAAGACAAACAAAAAAGCAACATTTAACAATATAAATTAATTGTTGTATGCTTAATCATCAATAACGCATCGCATCTGCATGATGCATGCATCTGCGCGTCTACAGTACAGAGGTCCGCCGGTTCTAGTCCAAAACATAAATAAATCCAGTCCAGATCTGAGCAACCTATACCTATAAAGCATGGGTTAAGTATTTTTTTTATTATTAAGGAAGATCAGCATGCATGTCACTGTGTTCTGTTTGTTGACTTTTCGCTGACGAGAAAACCCTCAAACATCGATAGCACATGGCTAACTTGATAGCCGTAAGCCGTGCCAGTGTGGGGAGATGGATTGGAGGAGGTTGAGGAGGAAGCGGCAGCGGCTGTAAACGTTCTCCCTCCAGGCCAAATCGCCAGGTGCTAGCACCTGATGAAGCTCACGGCTATATATATATATATATCTCAGTCTCTCTCACACACACACACTTACTGAATTGTTTCTACTGGTGATTTCCACAGAGCACCACAGGGAGAGGTCTCCCGTATCTATAGAGATGGCCTCCAAAAGACATTCAACGGTGTCAGAGGAACAGCCAGAGGTGGACCAGAGACGTGTACAGTTTGATGCGAAGATGCAACCTGTAGTTAAGTTGTACCGTATAGGTATGTGCTGTTTTGTTTACTTACTTACATAACTTATTCTTATCCGTAGTCGGGTTGTGGGGGCAACAGCTCCACCAGAGTGTTCCAGACTTCCCTCTCCAGAGCAACATTAGTGACTTCCTCCTGGGGGATACCGAGACGTTCCAAGGGTCTGGTCTTGGTCTGCCCCGGGGTCTCCTCCCAGTTGGACATGCCTCGAGGACCTCCCTAGGGAGACGCCCGAGAGGCATCCTAACTAGATGCCCGAACCACCTAAGCTGGCTCCTTTCCAGGCAAATAAGCAGTGACTCTACTCGAGTCTCTCTCGTGTGACTGAACTTCTCACCCTATCTCTAAGGGAGATGCCAGCCACCCGTCGAAGAAAACTAATTTTGGCCGCTTGTATTTGTGACCTTATTCTTTCGATCATGACCCACACTTCATGACCATAGTTGAGAGTAGGAACACTTCATGACCATAGGTGAGAGTCGGAACACTTCATGACCATAGGTGAGAGTAGGAACACTTCATGACCATAGGTGAGAGTAGGAACGAAGATTGCTCGGTAGACAGAAAGCTTCTGGCTCAACTCTCTTTTCGTCACAACAGTGCGGTACAGTGACTGCAATTCCGCCCCTGCCACTCCGATTCCCCGGCTGATCTCCTTCTCCGTCCTCTCCTCACTCGTGAACAAGACCCCGAGATAAATGATCTCCTTAACCAAACACAAACAAAGTTGATTCAGACAATATAGAGCATCACCAAAACTCGTACAGTTTAATTATTTTAATAAAAATGTTTACTTCCCAATGATTTTACTATTTGAAGATCTGGATCCACGGATTGAGTCTGAGTTTTCTTCCTAATAAAAATGGCATTATTATTCCACTTTGGGCGCGATCACCATGCAATCTTCAGTTGGATGTATTGAAACATATTTTCTTTAACGGATGCCCAGCTAACGTCTCATTACCAACGATCTGGTGTGCGACCATAGGTTGGCAAGAGCACCATCTAGTGTAAAAACAAAACATATTTCCCTTTCAAAATAATTGTGTTCTTTTGTAATAACCTTCTGTTGAACACTTGCTACGTATTTGTAAATATATATAATATATATAAATACAAACAAAAGATGCAAGACAAGTACATGTCTAATGTACACATTTTTTGTGGCTCAAAAATGTAATTTCAAGCCCTGAAAACTGTTTTTGATTTAGAAATGGAAAAGCGTGGGGAAAATGCAAAGTTCAAACATTAAATGTTTTCTCTCTCTTTGTGTCTTTTTTTTCTAGCCGTCCCACACCTCCCTGTGTGTAAAGAGGAGGTTTTTACTGAACAACAGGAGATGAGCTCCAGTCTGGTCCAGGAGGAACCACAACCACCACAGATTAAAGAGGAACAAGAGGAGATACTTCAAAGACCAACTGAGGCTGATGGGTCAACGTTGACATTACAAGCAGTGAAAAGTGAAGATGTTCATGATGATGAAAACAGAGAGACAGAGCCTGTAGCCGGCACCTCAACTCAACACATGAAAACACAAGCTGATCTAGAGGACTGTGGAACATCACAACCAACTAGTGATGACCAGCTCCTCTCTTCACACTGTTCTGAATCTGACACTGAAGACAGTGATGAGTGGCAGGAGCCCAGTGAAGGTCAGTCAACTTTAAACACACTGAAATCACACAAGACAAATGTGGAAGGACAAAGATTGTCTTTGAGCAGCAAGCTGTCCAAGGACCTGAAATCATCAAAACAAACTCACTCCATGAGGAGCCACACAGGGAAGAAACACTTTAGTTGTACAGACTGTGGCAAATGTTTTAATCGTAAGGCAAATATGACGATGCACACAAGGATTCATACAGGGGAAAAGCCCTTCACTTGTACTGTTTGTGGTAAAGGCTTTGCTCAGAGTGTTCATTTAAAATCACACATGAGGACTCATACAGGGGAAAAGCCCTTTACTTGTAACGTGTGTGGTAAAGGCTTTACTCGTAGTGGTGATCTAAAATCACACATGAGGACTCATACAGGGGAAAAACCCTTTACTTGTAACGTGTGTGGTAAAGGCTTTGCTCAGAGTGTTCATTTAAAATCACACATGAGGACTCATACAGGGGAAAAGCCCTTTACTTGTAACTTGTGTGGTAAAGGCTTTACTCGTAGTGTTCATTTAAAATCACACATGAGGACTCATACAGGGGAAAAGCCCTTTACTTGTAACGTGTGTGGTAAAGGCTTTCCTCGTAGTGGTGATTTAAAATCACACATGAGGACTCATACAGGGGAAAAACCCTTTACTTGTAACGTGTGTGGTAAAGGCTGTACACATAGTAGTGAACTAAAAACACACATGAGGACTCATACAGGGGAAAAGCCCTTTACGTGTAACGTCTGTGGCAAAGGCTTTGCTCGGAGTGATAAAATAAAATCACACATGAGGACTCATACAGGGGAAAAGCCCTTTACTTGTAACGTGTGTGGTAAAGGCTTTGCTCGGAGTGATAAACTAAAATCACACATGAGGACTCATACAGGGGAAAAGCCCATAGATGAATGAGGACTCATACAGGGAGGGGGGGGGGGGGCTTTAGTTCCTGTTAGTGGGGGGGACCCTTTAGTTCCTGTTAGTGGCAAATGCTTGGGTCAAAATGCACATCTGAGGATAATGAGGAGGAATCATACAGGGAAGAAGTGGTTAGTTGTAATAGTAATAAATCCACATTTTCCCCATTTGAGTTGACACATGATATAACATACAATCGAATGATCATTCATTCTATTCCAGGATGACAATGACAAGTGGTAGATACTAAAGTCCTGGAATCACATAATCTGACACTATCAACATGACCACCACAATTTAGTTTCTTAAGTATCTTTTGTATGTAAAACCTATATACACATGGCACAAAAAGTTGTTGTCTTTGGTAGATTATTCCTCTATTGTAACTGTTTAATTATACCGTCGGATGTTTCAGACTTTAAAGGGATTGTGACATAAAAAAAAAATGTTCTTATTCTTTTTTAGGTTTTCAAATCTCAATTGCACCCAAAAAACATGAACTTTTAACATTCAGTAGATTTTCTGTGATCTGGGGTTTTCTGGCTCAAACAGGTGCTCTGATTTGCCGGCAGTAAGTGACATCACTTACTGCAAATCCCATATATGTCAATGGGATTTGCCAGCAGATGTCACTGTTTCACTGTGTTGCCTGTTTTCATTGTAGCTCAAAAATAGCTCCGAACACCAAAGAAAACTTCAGACCACAGAAAATCCACTAAATGTTCAAAGTTCAGGTTTTTTGGGTGTAATTGAGGTCATAAAACCTAAAAGAAAAAAGAAAAAGAAAAATAAATGAACATGAATGTCATAAAACCTTTAACCCATATTGGGGTGGGAACCCCGTTTGGTCTTTTAAGCATTATATTATACTTTAGCCATTGACAAATAGCAGATCTACAAGCACTTAGCGCAGCACAAAGTGCCGCGCTATGAACTTGTAGGTCTGCTATTTTGTTTTTAATCGTGAAAATGTGGCGCAAAACTTTGAATATATATTATTTCAAAGTGATTGTTGTTATTTTCAGATGGGGGTCGGCGGCCAATTACATATAATCTTGGGGGTCCTTGACGTGAAAATGTTTGAAACATAGGGTTTTTCAGATTACTGTCAGGATTTAGAAAACATTTTGTAGAATCGTTCCCAGGTCAACATGGGTTAACCAGGTCAACATGGGTTAACCTTTTATACGTTTCGGGAAGCTGTGGGTGATGACCGGAAGAATAAGCAAATAATTTTTTTTGTCTTAGTTTTAGTCGACAAAAACAACACTGCCGGTACCACTACTTTATCGTAGGGGTGGCACGATTATGAAATTATGACCGTTAGCCCACCTCTGATTATCTGCAGGGTCATATCTGCCGATACCGATTCTGACTGATTCCGATATTTTACAGAGGAACCACAATGGAAACAAGCCTATAGGGCCCTATAGCCCTATAGCCCCTCACCCACTAACATCACATACTTTAAATACTCTGATGACACTGCCATTCTCGGACTGCTCCATGACAATAACTCTATTACGGTCTATCAGAATACCATTTCTCATTTCACACAGTGGTGCACTGACAACTATCTAGAGTTGAATGTGGTCAAAACAAAATAACTGGTAATTGAAACAACAACCCACACTGGACTTAACCCACTCCTCATTAATGGTAAAACAATAGAACAGGTAGACAGCTTCACATATCTTGGACTCACACTGGACAATAGACTTAGGTTTGATCAACACATTACATCAATCCAGTCACGCTTTCAGCAAAGACTCCATGTAATCCGTAAATTAAGATCACTATCTGTTGCTCCTCATCTTTTGCTATTACTGTACAAAAGCATTATTCAACCCGTTCTGTTGTACTGTTCTGCATGTTTCTACACCATACTGTCCATGCCTAACAGGAACAAACTTTTCAGTATCACCCGTATTGCTTCCAAAATCATCGGACTTCCTACACCCACACTTTCTGATATGAACAATAACGCCATCACACGACTAGCACTCTCGATATCAAATTACACTGATCATCCTCTGTATCGTTTCTTTAACCTCATGCCATCTGGACAAAGATACAGGACCTTGCCATGGAAAAAGGTCCGTTTTAGTAGGAGTTTTGTCCCCTCAGCCATCGCGGCATTAAACAAACTGCCCCGCCGATAGGATGGTTCTGTACACAGTGGGGAACTCATGTTTTGTTTTTTGTTTTTTGTTTTGTCTTGGTGCTATGTGCTCTGTGTTGTTTTTGATGTGGGTGTTGAACTGTTGAACAGATTGTGAAGACAAATATCCTTCGGGACAATAAAGATTATTATTATAGGGGCTTGGCCCAAAGCCTGTTAATAAAGTATTCAATCAATCAATAAATAGCCTATACTCTTTTCCAAGTGTCTGTTTTCACAACTGAATGACTACTGAATGAGATGAGTGCACAGATTAAATGTAGAAAAAAAAGTTTACTTTTACTTAGATTTGACATATTATTGCTTTTGTTCTAGACTAGAGGTACTAGAAACGTTTGATACATTTTTACACCCTTTCATTTATTTAATTTCTTTGCTGGTGAAAACCGATTAAATAATGAAGCAATATTACACGAGAGGGGGTGGTTTAACATCATTAATGCACGCCTGCGATGCTGCAGGAACGAGCCCGAGTTCCCAAAATGGAACCACATATTTCCAGATGGGGGCCCACGGCCAAATACAGATAATTCTGGGAGTTCTTGACATGAAAAAGGTTTGAGAACCACTGACATAGAAACACAGGTTTCTGAAGACTTTAAGAATTTAGAAGACATTTGTAGAATCTAGTGTCAGTCAGGTCTCAATGGGTTAAGTAAAAGTATAAATACTGCAATGTAGACGTACTCCGTTACAGGTAGAAGTATCGTATTCAAAGTGTGCTCGAGTAAAAGTACAACCGTATTGGCATCAAAATGTACTTGAAGTACTAAAAGTAAAAGTACTCATATTGCAGAATGGCCCATGTATGGAATGTGTACAAAATAGCCGATCTACAAGCTCACAATGAGTTGCATCGCGACGTATTGTGAGCTGGTAGATCGCCTATTTGCTATTGGCCGAAATGCACAAAAGATTCTACACATGAGCTTATATAGACAAAAATATCACACCCATGTGAAGTGAGGGGCGCTAATATATTAAAGTCTAACTCATGTTGATTAGGTGATGTAATGGTGATGTAAAACAAACATTATGACGTACATTTTCCCTTCATTGTCAATGGCGTTTACAAAACAAACATTGAACTAAAGACAAACATTAAACCCTTGTGTCCCTTTAGGAGGGGCTAGTGCCAAAATGTCCTCTCAGTACAGGGTTGTGTAGCATGGAATGGCCTTCCTCTGCGTATAAGGGATTAATTGTGCTACATTTCCATCTTTTAAATTCAATCTGAAAAAATGGTTGCTTGAAAACCAAAGCTGCAACCATTCATGATTATTTTAGGTGTATTTATTTTTTATGCTGTGTTCCCTTTGTAATGTTATGTAAATGTATCCACTGTTTGCCTGTCTGTTTTCCGTTTTGTGTTTCTTGTGAGGACTGCGGATGAAAATTAGCAACTGTGCTATATCCGGTGTATTTACGTCCATTATTATGCATTGTCCTGTCCAAATAAACAAATAAAGTCAAAGTAAAACATTGGGAGTACATTTTTTTTGTGAAAAAATGAAGGTTTTATGAGTCAATGCAAATTGCAGTTTTATGAAAATTCTTCTTCTGCCCCTAATACATCCATGCAGAGTCAAGTGTTGCAGTATATGGTGTAGAGCAGTGTCTCTCAACCTTTTTTGTCCCGGGGCACACTTTTCATAGCCTAAAAATCTCGGGGCACACCTAGATATATGGTGTGTGTATATACTGTATATATAATATATGATATATATATATATATATATATATATATATATATATATGAACCCAATATACTTTTAAAAACACACATGACAGCACTCGTCAAATTACTTTAAAGAGAAAGAAAAGGACAGAGACAGTGCCTCAGTTTCACCAATTTATTTTTGAAAACTCATACAAAATGTAGCACACACATGTTCAATTTGTCAATGCAAAGTAATACTTCTAAATAAAATAAAAGGAGTTGTAAAAACAAGAACAAAAATCTTTTGCCACAATACAATGGTCTTAAACTTGAGCACTTTTGTACAAAGAAAATCGTAAAAAACAATTGATAAAAAGAAAAGTAAATATTTCTGACAAGTTCTGTCTTAGTGTGAACCTTGAGCTTGTTTTCCTGAACAAAGAGTTTTTATCCTGGCTGGATGATGGACAAACAGACACGGAGCTCTTCATTTTCAAGTCAGGCTTGAAAAGCTAAGCTCACAGGTAGGTTGTGGAAAAGGGGAGCAGCACTGCCATTGCGCTGGCTGTGATGGCTGGATATTCTTTCAAGTATCAAGAGACTTGCCTGCTTCGTTGTGTCTTTCTCCTTTTTTTCTTTCAAGCTCACGAAAAAGTGTTTGTCCTTCGTAGCGAGTTCATCATGATTGGTATGAAGGTGGCGCTTCAGTTTACTCGGAACCATGCGCTGTTTGCAAGCTTGAATCCACAAACTATACACAGCGGAATCGGGTACGTTTTATCCCCAGTAAACGTGAATCCAAACTTCATGTAATCATCGCGGTACGCCGGAACAGTCTGGCAGGGGCTTTCTTTGTAGGCGTTGCGTTGTAGCCGCCGTTGTTGCTGCCGTTGTTGCTGTGCCGTCGTCAGGTGGAGGTGACTCGGCGGCGCTGTGTGTGCTGCTGTCGGGTTCTGGTGGTGTCTTTCTGGAGGGGAGCGAAATGTCTGTGCTGTGCCCCATTTATACAGTAAAGTTGCCAGGCGATTAACATTTCTATGGCCGATGGTCGTTAAGAGTGAAGAGTCTATTGTTCCGTCGTCATGTTGTTTTCGCATGTCTATTTAGACGTGTGACAACAACAACGACGCAACAATAGGACGCCTATCTATCGCTTTCGGGGGAGGGCTAGTGTTACTTTTGGTCAAAATCTCGAGGCACACCTGGAGATTTCAAAGGCACAGTAAAGTGCCGCGGTACATAGGTTGAGAAACACTGGTGTAGAGGGTCATGCCAAATAACGCTGAAACAAGTCTTGTCCAGAAGCACTTCAAAATGAACCGCTTCAACCCTATGGATGGACAGTGGGCTTGGTTTTCTGGACCCACTGAAAAATCTACAATTTTTTCCCGTAGAGATTTACAAAAAGAATATTGATATAAATGACTTTAAGCCTATAGAATCCAACCATTTAAGATCCTGGTGAATCACGACCATATATATAACACCTTTGATTCTGAAAAACCTTTCCATTGTGAACAATGTGACAAGAGCTTCTCCCAGATGCTACGCTGACAAGACAGCGTCTACACACCAGAGAAAGACCTTATTGCTGTAAACGGTGTTACAAGAGTTTCATTGACATATGTTGTTTATGGACACACCTGCGTATCCACACTGGAGAAAAACCTTACCACTGCAAACATTGTGACAAGAGTTTCAGTCAGTCAGGTACTCTGCAGGCACACCAGCGTCGTCTCCACCAGTGTTGATTTCGTCGACTAAGACGAAAAATATTCGTTGACTACCTTTTTTCACTGATGAAAACTAAATGGAAACTAAAGGAAAACTAAGCTATGATGACTAAAACTAAGACTAAATATATCAATATATTTCCAGTATAAGTCATTTTACAATTAGTTGCATGCTGAAAATAGACAATCTACAAGCTCAAGCGCGATGTGTTGTGGGCTGGTAGATCGGCTATTTTCAAAAACAAAGTGTAAAAAACAATGATTACGACGGCCCGCCAAAATAAATTTTGTTCGACTAAATCTAATTGATTTAGTCGAACAAAATTTATTTATACTAACACTAAGACATTCCAGGTGACTAAAATGTGACTAAAACTAAATAAACTATTCAAGAGACTGAGTAAAACAAAAACAACACTGTTCTCCACCACACCTGGGGGAAACCTAACCACCATAAACGGTGTGATAAGAAATAGCTGTGTTCGGGGCATGATGGCACAGTTGGTAGTGCTGTCGCCTGACAGCTAGAAGGTCCTGGGTTCGATTCCCGCTGGGGACGCTGTGGGTGCTGGCAGCGTTTTCCCTCCTCCACGTCATCAGTGCCCATACTGTAAATAACCATTTAAGAGCTATCTTGAGTATGTAGTGTTGTTTTCCATAAGTGGCCCTACAGTTACTCATCCTGGCCAGAGGAGGGCGCTGTCGCCTTTTGGGACAATCTAGCCTTTGGACCTTCAACGTTATTGTTGGAATGTGATCTATATTGTGTATATATATATATGCTTTTATTGTGAAGTGCCCGGAGTACTACCCGGAAGTGCCTGTTAACCTGAGGGTATATATTGGCTGAATAAACAACTCGTCAGTGATCAGTTGTGTACAGCTGACGAGTAGATGATGAGAACCGACGCTGCCTACTTGTGTGTTATTCCTCCGTCTATATTTCTTCACTTTATATTTCTGGTACAACACGCTAAGACAGCTGTGAAACTCAACAGGTTATGGGCCCAGAGAGACCAGATTTATTTACGAGGTGAAACGTTTGTTGTCTGCGTGCTTTGCCGAGCTAGTCTCGAGTTAGGCTAACAACAGAAGAACAGAACCATGCGGGCTGCTTCGAGTGGTCAAGATTGTGTTTCGACGGAGATGCGGAGAGATATATACTGTGGGAGACGATATTGGGACATCTGAGACTGCAAGGGCTGAAGAGCACCATATTGAATGCGCCTGACGACGGCGACAATGTGGACGGCGAAAGAAATGAGGAGGCCTATGCTGAGCTTATTCAAGTGCTCGACGATAAAAGTTTGTCTTTAATTGTGCATGCAGCAGATGATGGGAGGAAGGCGTTGAAGATTCTGAACGATCACTAATGCTGGTAAGAGAAAACCAAGAGTGTACACAGAGCTTACGTCGCTCCAGAAAGCTGCTAATGAAACAATTACTGACTATATTATACGAGCAGCACTGCACTGAGGAAATTGAAGAATGCGGAAGAGACTATAAGTGACGGCTTATTGACAGCTATGATTCTGAAGGGGCTGCCAGAGTCATACAAGCCATTTTATCCACATTACACAAAGTGATGACAAGAAGACCTTCGCTGAGTTTAAGACCGCAAGCTGAGGAGTTATGAGCGCACTGATAAGTTCAGTGGCAAGTGCAACTCTCAAGTTGAGGAGTTATGAGCGCACTGATAAGTTCAGTGGCAAGTGCAACTCCGTCGGTGAAGACAGCGTGATGAAAGGCAAAGACATGAAACTGTGCTGTTACAACTGCGGCCAGAGGGGGGCATAGCTTTCGAGTGCGAGGATGCTGCCGGCCAGAGAAAACAGACAGTGGTGCAGTCTTTGCAAAAGTTCCACGCATAACGATACAAACTGCAGGCGGGGAAGACGGAGGGACAACGTCAACGTGACGCAGGATGATAAGAGGAGCACACGTTCACCTTCAAGGTGGGCAAAGTGAACCGCGACTTGGACGGCGCCGGGAGACCGAAGCAGAGACTATGTCAGGGCATTGCTCTGAGCATTGGGCTGATGGTCGTCACCGGGGCTACGTCACACATTGTGACCGACGTGAAGAAGTTCCGAAACTTCGACGAGAGTTTCGAGCCACGGAAGCATGTTCTAGAGTTGGCTGATGGAGTGAGGGCCTCTGGCATAGCGCTGAAGAGAGGTAGGCTACTGCAAACATTTGGCTGAGAGATAACAATGGTCGAGAGGTGGAAACGATGCAGAAGGGGGTGCTCTACGTTCCATCCTTTCCCCAAGACATTGTATCAGTCAATGCAGTTATAGCTAACGGAGCCACAGTCATATTCAAAGAGGGACAGAAAAAGCTCATCTATAAAAACGGTATGACATTCAACATTAAGGTACATGACACTGACAGCTTGTTTTTATAGATGAGCTTTTTCTGTCCCTCTTTGAATATGACTGTGGCTCCTTTCCCCAAGACATTGTATCAGTCAATGCAGTTATAGCTAACGGAGCCACAGTCATATTCAAAGAGGGACAGAAAAAGCTCATCTATAAAAACGGTATGACATTCAACATTAAGGTACATGACAGCTTGTTTTATTTAAACACTGTAGAGATAAATTCTGATGTTGATGAATGTCATGGGTGTTATAATATAAAAACGTGGCATGAAATTCTAGGCCATTGCAACTGCGAAGATGTGTTGAAATTGCAGAATGTAACTAAGGGGGTATGGAAATTATAGGCAAAGTTGATATTTCCAAATTGTCATGTGTGCACAAAAGGTAAATTTGCTCAGAGCCGAAACAGAGCCAGACCAAAGGGCTAAAGCTGCACTAGAATTTGTACACAGTACACACTGATTTATCTGGACTGATTGATCCAACAGCTAAAGATGGATTCAAATACACTAGCATTTACTGATGACCAAGATGATGTAACCTTTGGTTATTGTTACAGAGTTATGAGAGAACATGATATATTTACCCTGACTATACTGCCAGAGGGCAAGAATGCAGTGGGGGATGCAAACAGAAACAGGGTGATGCATGATTGTCATAACGCAGTAAAACAAAAGAAAGGGAAACAAGTGGTCATTTTGTGTTTGATTATTTGTATGTGATTCTGTGATTTATTTAAACTGCTTTTTTTGAGTATTTGAAAAGTATTGTAATTTGTATTTGAGAAATGACATGAGTATTTGAAGTTTTATTATTGCAACCAGTAATTTGATGACATAACATGATGACAGATGTAGAAGAGATGCTTACATTTTGCACATATTTATTGAAATGGATTATTTATTTGATGTGAAAATATTGTGTAAAATAAGTTGAGATTCAAGGTTTAACATTAAGTTTAATGCATTTTATTGTTTACCAATATGCGATCAAGTGGGGGTGTTGGAATGTGATCTATATTGTGTATATATATATGCTTTTATTGTGAAGTGCCCGGAGTACTACCCGGAAGTGCCTGTTAACCTGAGGGTATATATTGGCTGAATAAACAACTCGTCAGTGATCAGTTGTGTACAGCTGACGAGTAGATGATGAGAACCGACGCTGCCTACTTGTGTGTTATTCCTCCGTCTATATTTCTTCACTTTATATTTCTGGTACAACACGCTAAGACAGCTGTGAAACTCAACAGTTATGCTGGACTCTAGCTTACTGAGAGACCGGAAGGAAGTGGTTCAGTAGTACTGTTTGGCGCGATATGACACTGGTACAGAGCAATGTAAACAACTGCGCCAACAAAGGAACATTTCAGTGTTTACAACACAACCAAACGTTTATTATGTTTAAGCACCTGGCTGAGGCCACAAGGTACAGTACAGTTGATCGTTGCTGCTTTGTATTATTTGCAATAATATGTTTATTTTTGCATTTGTGTTACCCCACGTCAGTAGCCTTTCTTTGAAGTGAATGTGTTTCTGCCAATCTATTTTCAGACAATTTGAGAAGCCTCGGGTAACGTCAATAAATGAATAGATGGGTTTAGACTTTATTTCTTGATAACCGTGAATGAATGGACTAAAGTGTACATTTAAAGCAGTTAAACCTTGGTGTGATACTCGCTAGTTAAAGGGTATAATACACTAAATACAGTAACTTACATTTCATGGTTGTTGGGTTAAAGGGATACAATATATGTCTATGGTGATTTCTATTTCATGTTTGCACTCTAGAGAAGAGATTGCCATTTGTTTAAAGCAATTCATGATGTTATTGTAACTCACAGGTTACAGTCATTTATTTTGTGTTAACTATTTTATTGAAATTACTTTATAGTACATTTTGGTCAGATGACTTGCATGTCTGTTATATCTAGTATAGGCCTATCTGTTATATCTGATGTGTAATTATTTGTCCTTTTTTCTGTTGTTTTCTCACCTAGCTTTTACGGTGTTACCAGAATTAAACATTCTACATCATCAGTTTGAAAGTCCATCCTTTAAAAAGCCAGGGTTGCTTACAGTAAAAGCTTGAACCTGCCTGTCTGATGACAGCAAACTCTGATGACCACCACATTTCTGAAGACTCAAAATGCAAGCATCAACATCACCGAACCAGTCGATTGAGCCCCTTCACAACGACGGAAATGAAGAGGAGCTTCAACTCACTGGTCGCCAAGGAGAAACAGGATCATCAACAGACCAGATGGTGGAGCCCTCTCACAAGGACTTAACAGAAGAGGAGGAACCTCGCCGCTCTGGTAGGCAACGAAATCCCACAGAGAAGATGTCTGCATTTTTGAAAGAGGAAGCTCAGAAAAAGGAAAAAATAATTACTCTGACAGTCAACATGTCAAGCGTTGTCTTAAAAGGCTACTTGAGCCAGACTATGCTCACTCCATCTACGGTTCCACCACCTCTTCTTCAACTCGGAAGTCCAGCAGTAGAGCATCAAGCAAGCGATCGTCAAGATCCAGTTCAGAATCAGGCAAGTCAACTGCAAGCTCTATTGCGGCAAGGCGAGCAGATGCCGCAGCTGAATTAGCAGGTAAGGAAGCGGAGTATGAGATGGCAGAGAGCATAGCACGACAGAAGTTGGAGCTAGTGAGACTAAACCAACAAAAGGGAATAAGAGTAGCCAGAGCCAGACTACATGCTTACAACCAAGAGATGGCACAAGAGGCCAGCACTCACCTCACCAACTCAAACGCCACGGAACAGCATCTCACAAGTATTATTACACCATCGCATGTATCTCACTCTCCATCCCCCATCCAACCTGTCACAACAGCTTCACATGTGTCTCCATCCCCCATCCAACCTGTCACAACAGCTTCACATGTGTCTCCATCCCCCATCCAACCTGTCACAACAGATTCACATGTGTCTCCTTCCCCCTTTATACACGCTACCACAGCGTCACATGTGTCCACATTCCCCTTTCAACATGTCATGACAGCGTCACAACATGCATCTCCATTCCCCTCCATTCAACAGGCTGCTAACCCCATGGCAACATCACAGCAACCTGTGTACTCGTCCTCTCTCATTCGACAACCTACAAACCTCAAGACAGAATCACAGCAACCTGTGTTCTCACTTCTCCCCATTCAACAACCTGCACATTCATCCTCTCTCACTCAACAGCCCACTAATGTCATGTCAGACTCTCCTTCCTCAAATTCTGATGTATCCTTCCTTGCCCAGGCCTTTCAAGATAGCTTTGCCCTGAACAGACTCCCTATACCTGAACCTTCTGTGTTCAATGGTGACCCACTTAATTTCATTGAATGGAAGGCCTCCTTTGTGTCGCTCATCGACAGAAGAACCATCTCGTCAGCTGATAAACTACACTATTTCAAAAGGTATGTTAGTGGTCCAGCTCGCAAGACTCTAGATGGCATCTTCTTCAGAAGCGACGATGAAGCCTACAAGGACGCATGGAACAAACTGAATCAACGTTATGGTCAGCCATTTATTATACAGAGGGCATTCAGAGAAAAGCTTGCACAATGGCCGAAGATTCAACCAACGGATGCTGAAAGTTTGAGATGCTTTTCTGATTTCTTGAATGCATGTCAGGAAGCTATACCTCATGTTGAAGGCCTTGACATACTGAATGACTGTGAGGAAAACCAGAAACTTGTACAGAAGTTACCTGACTGGGCAGCAGCTCGGTGGAATCGTAAAGTGTCACAGGCCTTGAATGAAACCCAAAGATTCCCACGTTTTTCTGACTTTGCAGGCTTCATGTCAATGGAAGCAGAGATTGCCTGCAATCCTATCACCTCCTTCAGTGCTCTCCGTGCCTCAGAGTCTGCATCGGAGAAATGGAACTCTAAAGACAATAGAACAAACAAGGCCAATGTTCTTCACACCCAAGCAGCTGCAGAGAACCATGAACGAGAGCCCACTAAAGTAAGTGCTAAGCCATGTCTGTATTGTCAAAACAAAAATCACATGATTCACGATTGCACTGAATTTGTCACAAGGCCTTTGGACGAGAGACGACAATACGTAAGGGACAACAGACTCTGTTATGGTTGCATGAAACCAGGACATAATTCAATAGACTGCCGCCACAGACACTTCTGTAACACCTGCAAGGGCAAGCATCGCAAGTTATGTATATAACTATGGTTCTATGAATACCGGATGACCGCCAGAGGGCGGTGTTTTCAACACCTGGATATACATCGCGCGCATGCGCAGAGGTTGAATATTAATACCAACAATGTCACTCGTGACCCCCTGTGGGCGTACCGATATAGGTGCCCAGTTCACAGGGTTCATCCTCATGAAATCTTTTCGTCAGGATTCCGAGTGACAATGAACTCTGGCGGTCATCCGGTATTCATAGAACCATAGTTATATACATAACTTGCGTTCTATTTCATACCTACTGACCGCCAGAGGGCGGTGTTTTCAACACCTGGATGACTCATACCAACATGGTCACGAGGAATCTGCGCTTACCGAGGTCGGTTTGCAGATCTAATGGACAGCCAAACAGCCGTCACCACAGGGTGAGGGAGAGTCCGGTTGGCTTACTCTTGGCAAAAGCCCAAAACAGATGGAGCCCATTTGGCTGCACTGCAGCACAGATGTCCACCCCCTGGTCTGGCATGTCAAAATGCCTCTGGGGAGACCTTGAGGCCTACTCAAGAAATCTACCTCAACGCAACAATCAAAGACCTCTAAGTGTTGTGTTTGTCTCTGTTGAATCAAGACACAGCCCTTCCTGTGCCCTTCATCACAGACAAAGAACAACAAAACAGCCATCACAGCTATGCCGTGCCACGGAGCCCGGACAGGGCACAATAGGCAGGTACTAGAATGCTCCATGCCTGGCTGTGGAGCAAACTAAAAGTGATAGGCTAGCCAACGTACAAGGCAGAAAGTCCTTGACGACATAAGAGGGATTGGCGGATGGTAAACCCAGACCCATCGGCATCCCAGTCTCAGGCACTGGGCAGGGCATGAAGACAACCTACTCACTTCCGTAGGGTCGCAGTGAGGGCAAATGGTACTTCCAGATAGCCATTTGAGAACGGCCCGATCCAAGGGCTGGGGACAAAGTCCACCCAAACCTGGTAGAGTGGTACCTCGTACCAGATGGTAGGGGGCGATTACTCGCCCCGTCAGCGTGGCTGATGGCATAACCACAATAAAGTGTGACAGGCGCTGTCCAGAGAAAGCGCAACCTTTATTAGAGCCATCATAGCCAATGAAGAGCCGTTCTGACCACCAAATGCACATGGTAGGTCTAACATAATAGGCTCTCCGTACTGGGCACAACAGTTCTCAATCACAATTACTCTCCTGGTGGAGAGGTTAAGGCTGCCAATATCGCAGGCAGGTATCATGAAAACAGAGCAGCACGGTGGTGCTTTGTCTCAACTAGACCACAGTTTACTCGTGTTGGCGTGCAACGCCCTGGTGCAGGATGCACCAGAATCAAGTAGGGTTCGGACAATAGGCATGATTGTCAGTGGTCAATTTACGCAGCCGAAGGTGACCCGGGTGAGAATGCACCCTCTCCCTAAACTGTGACAGGGGATTCTGTCTCTGTGGGGAGGCCAAAGCACTTCATCGAGAAGCTGCAGTAGATGATTCGGCTGCAGTGGTAACCAGAACGAACCTCTAGTCGCGTATAGCCCACCCAATATGAAAAACGAATTTAGGCGGAAACATGGAAACTCATACTTCCTGACCGGTATGGTGGCACCATACTACTGTGCGACTGCCTCTGCCTATCCTGTGAAGAATACACTGCACCAAAAGTGGCAGTGTAGAGAAGACTTACAAGAAGTCGCCTGGCCAGGGGTGGGCCAGAGTGTCCTGCCCTAACGGTCAGTGCCGGAATGGAGAGCTACAGTTGGCCATGCGCCAAGCGCTCAAGGCCAAAGATCCTGCCCTGCCGTACATATGCCCAGTGATACGAAACATCATCGGATCCAAGAGGCTTAAATGGGAAGCATGTCCGCCACCTGGACTCTATACCCAACAAGAGCATTGTTATGAAACCAGCAAGATGAGGCAAGACCTCCTGCAGAGACTGACTGGATCGAGCGACCCCTTAGTGGGTCGGAAGATAGACTGTTGACATATTATGTTAAGAACAAAGTCTAAACATTCCAAGGGCCAAGTCCACTGCACACTGGCCCAGTACATCACAGACACTGGCTGGAGGTGGTAGGCAGTAGAGTGAAGCACGCTCTTACTTAAATGCCTGTACATAACTGAAACAGTAACCCAACCGTATCCACGGTGGTAGGCAGAATTCTGGGGTCTGAGGCCCAGAAATTATAGACAGGACATGTAAAAGGGGTGCAATGAAAGCAGCCCTAGAGAAGCAACTGTCTATGTCGCTTCGGTGTGCCCAACAACCAGAGGGACTGGCTGGCAGCACTGTACTCGTCCAAGACGAGACAGGTCAGTGGAAGCTGTCCGGCAGCCCCCCATTAACTCTAAGAGAGAGGCCATGATTGCAGACCATTCTCAATCTGGCACCGCCTGGAGCACATCCACTGTGCCCAGCATACATGACCAGAGGCAGCTGGTAGGTCTGAGATCGAGGATCAGGCGAAAACCACCACCGTCCTCAGTCACACTATGAGTCAAGGAGAAACCTTCAGTTGAACCAAACTGCTTGTTCACCGTGCACTATGCTGCAAGGTCTGTTGGGTAGCAGGCCCAAACATCCGGCCTGGAACGACAGGCAGGGTGTTAAGTGTCCCACTGTACTTCCCTGGAAGTGGGGCCTGTTAGAATGCTGAGTCTATAATCGATGTGCAAGCTAGCTCAGCTGTACAGTTGCACATACGCGTGTCATGTGTCCCCTGCATTTACCCATCCTATTGCTACTAGGAGCAATGAGCAGCGCTCGGGGAGCAATTAGGGGCTCAGACCGCGACACACATGGACACATTGCTGGCCGGATCTGGCATTGAACCCTGGACATCCAGGGGCTCTAGGTCGCCAGGCGGGCTCACTAACCCGCCATGGCAGCCCCTCGGGGCCACACTAGGCCCCAACATCATCAGGGTAGTTAGTTACCACGTAAGCTAACGCCTAGAACAAGCATCATCCATAGGTGCCGTGCCATCCAGGGCAGAGGGCCAGGATGAGGTGACCATTAAGAAACCGTTTAAAACGTCCCAGTCCAGCTGCCGTGGCATGGATCTAGTTGGCAGACCAGTGACTATACACTGCGTGCGGCCATGGGCAATAGCCATACTAGCTCAAAGGCTTCATCTAGTGAGAGAAGCAATGCTGGCATTAGGTCCAGGGGTTAGGGACCCTGTCTCGGTCACCCACAGAAGGCAATCTAAAAGGTCAGTGCTACTCATCACAGACCATGAGTAGCGGCTCTGCAAACAGCAGTGAAAAGAGCAGCACCCATTTATCAACCCATTAAGACAGGAACAAGTCTGTGTTGCCGCTTTTATGTAAGTATATATCCACATGTATACTCTTCTCAATTCTTCAAATAGACATTTGAAATCATTCAGAGACTTAGGTCAGGATTCTGAAGGTGTTTACAGCATCGGCCCTAGATGGGTTAAGAAGTTCTCAACCTGAGCAACTTAGTGGCCAACAGTACCACCTTGAAATTTCCCCTAGTTGAGAGAGCATCATCTCACAAGGGCTCAACGCTAGCATCGCCGTGGGAGGCAAATCAGCCACCACCACGGCCAACACAGTTGACATATGTGCCAGCAAATGGCCGTTTCCCTCGCGACCAGACTACGGATAAGCGGTTGGAGATGGATGGAAGAATGAACCACAGCCATAGCCTGTGTCCGGCACCCAAGTCGAAACACGACTACAAGCGCAAGTAATGGACCTCCTCTGTGGGACCAGAGAGGACCAGCATGCTGCACTAATCCATGAACGGCAGCAGAGCGAGACACTAAATACTACTGGTTATGTAGTTGTAGCGAAAGAGCGAGAATCACTCAAGCTACAGTGTCAATAGTGCCCTAGTATAGTGGCAAAGCCAAACACTTGGACTGTCATATACAACCATTTTAATACCAAGCATATTAGTAATATCTGAACAGCAGCAGTGATGTACACTCAAGCTATGACAGCAAGCAGTATACTGCACATGTCGAAGCAGTAGTGAGTACCAGGTACACAATGCCGTGGTTATACGAAGATCTAGCCCTCGGCAGTTCGCTATGGGGCGCGTCCAACTTGGGCGCGGGCAACAGAAGTACCCTCACATTCTATTAAGTATATAAGAGAATGGGCCTGGCAGCATAGCGAAACACACTCTGTGCTTATACTAGATGAAGCGGTGGAGCGAGACACACTCAGTGCTTATACTAGTCAATGGCACATCGTGACAGTAGTTCCCACGCTGAACCACGACAGCAGGCAGCGGAGCGAGGGACACTCTCGTAATGCCTATATGGGCACTACGGTAGTCTTCACGCTGAGACACAGTGGCAGGCCGCAGAGCGTAAAGCACTCTCAAAGCCTATATTAATGCCAAATAGTGCAGGGCAATTAATAATAATTAAGTTAACTCAGCGCTTTGCGTTGAACGAGTTAACCGGATACCACAAAGTATTCACACCAGCAGCCTTCACGCTGTTATACGGTGGGAGGCAGCAGAGCGAAACACACTCAATGCCAGTGATAACACAGTCAAGCATCTGTACACAGTAGTACACAGTAAGTATTCACACCGTAGCAGCCCTCGCTGAAATACGGTGGCAGGCCGCAGAGCTAAAGCACTCTCAAGGCCTATATTAATGCCCAATAGTGCGAGCAATTAATAAGAATTAAGTTAACTCAGCGCTTTGCGTTGAACGAGTTAACCGGATACCACAAAGTATTCACACCAGCAGCCTTCACGCTGTTATACGGTGGGAGGCAGCAGAGCGAAACACACTCAATGCCAGTGATAACACAGCCAAGCATCTGTACACAGTATGCCATTAGTACTATACCGACATGGCGAAGAGCAGGGATCACTCAAGCCTGTGTCAAGTGCACAATATGACAGTGACAGTGGCGGGGCGGAACATGCCCTCGGTGCTAGTGAAAAATAACCATCAGTACACAGTATGTCAACAATACTATGTATGGCGAAGGCCACTCAAGCCAGTTTCAAGCACACGGTATGACAGCAGTGGAGCGAAACACACCCCCAGTGCCAGTGATGATGCAGCAAAAGAGCATGGATCACTCAAGCTACAGTATCAAGTACACTACGTACTAGTCACTGTATTGTGTTGTCTTGTCAGGGCAGTCGCTGCAAAGGCAGCTATTGAGGACTAGTCCAAATAGGAATAAGCACAGCATTATATGCCTATTGATTATCAGTACATGTTAGACGAAACGCGTACGTTTGTTCACTCTCATCAGAGGTAAATAAAAATCATGCAAAGGACATACAATGAGTGCTGGCATTTTCTTCACCTCAACTTATCAGTACATGTTACCAATACTATGCAGACGTAGTTTGATAACCACGCAATGGTAAAGCGATAGAAGCTTGAACCATTATATTAGTAATTATACTGCCAAGCACAAACGGGTATTACCCGAAAAGCAGCTGAGCGGATCACACTCAAATGAAGCTGTGACGTTAAGCACACCGCACACAGTGACAACATTGTCATATTCCTGCTTGATATAACGAGCAAAACAAACTAGCAAGTCAGCACTGAGCTGCGTTTACAACTTGACATGCACTTTGAAAAAGTTTGTTCCTTAACCAGAAATCGTCTGGGGAGGAGCGCTCATTAACGTCACGACCACACAAACCTCTTCTTGGTAGGCATCGTTGCAAGTGCAACCAAGCGCCACATATATGTGGTAGATTGCACGTTCTGGGACAGAGCGAAACACACTCTTCTTGCAGAAAACACGTGGAGAGGAGTGGTCATTCAACATGATTAGCGTCGCGGCAGTCGCTCTATCGAGGCGAAGCACACCTACGAGCCCATAGTTACCGACGCCATAAAACGTTGTTGTTGCTCATTTAGCATCGTGCGGCCATTCAACATGAGTATTGATTAATAGTCAATAAGCGCCGCCGCGGTCGCTGTCGAGGCGAAGCACACCTCTCTCTGCGAGCCACAACAACAGCACCACGAAACATTAAATTAGCTCGGTTAGTGAACACACAACAACGCACGGGGGGGAACCCCAGTCATGAAAAACAATGAAAACAAACCACGCGTCTCTGGAGGGCACAAGGCAGCTCCTAACCGTGTTGGTTTCGAGACACAAAAGCGTAGCTGTTTCAGTTTCAACGACATGCGCTTTTCGAGGCGAAACTGCTATTCCTTAATGCATTTAGTCGGGAGGATGGACGGCCACCGCCGCCACCGACAATTCAACAAATCATACAAGTTGGATTTCAGCGAGCAAACACTGTCACCAACCCAATGTAACGCCAAACAGCAAAGCGAAGATAACGCAAGGCTGTAGTAGGCATGCCCGCCGGGCAAGTAAAGTAACACAACTTACCTGTAGAAAACAAAGTCCAACATAATAGTTGGACCAGGGAGCCCGGCGGGGAATTATCGCCGCCAGCCATGCAGCCTCTGGAGGACGCAAGGTAGCTCCAACCGAACGGTTTGAGGCTCCGTAGGCATGGCCAGCGTCGAGAGCCCCCGCATGCAGCCTCGAAGGACTAGCAGGAGCTCAAAATTAAATCGACCTGCGCTCAAAAGCGAAAAGATGAAAGAGGATGAACCCTGTGAACTGGGCACCTATATCGGTACGCCCACAGGGGGTCACGAGTGACATTGTTGGTATTAATATTCGACCTCTGCGCATGCGCGCAATGTATATCCAGGTGTTGAAAACACCGCCCTCTGGCGGTCAGTAGGTATGAAATAGAACCCACATCTCTGCATGATGACAACTATAAGAAAACCAATCTGGCACCTATTTCAAACCAAGGAAACTCCAACGAGACTACAGCTACTACTATGTCCCTCAATGTCGAGCATGAAAGGCCGTCAGCTAATACATCTATGATTGTGTCAGTGTGGGTATCATCACAGAGCAATCCAGACTCTGAAAGACTTGTTTACGCATTACTTGACACCCAGAGTGACACTGTCTTTATCGACCAGGATGTAAGCAACGATCTTCAAGCTGAATCGTGTCCTGTTAGACTGAAGTTAACTACCATGCTAGGTAAAGATGTCATACAGAGCAACAGGGTCTCAGGACTCAGAGTAAGAGGCTACAACTCCAACATTGTCATCAATCTACCCCCTTCTTACACAAAGGACTGTATACCAGTGAACCGCACTCACATTCCTAACCGTGAGACTGCTAGAAACTGGAAGCATCTCTCCACAATCGTGGATGAAATTCCACCTCTGCAGGATTGTGAAGTTGGCCTCCTGATAGGTTACAGCTGTCCAAGAGCATTGGCACCCAAACAAGTAATTCTCGGGGGAGAGAATGAACCCTATGCAATCCACACAGACCTAGGATGGAGCATTGTGGGTTGCTTAGCGCCGAGCCATGACTTACCATGTGTCAATACCATCTGTCACCAGATTAACATCAAGGAGCTACCCCCTGTAACTCCAGCCGATGTCATCCAAGCACTGGAATCTGATTTCAAAGACTCTAGCAAAGATAGAAAGTCAGTGTCCCAAGATGACATTATCTTCTTGAACAAACTACAAGGAGGCATAAGGAAGAACAGCCATGGTCATTATGAGATGCCTCTTCAAAGAGAGACCTCACCTACCTGACAATAAGCATATTGCTGTTATGAGGCTTAATCATCTTAAAAGGAAGCTGCTGAAGGATGAAACATATAAAGAACGTTATGTGAGGTTCATGGAAGAGGTGATCGAAAAGGGACGATGACGAAGAGGCCGCGCTCAAGGAGAAAGCTAAGAAGAAGACTTCAAAGGACAGTTCTCTATCTACCACTTCCACCAAGGAGAAGAAATCTAAGTCTAAAGAAGATAAAGATTTAGAAGGAAAAGAAAATAAATCCAAGCCCAAGGAGAAGGAGAAGAAGAAGGAACCAGCTTCTATTTTACAGATAAATGGAGATAAAGACTCAAAAGGCAAGAAGAAAGCTGCCAAGCCAGACAGCGAGGACAGTGAAGAGGAGACCAAGTCAAGCAAGTAAAAAAAAAAATCCACTTCAAGCCCGGTGTCCATGTTCCAAGCGGCAGGAGACAAAAACAAAGACAAGGACAAAGTCAGAGAAGACATCTATGGGAAGAAAAGGTGGCGACATGTACAATACCTAGCAGAACAGTTCTGGGGCCGTTTGGAGAAAGGAATATCTTGCCAACATCTCTCTCAGCCAACGTTTTCATACACAGAGGAGAAATCTGCAAGTTGGAGATATCGTCATGATGAAAGGAGAAGATGCGCACAGGAACGAGTGGAGACTGGGTAGAGTGTCGGAAGCCTCTACCGATAAAGATGGAGACAAGAATCTGGGCAAGCAAAGGGAGCGTCTTCACAAGGTTTCCGAAGTTGAGCGACCAGTCCAAAAGTTGGTCCTGTTGCTAGAGACCGACTGAATGCCCAGTGTCCGCAATGTGTATCCTTTATTTTCTGGGTTGTTTAATGCCTTTTGCTTTGAAACACTTTCTGTGAGAAATCTCAAGTTTTGCATAACTTACAGAGTCCTGCAATTCACTCTCGCTTTGGTGGGAGTGTAAATAACCATTTAAGAGCTATCTTGAGTATGTAGTGTTGTTTTCCATAAGTGGCCCTACAGTTACTCATCCTGGCCAGAGGAGGGCGCTGTCGCCTTTTGGGACAATCTAGCCTTTGGACCTTCAACGTTACGCTGGACTCTAGCTTACTGAGAGACCGGAAGGAAGTGGTTCAGTAGTACTGTTTGGCACGATATGACACTGGTACAGAGCAATGTAAACAACTGCGCCAACAAAGGAACATTTCAGTGTTTACAACACAACCAAACGTTTATTATGTTTAAGCACCTGGCTGAGGCCACAAGGTTGATCGTTGCTGCTTTGTATTATTTGCAATAATATGTTTATTTTTGCATTTGTGTTACCCCACGTCAGTAGCCTTTCTTTGAAGTGAATGTGTTTCTGCCAATCTATTTTCAGACAATTTGAGAAGCCTCGGGTAACGTCAATACCCAGCTAACATGTCCATGTGGGCACCGTATGGGGTGTATGTGTGTTTATGGGTACCAAGTGGGCATGGGCTAGAACTGGGCAATTATACTGGGTTCCAGGTTGGTTCTATGTGGGCTAAGTGGGCATGGGCTTGAACTGGGCAAATATTGCGGGTTCGATATGGGTTACAAATGGGCCAAGTGGGCATGGGTTAGAACTGGTCACCATGCATGGGTCCCTTGTGGGATATATATGGGCTAAGTGGGCATGGGTTAGAACTGGGCACACATGTCTGTGTCCCATATGGGTTACGTATGAGCTAAGTGGGCATGGGTTAGAACTGGTCACCCTTGTCTGGGTCCTATATAGGTTATGTATGGGGTAAGTGTGCATGGGTAAGAACTGGGCATCCACACCTGGGTCCCTTGTGGGTTATTCATGGGCTAAGTGGGCATGGGTTAGAACAGGTCACCAACACCTGGGCCCCTTATGGGTTTATATGGGCTAAGTGGGCATGGGTTAGCACTGGTAACCCATGTATGGGTCCTATATAGGTTATGTATGGGCTAAGTGTGCATGGGTAAGAACTGGGCATCCACACCTGGGTCCCTTGTAGGTTATCCATGGGCTAAGTGGGCATGGGTTAGAACAGGTCACCAACACCTGGGCCCCTTATGGGTTTATATGGGCTAAGTGGGCATGGGTTAGCACTGGTCACCCATGTATGGGTCCTATATAGGTTATTTATGGGCTTAGTGGGCATGGGTTAGCACTGGTCACCCATGTATGGGTCCCTTGTGGGATATATATGGGCTAAGTGGGCGTGGGTTAGAACTGGTCACCAATGTCTGGGTCCTATATAGGTTATTTATGGGCTTAGTGGGCATGGGTTAGCACTGGGCATCCACACCTGGGTCCCTTGTGGGTTATTCATGGGCTAAGTGGGCATGGGTTAGAACAGGTCACCAACACCTGGGCCCCTTATGGGTTTATATGGGCTTAGTGGGCAAGGGTTAGAACTGGTCACCCATGTATGGGTCCCTTGTGGAATATATATGGGCTAAGTGGGCGTGGGTTAGAACTGGTCATCCATATATGGGCCTCTTGTGGGATATATATGGGCTAAGTGTCCGTGGGTTAGAACTGGTCACCCATGTATGGGTCCTATATAGGTTATTTATGGGCTTAGTGGGCAAGGGTTAGAACTGGTCACCCATGTATGGGTCCCTTGTGGGATATATATGGGCTAAGTGGGCATGGGTTAGAACTGGTCATCCATATATGGGCCTCTTGTGGGATATATATGGGCTAAGTGTGCATGGGTTAGAACTGTTCACCCATTTCTGGGTCCTATATATGTTATTTATGGGCTTAGTGGGCATGGGTTAGAACTGGTCACCCATGTATGGGTCCCTTGTGCGATATATATGGGCTAAGTGGGCGTGGGTTAGAATTGGTCACCAATGTCTGGGTCCTATATAGGTTATGCATGGGCTAAGTGGGCATGGGTTAGAACTGGTCACCCATGTTTGTGTCCTATGTAGGTTATGTATGGGCGTAGTGGGCATGGGCTAGACCATGTCACCCGCCCATGTCTGGGTCGTGTATAGGTTTCGTATTTGGTATATGTAGTAACAATTAGTAACAGTTAGATTGGTAAAGAACTGCAGAAAGTTTGCAATTGACAGCAAGCTATCATAAAGGAAATCTGTACCAGCTTTTTCTTGAATGCAATGGTAAGTTACAATAAGTGCACATGGTCCTTTGATGATCTTGGATGTGAACAACAGTGTATAAGTCTAGATGGATATGGATGGACGAACAGTCAGACGGACGGACAAATAGAGAGAGAGGACCTGGCCATTGTATAACATTTATAAAATTGTGTTGCAGATGGAAGCTTTTCATTGATTTCATGAGCTTGTAGATCTGCTATTTTGAGCAAATTGGTTGGATGTTTCCCTATAGGGAGATAATTATGTATTAAATTATTATCTGAAGTAGGCAAACGCCAACTAGTGAAAAGCAGTATGGTGAGCGTGTCTATATTGTGTGCAGGACTATAGTGCCTATATCATTCCATCGAGTGATGTCGCAGAGAGAGAGAGAGAGTGTGTGTGTGTGTGTGTGTGTGTGTGTGTGTGTGTGTGTGTGTGTGTGTGTGTGTGTGTGTGTGTGTGTGTGTGTGTGTGAGAGAGAGAGAGAGAGAGAGAGAGAGAGAGAGAGAGTGTGTGTGTGTGTGTGTGTGTGTGTGTGTGTGTGTGTGTGTGTGAGAGAGAGAGTGTGTGAGAGAGAGAGAGAGAGAGTGAGAGAGATTTTGATACAGAAATCCTCAAGATTGTGAATGAAGCCACTCACAGTTGCTCTGGACATCCTGCAAGGAGAGGAGAACTGTTACTTTGGCACCCTCCTGCCCACTCTAGAATCATTAATGTCAAATACCCTGGAGACGAAAGACGGTCTGATTGTGGCAACTGGGCTACCTGAAAAATACTATATTCAACAGCAGTTGCCTCATGTACAGTATATGGTGATGAAAGCACTTTAAGTTTTTCACTTTAATTCTGAATAATATATTCAGATTGTATGCACTATGCAGTTATTATTTCAGATTGTCTTGAGGAAAATAAGATTTATTTTGTGTTTGAAATTGTTATACATTGTTAGATTTGAGGTTCTTTACATGGCAACTAAGCAAAGCCAGGTTTACAGTTAATTATCATCTCAACTCATTATTTTGGTGTCATTCTGTACAGTCCAGTCTTATGGGGTGTGTTGCTGTCATGTACACAACTGTGTGTGTGTGTGTGTGTGTGTGTGTGTGTGTGTGTGTGTGTGTGTGTGTGTGTGTGTGAGTGAGTGAGTGACACGTGCACGCACTTCCCAGGAGCCCAGAGTCAAGTTGTCACACCATTTTCTCCTTCGCCAAGGTGTGTGTGCGTGTGCGTGCGCACACACGTGCACGCACTTCCAGGAGCCCAGTCAAGCTGTCACACCATGTTCTCCTTCGTGTGTGACTGTGTGTGTGTGGACTAGAAGATCCAACTATGACCTGTATAGGCCATCAAGTTTGCTGGAACTAAATTGTTTTGTTAGTCTGAAATAAATGTGGCACTTTGAAACATATCTTTGTGTTTTTTATATCCCAGATTGTTTAGAAGAGTTCAGTGATGCAAATGCACGTCAAGTTGATCAATAGATTGTATTATTCTCCAATGCAATAACAATAGTGAAATTAAGGCTTTAAGGGAGCCCTTTTTTAAGTAACTAAAACGTTAAACACTGGGTGAAAAAAAGTCTTACAAAAACTGCGGAGAAATAAAAATAAATTAAAAAAATAAGTAACTAAAAAGTTACTTTTCACAGTAACGCTTTACTTTTTGGTTTAAGTAACAGTAAAGTAACTAAGTTACTTTTGAAATGATGTAACTAGTAACTGTAACTAGTTACTTTTTAAAAGTAACGGTCCCAACACTGGTCATCAAACACTAACTATAGGCTATGTGCAGGGGTGAGCCGACGTCGGTAGCGCTATCCTGGTAGCCTAGTTTAGTTGTTGGTGTTATGCCATACACAATCAGGGATAACACACACATTCTTATTACCCTGCAGTGTCACTTAGTGATAAATGTATAATAATAACCACTCATTTAGTGATAAATAATAACCAGTAAGACAGAGGGTGAGAAAAGCGATGGTTCTAACGCATGCCCACTTAGCCCATACATAACCTATATAGGACCCAGACATGCGTGCCCAGTTCTAACCCATGCCCACTTAGCCCATACATAACCTATATAGGACACAGACATGAGTGACCAGTTCTAACCCATGCCCACTTAGCCCATACATAACCTATATAGGACCCAGACATGAGTGACCAGTTCTAACCCATGCCCACTTAGCCCATACAGAACCCATACAGGACCCAGACATGAGTGACCAGTTTTGCCTTGCCAAAAATAACTGAACGTATAAAGGTTTAAGCACGGGATAATTCGCGCACACACACACACACACACACACACACACACACACACACACACACACACACACACACACACACACACACACACACACACACACACACTATATAATAAGTGTAAGTGTTCCTTTGATGATCTTGGATGTTAACAACAGTGTATAAAGTCTAGAATAGATATGGCTGGACGAACACAAAGAGAGATAGTATACTGGCCATTGTATAAAATTGTGTTGCAGATGGAAGCTTTTCATTGATTTCATGAGCTTGTAGATCTGCTATTCTGGGCAAAATGGGAGGATATTTCCCTAGGGAGGGAATTATGTATAGAATTATTATCTGAAGTAGGCAGCCCATGCACACATGTCAACTAGTGAATAGCAGTTAGGCGTGCACATCTTGTGTAGTGTGGGACTAATGCCTATGTCCAGCGATGTGCTTTGGATATTTCAACTATAGGGGCTATGTCGCGATCACCGATTGAAATAACCTCTTAAATGTAGGCCTAATATACCCACATACTGTATATCAACTGTATGGGCAAACTTTAGTGTTAGTGTTTTAGTGTTTAATTGTGCATTTACCTTGCAAACGTCATCTCTGAAATTGAATTGGTTTATCATCATAAATCCATCAGCCATACAGTCGACTCGACCAATATGGACCTGGCATCACCATTGATATGCATCCAAGGTCGGTCATTCCTATTGTTTCAAGCTGTGACAAACGTTAGAAAACTCTGAATTGAATGGCTGTGCAGTGGGCAACGTGCGTCTTCAAACTAGGGCGGCCTCCAGGGCAGCCCTACGTACGTCATTACATTGAGTGATATGTCGCAACATCGAGCAGAAAAAGAAGTGTGCATGTATATTAAGGGCGCGTTCGGAAATGCGCCCTGAACGCACTGGTGTGCTCTCTCTTGTCGTTCGTTTATTCAGTGCACTCAGTGCGTTGTCGTTCTAAAATCCAGTGCGCTGCGCACCGGGTGTGCCGAGTGCACGCACCCTGAGCAACCTATACCCTACACTGAGCAACCCTGAGGGTAGGGTTGCTCAGTGTGAATGGTGTGTTGTAACTGGTCGTTCATAAATAAGGCACACTGAACGCACTTTGTGACATCACCGCCCACCACACTCAACAAACTGACCACATTCCCGGTGCGCATAGCCGAACGCGCCCCTAGGGAGGGAGGGAGGGAGAGAGAGAGAGAGAGAGGGAGGGACGGACGGACGGACGGAGAGTCGGAGACAGACAGACAGACAGACAGACAGACAGACAGACAGACAGACAGACAGACAGACAGACAGACAGACAGACAGACAGACAGACAGACAGACAGACAGACAGACAATTTGGGATGGGGGAGGAAGGGAGAGAGGGGGCCGGGCGAGAGAGAGATATGGATGTATAACGATCTCTGACAGAAAATGCATAATCTTTATGGTTTCATAAAGTATTACTCAAGTGTTAATGTAACAGCTCTGTTTACACCTTTATGTTATTGTTTCATAAGTTGTTTTTATTCCACTTTTGCTTTGGCAATGTAAACGTACGTTTATTATGCCAATATGATAATAATAATTAATTAATCTCCTAAATAAACTATCGTTGTTTTGTTGGTGAACGGTGTCGTTCTTTTAATAGAAAAAAGGGGGAAAAAGTCCAGTCACACACACACACACACACACACACACACACACACACACACACACACACACACACAATTGCTTCACCTGTGGAACCAGTTGCAACTAATTATAATTAAGCCTATAGGGAAGATCATTTTGTTGCGCTTGCTTCATTCATCTACCCTGAGGGTAGGGTTGCTCAGTGTGAATGGTGTGTTGTAACTGATCGTTCGTAAATAAGGCACACTGAACGCACTCTGTGACATCACCGCCCACCACACTCAACAAACTGACCACATTCCCGGTGCGCATAGCCGAACGCGCGCGAGGGAGGAGAGAGAGAGAGAGAGAGAGAGAGAGAGAGAGAGAGAGAGAGAGAGAGAGAGATAGAGAGGAGGGAGGGACGGAGAGAGAGAGAGAGAGAGAGAGAGAGAGAGATAGAGAGGAGGGAGGGACGGAGAGAGAGAGAGAGAGAGAGGAGGGAGGGAGGGACGGAGAGAGAGTGAGAGAGAAGGGGGGGGGCGGGAGGGGGAGGGAGAGAGAGAGGGAGGGACGGACGGACGGACGGAGAGTCGGAGACAGACAGACAGACAGACAGACAGACAGACAGACAGACAGACGATTTGGGATGGGGGAGGAAGGGAGAGAGGGGGCCGGGCGAGAGAGAGAGATGGATGTATAACGATCTCTGACAGAAAATGCATAATCTTTATAGTTTCATAAAGTATTACTCAAGTGTTAATGTAACAGCTCTGTTTACACCTTTATGTTATTGTTTCATAAAGTTGTTTTTATTCCACCTTTGCTTTGGCAATGTAAACGTACGTTTTATTATGCCAATCATATTAATTAATTCCATATAATTGAAATTTAATTGAGAGAGAGGTATTTATATCCTATATAAAGTATTGTTATTTTGTTGGTGAACGGTGTCGTTCTTTTAAAAGAAAACCACCTGCAACTCATTTAACTAATAGGATACTATATAGGCACGCAGGTGTAGCGTCCTCATCATTGCAAGCAAAGAACAAGCCGGACACAGAAGAAAGATGAATATGGCGGATCAAAAGGAACTGAAAGAGGAGGTGAAGGAGCTCCGCACCGAGGTGGCAAAGATGTCTGTCGAGATGGTCAAAATGAGGGCCAACATGGACTTCTTACTCGCGATCGGCCTCCGAACGGCAGAGAACATGAGAAAACTTTTGCCGATGCCGACAGAAACCACCAGCGTGGGTTGTGGCACAGAGCTGCCAGCATGTGTGGATGTTGGCTCTGAGACTGAGGGGCTGCAGTACTGCTACTCTCCCTCCGTTGGATCCCGCACACGCCTGCATGTTGATGAGCGGACGCGGCGCTACAAAGACGGCCTGTGTCTATACTGCGGCCAAGCTGGGCACCAGTGCAGGGAGTGTACCCACAGATACTACCGGTAGATTAGCCTCGGTCCCAGGCGCCGGTAGATAGATCATCACGATCGAGTACTTTTTTGTTTTATTAAATTACGAGCCGTTTTATGCATGCTGTTTGGAGTTTTTGGTTTTATTCTATATTACGAGCTGTTTATGCAGACGTAGCTTTATTTGGAGTGTTTTAATTGTTTTAAATTTATACGAGCTGTTTATGCAGACTATTTGTTTTATTGAGCTGTTTATGCATGCAGCTGTTTAAGATTTTCTACACTTTTGTACAATTTTGTATTTTGTTTGAGTGTTTTAATTGTTTTAAATGTATACGAGCTGTTCATGCAGACGATTTGTTTTATTGAGCTGTTTATGCATGCAGCTGTTTAAGATTTTTCTACACTATTTTTGTACAATTTTGTATTTGTACAATAAATTTGTTGAACAACAAAGTTGTTAAAGCAATGTTTTAATGCAATTTTTATTTTGTGCATACAGTGCACAAAAAATAGTATCTCTCTATATATAATTATAAAGGCATGGCAAAAAAAATGGTACAAATTAAATAAGTGACGTGTGTCTAAGAGACTACAAGGTTTAATTAAGTATGAGGGTAAAAGTGACTGAATGGGTTAATTAACAAAATAAGTGTGAAATGTATAAACGTATGGTCTGTTAAAAAACTAATATATTATAAAATATCGCTTATTATAGTTAATTTTGTCAGGCATTTTTTGTCAGGCATTTCACAAGTCAGCTAATCATATGATGGAAGGGTCCTAGCCATCGATTTTCTTTCCAGTCTGAAATGAATGTCTTCTCGGAAGCACGTACTACCCAGGGGGCAAAGTCCCATTTTTTGGAAAATCAGACTTGGAGCGTTGTAAAAGGTTGTTCACCAGAAATGATATCTAGGACCATCACTGATCACAACCTAGGTGGACAACCTGGTCAACTAGCTACTGGGAAGCTACAGGGTGGGTTCAAACAAATCCCACCCCAATCTCTGAAAAGGCAAATCCGAATAGGGCAAAAGAGACAGAAAAAATATATATAACTTGATAATGCTCAGTCTTATCTTCACCATATTAGCTGAGGTATGAACCAGTAGTCTACACTACATCACCAAAGAGTCAGAATGCAATTTGCCCTAAGAAATACTGAAATATTCTCCTTTAAACATGTTTTAGTTTAGGCGGAAATTGTTTTTTTGTGGTTAGGACTCATTCACTTTAGTCCACAATTATCAGTCCTACGAGGGCAGATGTTGCTTTTCCAGGAATCACTGAATGACCAGCCAACAGCAGTTTTCTGGTCAATCTTCCTGGAAATGACAGACATTCTGCACAGGTTTATATACTACCAGCGAGAGGGTAACTGGGTAGGACATCTCTGTGAATCAGCACGGATGCTACCATACCTCACTGCAGCAGGGCACTACAAATATGGACAGCAGTCTTTGCCTCTGTATTTGGCAGAGATGAAGGGACTGCCAGAAACGGCTCCAGAGGTACATGAAGCACTGATAATGCAGATGCCAAAGAGGCAAGTGGTCTGGATGGCATTACCCTAAATCCTGCTGCTCGGATGAAGTGGGTCTACACAAAACCACTCACTGCAGCTGTCTCTGCAGAGCTGAAGTCTATGCTGCACCTCCATTCCTCCAGCCCACACCATGAATCTGGTTTGAGACGTGTCACCAGGGATGCAGAGATGGTAGTCAAGGTCATGGCAGCAGTAGAGACCAATCCATTCACAACAGCCTCAACATCACTGATCAACATATCAACTGGACAGTGTGCAGATTCCACAGTCAAGGACAACCTGACCAGCGTGAAAGTAATTGGTCTGAAGGCACTGTCTGATTCACTGTCCAGTGAACAGAAGAAGACACATATTGTGAAGCTTAACACCTTCCATACACAAAACATGAAGCCAAAGAAGTCCAGGGGGAAATCTTCTGCACCTGGCAAGAGCAATGAAGTTACTGCCCTTCTTCGCATGACACAGATCATTGCCAGTGGTGGAGAACTGGACATTGTTGACTTCATAGGCAACCATGAATGCAGTGACCTTCCCCCATCCCTCTTCCAGGAAGATGGCGGTATGAGAACGGGTACCAAAGCAAGCCTAGTGAAGATCCTGAAAGAGGAGACAAAAGTTACAAGCATCCCTGATCTACCTCAAAATGACAAAAAGACAGCAATAGTCGTTGATGCTATGTGTGCGATTCGACAATGGTCTTTTCACAAAGGTGAAAGATTTGGAACCATTGCTGAGCGATACAAACACCTGCTGCTGAATGATGTGCCTGCTGGCTCTGAGATCATACACTTTTGTTGTGACAGGTACAGTGAATCCAGTCTTAAGTCAGCTGAACAGGAAAAGAGATACGGCCCATCAAAATCAGCCAGAGTATATGAAGTCAGTGAGCAGTACACAGCTCCTGATCCAAAGAAGTTTTTTGCAGTGTCAGCTAACAAAGCAAACTTTCTCAACTTCCTCTGTGAGAAATGGTGTGAGAATGAGCAACTGGAGCCTGCTCTTGGCCCAACCCATCTCTATCTGGGTGGTGGATTCACAGAAGAGACAAAGAGTGTGGTGCTCACAGCAGGTTCAGCTATGGATGTTCCTGCTCTGGAATCCACACAGCAGGAGGCAGACACTAGGATAATACTCCACACCCTCTACAGTGTCAAGAATGAAGGAGTTGACAGAGTTGTCATACATGCAAATTACACCGACATCATTAACTTGTGCCTGTATTATGGTGCAACATACCTCAGCGACCTCCCAGAGCTGTGGGTAAGAACAGCCCAGAATGCATACCTGCCTATACATGAAATGGTAGTGGCGTTGGGACATTCACAGTGTTGTGCCATGCCCTTCGTCCACAGTCTGAGTGGTAGAGATATCACTAGTTATCCATATTTCACTGGAAAGAAGGCATGGTTCAAGAGCAGCATGAAGCTGGATATACCTGCACTTGAAGAGTTTGGTGAGAACCCTGACGATGCCATAACAGATGACCTCCTCAATCAGGCAAGGGACCTCACCATAGCTGTGTACACATCCACAGCTGATCACTTTGAGGGTGCTGATCTAGGCAAACTAAGAGCACACAAGTTCCTGAACAACAAATCAACACTCTTAAAGCTACTACCACCAACAGAGAATGCATTTCTCCTGCACCTGAAAAGGGCTGCTCTGGCGGGGTCATACCTATGTTCCCTCAGCCCTATGTTCCCTCAGCCCCGAGGTGCGCTGCGGGTCGGGAGAGGGTTGCGGTTAGGTTTAGGTGTCTGCCCCGGGGGAGGTTAGGGTTAGGGTGAGGGAGGAGGTAGGTTGTCATAGGCTGAGGGAACATAGAGCTGAGGGAACATAGGTACGGTCCCTGGTTTCTGGATAAGGGAAATGTAGTTCCACTTCCATCTACACAGCCAGCCTGGCCTGTGTCAATGGACAAAATGATATCATGTGGATGTGCCAAATGCTGCCAGAAGAACTGTTCATGTGCAAAGAAGGCTGTCCCATGCTACATAGGGTGAGAGCAGAGAGCAGTGATAGCAGCAGTGACTCATAAGACTAAGACTAAATGCCTAAAATGTCCTAAAATACCAATGTGTTGTAAATAATGTTAAATAAACATTTCCCCCCAATACTATTGTATGTCTAAAGAAATCTGATTTGCAATAAAATTGTAATAGTTATCTCCACACATCCACTGGTTATTGTTTAATAGCACCCTAGGCAATGCAGTAACAGCTTAGTTGAGTACTGTACATCTGTTTTTCTTGTAAATGAGAAAAAGTAACTGAGTCCTAACCACAAAAAATCTTTTTCCGCCTAAATTGCAAATTGCATTCTGACTCTTTGGTGATGTAGGGTAGGCTCCTGGTTCATACCACAGCTAATTTGATGAAGATAAGAGTGAGCATTATCAAGTTATATATATTTCTTTGTCTCTTTTGCCCTATTCGGATTTGCCTTTTCAGAGATTGGGGTGGGATTTGTTTGAACCCACCCTGTAGCTTTCCAGTAGCTAGTTGACCAGGTTGTCCACCTAGGTTGTGATCAGTGATGGTCCTAGATATCATTTCTGGTGCACAACCTTTTACAACGCTCCAAGTCTGTAAAACCACTTTGCCCCCTGGGTATACGCTACGTATCGCAGATTCCCCGGCAAGACGAAAGAAATCAGTTTCTAATTAAATCAAGTAAGTTCTACATGGTTCATTGTACAGCACTGGCTTGTGTTTATATGTGCGTGTTTTACATGTGCGTGTTTTAAACCTAGGACCTAATAAAATGTAAGGGTGCAAATTTGCTAATGGTAGCTAGCTGGCTAATGCTCCAGGTCTAATGGTGACACACTAGCCACACTGTTTGCCGGCTAGTGGCTACCTCATGGTAGCACAAATGTTACCCAGAGACATAGCCTTGTCTGAAACGCGGTCTCGTGCCCGCGGGGTCCGCGGCTGTCCCCAGGCGTATCTCGGCCGTCTGTGGTCCGTTTCGGACTGGTACAAAATAAAGCTAAAATTGTGAACAAAGTCATTCTTATGCAGTGTTTATGTAACTCTGGGAGTGTACAAATGGAACCAAGTGCACCCCACAAAGTGTCCATTTGGTTCCATTTACAATGAGTTATTGTCTTTAATAATTATTAGCTCATTATAAATCAAGCTAAAACGTGTTCTATCTCTCTGCTCTCTCTCTCTCTGTGTGTGTGTGTGTGTGTGTGTGTGTGTGTGTGTGTGGGCATGGGTTAGAACAGGTCACCATCACCTGGGCCCCTTATGGGTTTATATGGGCTTAGTGGGCATGGGTTAGCACTGGTCACCCATGTATGGGTCCTATATATGTTATTTATGGGCTTAGTGGGCAAGGGTTAGAACTGGTCACCCATGTATGGGTCCTATATAGGTTATTTATGGGCTTAGTGGGCATGGGTTAGAACTGGTCACCCATGTATGGGTCCTATATAGGTTATTTATGGGCTTAGTGGGCATGGGTTAGAACTGGTCACCCATGTATGGGTCCCATATAGGTTATGCATGGGCTAAGTGGGCATGGGTTAGAACTGGTCACCCATGTTTGTGTCCTATGTAGGTTAAGTGGGCATGGGCTAGACCATGTCACCCGCTGAGTGTCACACTGAGTTATTGTCTTTAATAATTATTAGCTCATTATAAATCAAGCTAAAACGTGTTCTATCTCTCTGCTCTCTCTCTCTCTTTGTGTGTGTGTGTGTGTGTGTGTGTGTGTGTGTGTGTGTGTGTATGCGTGCAGGTTCACAGCTGCAGCACTGTTCCAAGGCTGTGGAGAAAACTCGAACATTAAGGTAAAACTTAAGAGCAATGCTGGTCTGTCTAAGTTATCAGTTTGTAACATATATGCGTGCTTAGGTGGGGAGTAGCCCTGGAATGGCCCTTGTTGTTACATACAGTATGTACAGTATTTCACATACAGAGCCATAGAACATAAACATAGCTTAACTTCTGTTCGGGTTGCAAATTGGCGGTCGTGATCAATGATCCGTTTGTACTGACCCATTAAATAATTCCAAAGACGTGGAGTGAAATACGTTCCTCTAGTTTTATATCCATGTGAAAGTTCTGGCACAAAACGTGTATTTAGTCAATTATCTCCACTTTTTCACGAGATGCACACGAACATCTTTCTCTCCGGGCGAGGGGGGGCCGGAATGATCGCTGGACTGATTTTACGAATACGTCCTGTTTACCGCAGACGTCATCACCAATTGACCAGGGAAACACAAAAGTTTGGGTCACACAATTGGCAGGTGCCTTGCGATAGGTGCTGGGTAATTAATCACACCACCTGCCAATTGAAATAGTCTGAAATGCTGTACATACTGTATGTAACAACAAGAGCCATTCTAGGGCTAGGTGGGTAGATGACATTGCAGCAGTTCTAAATAATATGGGGTGCCCAAAAGGTAGATGACATAGGCTGTGCAAGTAGAACACTTGGTTGACATCAACAGCTACTATAGTAGACAGCTTTGTTTTCAAAAGTATTGCAAATATTGTCTGAACCCTAAGACCTACCCCTTCCATTCAGAATGGGGGGGGGGGGGGTCTTCTTTCCTCCCATTATTCTGCATCCCAGGTACTATACAGTATATATGTAGTTCAAGTTTTTCAGCACTGGGATAACGTTTTATTGTTTTGTGGGTACATCCTGTTGAGCTGGTCATTTAACCCATTTAGACCTGAGAACAGATTAAAAAAAAAAATCTGGCAGTTTTCTGAATAACTTAGCACTGGTGCTCTAACTTTCATGTCAAGGACCCAGCACTGGTGCTCTAACTTTCATGTCAAGGATTTTCATACACTTTTTTTCTCCAAAAATAGCAGATGTACAAGCTTGTAGATCTGCTATTTTTCAACAGTAAAGCTAATATAACTAGATGTTTCAATCCCTAAATGGTAAGTTAGCGCTCTTGAAGGTTAGAGTGGAGTGGTGAATATGGAGTGTAGGACTTTCATTGAGGTCATCAGGTGGGCACCAGGTGGGTCCCTTTCGGGACCCTGGGTTACCTTTTTCTGAAGTTTGGACGACGGTACCCTAGGGCAGCGGTTCCCAAAGTGGGGTCCGCGGACCCCTAGGGGTACGCAACGCATAGCCAGGGGGTACCCAAGCCCCCTCAAAAAAAAAAAAAAAAAAAAAAAAAAGGTTTCTTTTTTTTTTTTTTTTTTTGAGGGGGCTTGTGAATCATGGTGTGTGTGTGATATGAAATGTCCAGTACCTCCCCAGTGCCTCCCCAAGTGCCACCCCAGTGTCTTCCCTGCAGTGTCTGCCCAGTGCCTCCCCAATGTCTCCCCAGTGGCTGCAGTTTCTCCCCAGTGCCTCCCCAGTGCCTCCTGCAGTGTCCCCTCAGTGCTTCCCCAGTGCCTCCCCAGTGACTCCCCAGTGTCCCCCTGAGTGCCTCCCCAGTGTCCCCCCAGTGCCTCCCCAGTGTCCCCCTTAGTGCCTCCCCAGTGTCTCCCCAGTGTCTCCCCAGTGTCTCCCCAGTGCCTCCCCAGTGTCTCCCCAGTGTCTCCCCAGTGTCCCCTCAGTGCCTCCCCAGTGCCTCCCCAGTGTCCCCCTGAGTGCCTCCCCATGCTCCCCAGTGTCTCCCCAGTGTCCCCCTGAGTGCCTCCCCATGCTCCCCAGTGTCTCCCCAGTGCCTCCCCAGTGTCTCCCCAGTGCCTTCCCAGTGCCTCCCCAGTGTCCCCCTGAGTGCCTCCCCAGTGACCAGCCGAGTGCCTCCCCAGTGCCTACCCAGTGTCCCCCTGAGTGCCTCCCCATGCTCCCCAGTGTCTCCCCAGTGCCTCCCCAGTGTCTCCCCAGTGCCTCCCCAGTGCCTTCCCAGTGCCTCCCCAGTGTCCCCTCAGTGCCTTCCCAGTGCCTCCCCAGTGTCCACTCAGTGCCTCCCCAGTGTCCCCCTGAGTGCCTCCCCAGTGTCCCCCCCGAGTGCCTCCCCAGTGCCTCCCTGAGTGCCTCCCGAGTGCCTCCCCAGTGTCTCCCCAGTGCCTCCCCAGTGCCTCCCCAGTGCCTGCCCAGTGTCCCCCCAGTGTCTCCAATAGCAATACAAGAGCAATAATACAAATCAATCTTAATTTATTAATCTTATTCATTAATTATTGAATCAAATTAATTAATTAATCAAAATGTTCGACGCAAGAAGGCCCCCCTGCAGCCTGCGCCCAGCACCATGCCAAAGCTTTTTCCTGCAGGAAACACTGCTTGTGGTTGTAAATATATTGTTATCTGTGTTGCGAGTATGAGGGGGTACCTGGAAAAATATCTACCCCAAAAGGGGTACCTGGTCCAAAAAAGTTTGGGAACCCCTGCCCTAGGGTCCCTGATGGCTTATTCCACTCTCCATAGGACGCAGATTTACCTAGTCTCTGTTCGCGGAGTGATGTGCCGTCGCTTGAGTGTTGGTGATGTTTCAAAGATGCATAACACAGCTTTAGGAGACAGCCGCAACGTGTGCGAAGCGGCGTTAACCGCCGTTTTGCTTCGCTGAAATTCTCTCTCCTCTCTCTTCCTTGACTTCCTTGTTGACTTCCCATTGTACCGCCTCCCGAGCGGCGACTGGCTAGCTGCACGTCCTAGTTACTGCCTCTGATTGGCCGACCACGTACATGCAGGATGTTTATAACGCTGTTGTGTCGTGGGAAGCGGGACATGGGAAATGAGGAAGAGATAATTTCAGAGAAGCAAAACTTTTAAAAAAGATTAAAAATACTTAACGGCAACGGTGGTTAATGCTGCTTCGCACACGTTGCGGTGGTCTCCTATAGCTGTGTTATGCATCTTTGAAACATCTCACCAACACTCAAGCAACGGCACATCACTCCGTGAACAGAGACTAGGTAAATCTGCATCCTATGGAGAGTGGAATAAGCTATCAGGGACCCTAGGGTACCGTCGTCCAAACTTCAGAAAAGGTAACGGAGGGTCCCGAAAGGGGCTATTGGGCACCATGCTTCATCAACTGCTTCATCAACTGTTTCATTGATGTTAGCCCACTACGTTTCCAGAGGGCTCAACGGTGTGCCTGTCCACTGGGCGAAAAGAGCAAGAATCCCTAGAATCCGTTGCCCGAATATTACCAGATATGATTCAAATCTGGTGATATCCATATGGATACTCTCCGGATTCTTGACATAATAGATTTCATGTTCGGAGAATATTCAAACTCAGGATTGGGACCACTTTATTCTTGTAGAATTTGGAGTAAATTGGATCCAATATACATGTCATAGGCAATGTCAAGATATGTCCACTATCCATATTTCAAGTCCTAACACCAGGTGCAATTTTGTCCGGATATGACCTGTAACCATGTCCCAAATCCAAACACTAGTTGTATCTTGTGTCAGAATATGATCTGAATATGACCTGTAACCATGTCCCAAGTCCAAACACTAGTTGTATCTTGTGTCAGAATATGATCTGAATATGACCTGTAACCATGTCCCAAGTCCAAACACTAGTTGTATCTCGTGTCAGAATATGATCTGAATATGACCTGTAACCATGTCCCAAGTCCAAACACTAGTTGTATCTCGTGTCAGAATATGATCTGAATATGACCTGTAACCATGTCCCAAGTCCAAACACTAGTTGTATCTTGTGTCAGAATATGATCTGAATATGACCTGTAACCATGTCCCAAGTCCAAACACTAGTTGTATCTCGTGTCAGAATATGATCTGAATATGACCTGTAACCATGTCCCAAGTCCAAACACTAATTGTATCCTGTCAGAATATGACCATATACCACACACAAATTGATCAGTATGTACCCAAAACTTTATACTAGGCCCAGTACAGCTCCTTTTTCCTGTACACCAAATATCATCAAAAAAGGCTCACAACTAATTGGTCAGGTCAGGAGAAACATTTTTTTTTATTATTATTATTATCCAAAACACATGCACATATGACATGCTTAAACATGTAGCAGGTGCAATGTTAAGAGTCCACAGAACACATACATACGAAATAAATGCTTAAACATGTACAGCTAGGTGTAACGTTAGAATCCACAGAAGACATGTAAATATGAAATGCTTAAACATGTAGCTAGGTGTAATGTTAAGAGTCCACAGAAGACATGCAGAAATAAATGCTTAAACATGTAAATAGGTTCTAACATTAGTTAGAATCCACAGAAGTGAACCTTCCAAGCCTGTTTTCTCAACTTGCCGTTTCTCTGCAAGACATTACTCTATAAGCCATATATCTAAAACTGGTGGGTCAAACTGAACAACCTTTTTTCACATAAGAAATAAAATAAAACGACAGGATGGGTCCCTGAGTAGCTGAGAGGGTGAATAAAACAATAAAAACGACAGGGTGGGTCCTGAGAAGCTGATCGATACATACCACACTCTGGCGTGGTGGACATGTGCCCTCGCACAGAGGTTTTTGGTCCAAAGAAGTCTCTCCTGAACAAGGTCAACAGTCTCACACACAAGTCAGGGAGGGCATGGAGTGCAGGAGGGGAAACCTCACTCAGACTCTTTGGGCTCCATCTTGCGCCACCACCCCTTATCCCTAAACTTATTTGCCATTTTTTACTATTTTAAAACATTTAAAAATAGTTCAACTAGCTACATCTACATCGACACATTGTTAGCTTGTCAGTAGATGGGCTATTTGTACTATTTTAAAATAGTTAAAAATGGCAAATAAGTTTAGGGATAAGGGGTGGTGCAAGATATAGGGCTCACACACTCACACACACACACACACACACACACACACACACACCCTCTGTCACTCCCTCCTCCTACAGTCTCTTTCTCTTCACCCTCCTGCTGGGCTTCCTTTATGTAGAGCCGTAAGTTGGCGTCAGCTCCTTTTAGGTGGATCAGGTCCGCCACACTGAGGAACGTCTCTCCCACCTCTTTTCTCTTTTTGTAGAGCTGGGTAAACATAATGGGAAAGAGCAGGTTAGACTTTTAAAGCAATCAAAAAAACATGCTATGCTAGGGGTCATTTTAACATTTACTCAGGCATAAAATAGAAACCCAGACTTCTTGATTCAGCAATTTTCAAATTGAGACATTTAGGACACTTAATCCAGAGCAATTTACAGTAAACTAGAAAACTCATAAATACATATTTACTTTTGATCATCAATGACTATTTCTAAGAGCCAAGAGTATAATCTGTACAGTGATACTATAAGTAAACTAACTGCTGTCTACATAATGTGATAGGTAAATTACACATTTTAGCCTATATTACTGTTATCAGACACTTATCAGTAATTTATCCACTACCAATTACTCTATTTTAACCATGTTAGATTAATAATTGACAACATCCGTTTTTTGGGGGAAATCAAATCAAATCAATGAAAAGAAATTGGAGAAAAAAAACACAGCTCCATACGTATTAGGATAATATCAGTCACCAGAACCAAGGACGGTGTTTTCAATGAATCCAACCTATCTTGATATAATAGGCAATAGAATCTGGTGACTTACAAGGGATTGCGTGTTTGTCAATCACAACGAAGTATTTGTGTATCGCACTCTTCTGGGTCCCCACAGCAAGTAGATAGGGTTGAAGGCTCTCTGTGATGCTGTCCAGATGCCCCTCGACACTGATCCCAGTCTGTGACGACAAGAGAAATTAATTAGTCTCGCTATTAATATTAGTCACGGTTTGCAAACAGTTTAGAGCCCAACTGTTATGGGATATCCACCAGAATCACTTATTGGCACAAAATGCAAGATGCTCAGCGATTTACAATAAGCAAGGTAATACATTGATAGAACTAGTAATGTAAGAAAAACATGGGTAGAAGACCAAGCAACTATTCAGTTAAAATATATATATTTTTATATGCAAGTGCTACGTTAAATGCTATGGGCTGGAGTCTGAAGCTGACCTTGATGAACTTCACCAGGTGGTCAATGGCCTGTCTGGCCGATAGCTTTCCGGGTCTCTTGTTTTTGCCTTGTGGTGAAGGTGGCATGAGGTGGATCATGAGCAAGATGGACGACATCTCACTGTCCCATCCTGAAAATACAAGAAAATTCACAAATACAATTTTTATTAAAATCGGTTTACACTTTGGTTTCAAAACCAAACTCTTCCATATTCCTTTAATTCCAGCGTACCATTTTCCAGTTGTTCCATTGTGGATTCAGCGTTATGAAGCAGATCTTGAAGGTCGGATGTCTGGGTGAGCCCACGGCTTTCTTTCAGGACTTTCTGCATGTAGAAAGTGGGCCACCTCCAAGAACTTTGCAGAGATGTCATCACCAAACATCAGCCTGAAATACTGCTCTATCTGCAGATGGAATTCAGACGACAACATGGTTGAAAAAAACACCAGGGATGTTATCTGTTTAGTTATTTTTCATTTCAGTTTTACTTTAAGGCAAGTCAGTTAAAGAGCCACATACCATTCCTGCGATGTCAAGAAATCTTGGAAAGGTGGTGAATATTTCAGAGGACTTCACTGGACCATGAACCATTGCTTGGCGATGGGTGAATGTCTGTTTCATCTTCTCCTTGATGATTGCTTCATCAGTTGTATGCTTCATCAGTGCGATGGCCTCACGACACTGGGTTTCTGTGGTTAGCTGGTTTTCCTCACTGAAGGGGGATCTGTCGCCAGCATCTGGTCCACCTGTAACAGTGTTGAAACCACTCCTACTACTGCAATACTTTCCAGTGATATTTACTATAAGGATGCATCTAGATGTTTGCCCAGGAACCAAACTAGTGAAAACAAAACATCTTCAAGCTCACCGCATGTCATGCCGCGTTGTGAGCTTGTAGATCGGCTACTTTCACTACTTTATAAACACTTATCTCCTAATTTATGGAATTACTCAGGTTTCTTTTGTTTATAAATGAAATTACTAAAATAACACCAGAGGGCCACTCTTGTTTATTTGCCACCACTGTAGCAAAAATGCATTGCACACATTAAAAATTAATTTAACATGCCCTTCATGGAGACTTGCTAAAATCAAGGTCAAAAGGTCTGACATCTGCAGTGCTGAACTAGGAGAAAGCTCAGCATACAGAAATGTTAAATAATATTTAGTTGAAAACAGTCCTATTTTGAGCAACCAGAAGTGAGGAGTAAAGAGTTTGGACTTGTTTTATCTACTTGCATAGCTCAAATTGCCCTGGGGGTCTGCCAGATAAGGGGACAATGCAGTGATATCTTTGCATAATGCATATTCCTCTTTGTTACGCCTTGAAGGACTCGTCCTATAGTGCATGGACACACACACAAACGAGATCCAAACAAAAGTATATTTGTGCCGATGCCTTCTGCAAAAGGAAGGCTCTTGGTCTGCAACAAGTAAAACAAAAAAAGTATATTGGGTGCTTATGTTTATATGCAGTGAACATACCCATGTTCACTCGCCATGTGTGCCACAAGTATCTTCACCAGGTCACGTCTCCTAACATCTGTAATGCTTTTGGTCCGAGCATACTCGTTCATGATCCTCTCCCCTCCCGGTTTGTCCTTCAGAATCCTTTCAATCATCTAAGTGGGAGGAGACAAACAGGGGGGGGGGCACAGTGATAGACAGTAATATTTTTAAGCACTGGCGCAACAGGCCCTACATTTGGTGGCAAAGTATAGTTACAGTGACAAAAATGTAAACCATGCTCCCATCCCGCGACTCAGTTGCTCAGCTGAGAGACAATATTTCCTCGCTCAGGTGGGTGCGGAGGCTAGAGAAACGGGCAACTGGCATGAGAGTGGCCACCATCCCCCCTTTTCTCCGCAATTGTACTTGGCTATTTGATTATCAGAATCATCATCTTCAATTCAATCATCACCAATTTCAAACAGTCATCTGCAAAGCTTACCTGAGCGAGACGAGTCTGGTCAGCTCTGTTGCTTTGCGCAGGACTCGGCTGCAAAATTATGGTGTCATCAGAGTCTCCATTTTCTGCACTGGAGCTGCTGCAGCTGGCAATAGAGGGGCTTGGAGTGGGGCTCACTGGATCTAGCCATGTTGACATAACAGGTGATAATAATAACATGTGAGAGGGGATCGTTTGTGACAAGTGTGATGTGAAAAGACACTTTTTGTACATCAGAGCATTCTGAAGTACAAAAATACATGACATTTTAGGTTAGCCAGGACTGTGTGGATTACAAGACTCCAAATTAATTAGTAAATAACTCACCTTCAGGATCTGGGCCTAAACGCACCCAGGTCTGGTTTCTTTACAAGAAACTCAAACGCCTCCTCATCAACTTCCGTGTTCAAGTCATCATAGACTTTTAAATCCAAAATAGGAATTTAAAATTTCCTGGAAACTGAAGACAAAACAAGATTGATCAGAATCAGACTTTGTCATTGTGCTGAGAGTGCACGGGCCGCAGCAACTTGGGTCGCACTGCCACATAAATCTGTTGTGCAATTTATTAGATTTTTATTAAAGGTCACACATCTATGTCACTTTAGATTTGAACCACTTTAACCATTATTTTAAACTTTAGCTATTCAAAATATAGCTTTTCAAAATTAGCAGATATATATAAATATATATATAAGATCATAGCGCACCACTGAGTGCTGTGAGCTTGTAGACCTGCCATTTTAGAAAAATCATTAACATTTGTGCAAAATTTTGAATATATATAATTATATATATTATTTTTTAAAGCAACATTTCTAACTCAAATCTTTCTCAAGGTCTCTGGAACATATTTATAGATGGGGGTCTGCAGTCAAAATACATATAATTCTATGGGTAAAAAAAGCACCATTAATATAGAAACATATGACTCCCAGTTGCATAGGCCCTATGCATAGGGCATGCCATAGCCATTGTGAAATTTGTTTCACTCACCAGACTCCAAAAATGATTTGAAGGTCAGTTGCCCGTCGTAGCAAATGTGACCCTTACAGCCTACATCCTTTAAAACAAATAAATAATAAGAGTTACTATGACGATATAGGGCAGTGGTCTTCAACCCATTTCATATCAAGGCCCATTATTCTTTCAGCTTTTGAGCCCTGGACCACCATTTCATGAGATTTAGCCTCTCAGACCCAACCCATTGATCAAAAATAATTCTACATTCTCTAATTATGATGTATAATTGTAAATGAAGTAATGCAGATGTTTAACAATAATTTAATTATTGTGTAAAATTAAACCTCATGAGTTAAAGAAATATCTATATGGGTCAAGAGTTAAAGATCTATAATCGATATCGATGTCCGTTTGTTTGGATAGTTTTATGACCAAGCAAGCATGTTCACGGACTACACTCACTACAGTGGTTACATTAAATTACATTACCTGGTACAACATTAATGAATAAACATGATAGCAATACTGTTCATAATGTAATACTCGTGTTGCACCGACGTACATTGCGTTAATACGTTATGCTATTAATTAAAAGGTTGTTTAATCAATAGTGTGCCTGCTAACGTAGCGTTAGCCAACATGCTAACATCCAAGTAGTAACTTGTGGCCACTGGCCAGCTGGCCTGGAAGCTGTAATGTTCCAAATCAGTTACAAACATTGCCATTTACTAAGTTAACCAATAATAATCTTACCTGGTATTTTATCCATCAAAGTGAAGAAAAGGTTTAAATAAAATGAAGTCCAGTATAGTAGCGCGGTGCCGATGAGGACTGAGGAGAAGTGCCGTGTTACTTGCCCGTGTAGTGTACTGCTGTCTTCTTTAGCTGCGTTCGGAGAAAATGGCGCCTTCTTCAGATTCAAAAAATCTAGGCATAGTAGGCGTGGCCTTGCTGTATTACTCCAATAGAAATTCTTCTGGAATTTTGCTCTCACTCTATTGGTCATTGGAGATGGCCATACTAGACTTTCATGTTACACTATCACATTGCATTTAAACAAAATATTTACACAATTAGAGAATGTAGAAGAATGTGTTATTTTGTTCGATTTTCCTAATTAATTAGAGAGAATTGTGTGCGTGCGTGCGTGTGTGTGTGTTGTGTTGTGTTGTGGTGTGGTGTGGTGTGTGTGTGTGTGTGTGTGTGTGTGTGTGTGTGTGTGTGTACGGTTGTAATGCACGTAGCTCGAGAACCGGCCCACCGACTTCAAATTTGACACATGCGTTATTGCGTTCCACACCCCCACAGGGAGGGCAGTGCCCGGTATCGAGTCAGTCGGACCCATGGTTTTCCAGAACCACCACAAAAAGGCTCTGGTCAGGCTCTGCCAGTGGGCCTAATGATTGAAACATCACGGTTTCCCGAGTCCACCTCAGCGGCTCAGCCCATACATGCAGGCAGCGGGGAGCTACCGGGGGTGTAGGGGGGGTGGTCACACCCCGGCCCGGACCTCCTGAGGGTCCGGACTGTCAGATGATCGATGGACGATTTTTTACACAGTCACTCACGACTGATAAAACCATCGGGCCCCCGCGAATCCCAGGCTCCCGCAATTAACTAACTAACTCCTCTTGCTTCTGAAGAAGTCGCCGGTCGCTTTCTTTTTTTCTCTGATGTAAAGAGAAGTTTGTGGCAGCGCGAGCTGCGCGCGCGACCCATGCTGCTGCGGCCCGTGCACTCAGCACATCGCAATTTCGTTTTTTTCTGCTGCTGCAGTTGGAATTAAATAATGACAAATCAAGCAATCTTGAATCTTGAATTAACCAGATACAGAGCTTATTTAGCCTATAATAGCCTACACTTTAACAAAATATCATGTCTGTCTGATGAGAATGTACTGCGCTGCCGAGAGAGTCACTGTAAGCCGTCCAGCCAGGGCTACAAAAGTGGCAAGACCTGTCACTCATTAGTAGGCTAATATAATCACTCTGTGTGATTGCATATGTGTGGACTTCCTTTTCTCCACAGCGGACTGTTTCGATTCTAAACCCCTTCTCCTTCTTGTTGCTTTTCCCTGTGTGCGATCACTCAGCAATAAGGTGATTTAAGTGAAACAGAACACAAAGATGTCGAGTAGTATAGCCTATTTATTTTTTTAACACGCAGCACCTCTCTCTCTCTACGTCTCTCTCTCTCTCTCTCTCTACGTCTCTCTCTCTCTCTCTCTCTCTCTCTCTCTCTCTCTCTCTCTCTCATGTGTGTGCACTGCTGCGCAATGTCACAGACACAGACGCGATCAATAATATATAGCATAAATAACAGGCAAAATATAACACTTTCCCTCTATCTGTGTGACTGATCATCTCCTCACACACATAACTCCTCTCTCGTCCATGCACGCCTGCTCAAATTAGCAGCAACTGTTAGCGTAAATGTTTTTTTTTCCCGTTGGGGGGGGGGGGGGGGGTCATGTTCGGTGAGGCCCGGTCGTGCTGTCTCACCCCCCGGCCCGGCCCGGCCCAATGTTGTTCCGCCACTGCATGCAGGCTTCTTCACCAACTGTAGAAGCTCTTTAACAGTTTGAAGGGGTTTACGGCACACAGGCATGACTTCAGTGACCTGTCAACCGGCTGGATACAGAATGTGCAGGGGTCTTAGTCATTCATGAGCATGCAGAGGACATATTTTATCTCCTTCTGACTGACTTCAATGAGCCAACAGGGACTGGGAACCAAATTCAACCAATAATGCTCTGAGCCCTGCTTGCCTAATCTGTACAGTAGGCTATGCACATTATGCAATTTGGCTCGCCGAGAGTAACGAGAAATTATATAGGTCTCCTCAAAAATGGACACTCCTAAAGGTCAACGGTCACCCAAGAGGCTTTTCAAGTGTCTCTCAGACACTTCTAAGTACGTCGACCATGAAGACTAGACGACATTCGGACTGCGCCGATTAAAAAATAAAATAAATTGTTTCAGGTAAAAGACACTTGTTCTGACTTACTTTTTGACGCTGAATCTGATATGCTTGGTGTTGTAGACATACTGGAACATTAAGCAGCTGCTGTTCAATTTTTTAGATTCCTAGGACCTTTTGTTGATCAGGCAAGTCTGACTGTGTGTGTGTGTGTGTGTGTGTGTGTGTGTGTGTGTGTGTGTGTGTGTGTGTGTGTGTGTGTGTGTGTGTGTGTGTGTGACTTCCGTTAATCTCCATTATGTATAACCATTCTAGTCATATGCCTACTGTTTAAAAAAGCTGGTGAGAAATGATGACCAAAAGCTGACTAGCTGCTATATAGACAAATTTCAGAAAGCTCAGCTGGTGCACTGCCACCAATACCAGTGTGCAGCATTTAAGGGTTTCTATTAAAATAATAAGGAATGGCAAGTGAAAGGGTATTAGGAGGACTGTACTGGTCAAATGACGTAAACTGCACAGTTCCCTCGCCATTTGTGGCTCAAAGTGGGAGGTCACTCATGACACCATGACCCAAATGGCATTGAGGATTCACATGACTTCACTTGGCATATTAATTCATCTTTCAACTGTCTTCCAGGACATTCTTCCCAAAACATTGCAGCTCATTTGTCTGTAGTTAGATCGACGTATGATCGACCACACAGAGTTGGAAGTGGACTACAAAATAATTTACAGGCACATACAAAATGTGCATGGTGCCTGTCTGTGTTTTGGTAAATGGCACCATCATAATATGACATCCCAGTCTCCCACCTGTCCAGAGGGGTTTGAAAATGTCTGTCTGTCTGTCTGTCTGTCTGTCTGTCTGTCTGTCTGTCTGTCTAGATATATAACGACTGGCTGCCAAGGGTTATTGAGTGTGGGACAGGAAAATCTGCGGCGCCGATCTACAAGCTTTCAACAAACTCAGGATATGCATCAGAAATGTTCGTATTCTAGAAGAATCTTAAAACCGGAAATTAGGGATTCTTGCTATTTTCGCCCTCAGGTCATTTTCGGAACACATACATGACAAAAATAAAATTACGCTCATATCCTAGTACAATATATTGTTCCAGGGTGTATATTGAGTTCATATTTTACATAATATGCCGCATTTCAACAAACTCAGGATATGCATCAGAAATGTTCGTATTCTAGAAGAATCTTAAAACCGGAAATTAGGGATTCTTGCTATTTTCGCCCTCAGGTCATTTTCGGAACACAAACATGACAAGAATAAAATTACGCTCATATCTTAGTACAATATATTGTTCCAGGGTGTATATTGAGTTAATATTTTACATAATATGCCGCATTTCAACAAACTCAGGATATGCATCAGAAATGTTTGTATTCTAGAAGAATCATAAAACCGGAAATTAGGGATTCTTGCTATTTTCGCCCTCAGGTCATTTTCGGAACACAAACATGACAAAAATAAAATTACGCTCATATCTTAGTACACTATATTGTTCCAGGGTGTATATTGAGTTCATATTTTACATAATATGCCGAATATCAACAAAACTCAGGATATGCATAAGAAATGTCCGTATTCTAGAAGAATCCTAAAACCGGAAATTAGGGATTCTTGCTCTTTTCGCCCAGTGGTCATCCCAGGTACACCCCCCCTCCATTCCATATCCTCCATATTCACCACTGGACTGCATGGCAGGGGCGTCCTTCTCCCTGAGTCAGGCCTAAGCCTGACCATATACCAATGGTCTCTATGCCCAGTGGTTGTCCTTCCTTTTGATCCACAGCCAGTGGCTGCTTTTTTCGGCAGAATTTGGCACAGACTTGATAGCCTATTGGAGGGAGCGACCCCACTTTAAAATGGTAAAAGTGGTTAAAAGATATAATGGTGACACAGATGCGTCCTCAAGTCAACATGGGTTAAAAGGTAGTTATGAAGAGAGGAAATACAATCTGGACAACGGGCACCCCTGCTCTAAATGGTCATTACACTCATCGGGCTACCTTCTAGCAGTGATATAATGGTGAAATGCACACTTCCATGTCCACTCATGTCCCTATCGCTCATTGTTTATAGGCAAACGTTCAATGTGTTGAGGTTGTAGATCTGCTGTTTTGTCTTAAGTATAAAAATAAGGCTTTAGTGGTTAAACGGCTGCCCTGGAAATCCAGGAAAAAGAAAAAAAGTAGTATGTAGTCAAGTGTGAACATTTCCCTTACGTTTAAATTCTTCTGTTACAGATTTGTGGCCTCAAATAGTAGATTTCGAGGAAAGGCGCCAAATATCAGATTACGAGGAAAGGGACCTGCAAGAGTCAGATTATGAGGACGGGCCCCAAATAGTAGATTTCGAGCAATGGGAATCAGATTCTGAGGAAAGGCGCAGATTCCGAGGAACAAGAATCTGGTGCTGAGATGGTTTTTGTTGACCACAGTGAAGCAATTGTTGAAGGTTCTGATCCTTGCAGTGAGGTTAAATGTAAATTGGCCAATTGGGCGGCAAAACGCAATATTTCACATAGTGCCTTGTCAGAACTATTAACTATTTTAAGGCAGTGTGGCCTGGACTTACCCAAAGATCCAAGGACCCTGTTGTCAACTGTACAAACCTGTGAGGTCAAAGAGATGGGAAATGGAAGCTACTACTATTTTGGAGTCTCAAATGCAATTATTTCAGAGCTGTCTCGTGAATCACCTCCTGCAGTAGACACTCTAACCCTCCGTGTTAACATTGATGGCTTGTCCCTCTCTAAAAGCTCTAAAAATGACTTATGGCCTATTTTGGCAAAGATCAAAGAAATTCCGAGATCTAATGTATTTATCATTGGTATGTATGCAGGCCCCTCAAAGCCTCCTTCTGCTGGTGAATATTTGAAGGATTTTATTCAGGACTTGAAGCAGTTAACTCGTGAGAGTTTAGATTACAATGGAAAACATTATAATGTCGCTCTTCCAGATGCCTTCATCTGTGATGCACCTGCCCGTGCCTTCTTGAAATGTATCAAAGGTCATACAGGTTACAGTGCCTGTGAGCGCTGTGTAGTGCACGGGGTTTACCTAAATAGTAAGGTTGTTTATCCTGATTTAACAGAACCACTAAGAACAGATGCAACATTTGAAAGTGGATGCGATGAAGGACATCATCATAGTGTTTCACCACTTCAAGAGCTTGGCATAGGGATGGTGTCATGCTTTGTCCTGGATTACATGCACTTAGTTTGTTTGGGAAATGTCAGGAGACTTATTAGTCTGTGGATCCAGGGGCCTTTAAAGTGTCGGCTTGCATCATCCACCATCGAGGTTATTTCGAACCACTTGCAATCCATCAGAGAATATATCCCGATTAGTTTTTCACAAAAGCCACGGTCACTTCGTGAATTCAGACTGTGGAAGGCCACTGAATTTAGGCAGTTTTTATTGTACACAGGCCCTGTGGTTTTAAAAAACCGCCTCTCTACGCGGTGGTACAAAAACTTCATGCTTTTGTCTGTAGCTATGAGAATTCTTCTCAGTCCAGCTCTGTGTTCACAATATTGTGACTATGCGGTATCTTTTCAGCGTACGGCGGTGGACAAGGAGAAGAACAGGATATCGATGTGATGAGGTTATGAAGCGGCAGCTTTATTTTGTATTAAAAAGCAGTCCAACAGTCAAAGCAAAGACAAAGGAAATCCTTCGTGGTCCCTGGATTAACAACACACAGTATACTCGAGCCGAGAAAATGAGTTAACCGGATCCAGAACCCCGAAATGAGTTACAGTTTTTGTTTATATCCTGTATCTAGTCCCACCTCTCCCCACCCCAAGGCAGGCGTTTCCTGACTTTTTGACCAATCATAAAACTCTTTCCGGTCGGAGAGAGGCGGGACTTGAGGACAAAGGACTGTTCCGTTTCAACTGAGATAATAACTTTTAGATAGTTATAATGAAACTTTAACAAAACTAAAACGTAAACTGTAAACAACTTATGAACATGGTTAATCATACCTTAAAAGTATATAAAAATGGAAACCCTTGTAGTTAGGAAATGTTACGGAACTATAAAGTAAAACTGAACACTAATGGAATATAACAGAACTGAAAGAGTGAATTAAGAACAGTTTAAACCTAGTGACGAACCCTATAATTCTTATAGTCTCATAGTACCTTTTAAGAGTAAAAACCAACATGGTGACGCGAAACCCTATGTTTTTATCGTACCTTTTAACATATAAACATATAGTCTTACCCTGTGGAATTAAACTACAGGTTAGCAAATGGCTCCGCCCGCCAGGGGACCGTGCTTCAAAGGGTTGTAAACAATGACCCTTTGTTTTCACGTGTGAAATGTAAATGTCTCTTATATTTTGAGAGAGAGAGAGAGCCTTTACGCTCTAGTTAAGAAATAGCTTATCTTGACTTAGTGGCATATTGATTTAGTTAGTAAGTTCACTTATAGAAATTATACGACAACAATGCAGACAAACTGTTGAAATGCTATGTGAACAACTATGCTAAGATATATGGACCAGACCAGCTAGTGTACAACACCCACTCTCTAATTCACCTGGCTGATGATGCAAGGAGGTTTGGTGCCCTAGACAGTGTTTCATGTTTCCCTTTTGAAAATCATCTCGGCACATTAAGTAAGTTAGTAAGAAAGCCACAAGGTGCTGTTCAACAACTCGTAAGGCGTGTAGGTGAAAAACGCAGTCTCTCTCTTGAAGAAAAGGAAACGAGGAATGAGCCAAAACAGCCACATGTAGGTGGTCCTACTCTCCCACATGTACCTGCTCGTATGCAGTACAAGAAGTACAGGCATGAAGGCCAAATGATTTCCTCCTCTCATGGCAGCAACTGTTATAATATTGAGGGAAGAGTTGCTGTAGTGAGGAACATTGTGGAGGTGTTATCAGGAGCTATGTACGCTGTGTGTCAGTTTTACGAGAGACAAGGGTTCTTTTACGATTACCCCATTGATTCATCCCTTGTTGGGATCAAAAGAGTGACACACCTTTCTCAAGAACTGCATGGAGTGCCAGTGACTGACTTGACGGAAAAACTGATACTGCTTCCTCTGGAAGAGGGGAATGTGGCTTTCAGTCAGTTGCATGACCAGTAATTACCAGTAGTAACTTTTCAGCATGTCCGGCACATTCCGCATTGTGGAGTTCACGTAAGAGTTTTCGGACGATGGGACTCCTATGGCGGACATCAACCCATCCTGTTGGTTCACAAATTCTCACGAGGTGGAGTGTTACTGGCCGAGGAGTGTCACAACATCAATCAGCAACGTAGTGAAACAACAAACTCCGCCAGATCCTTCGACATGGGAGAAAGTCAGAGTACATGCAATTGGCAGTAGCATAGGTAAGAAAATAAGTTTTTTTGGGGAGAGGTAAAGTTTGAAGATGTGCGCAACTGTGCAATGTATATAACCTATTGCTTTAACCCATTGACTTGTTCTCTGAAAGTGTGAAATGTGGAAGGAGACACAATTAACATTCTTTAGGCAAATGAGTTACTTTATCTCACAGGATCTTCATAAAAAATAGCAGATCTACAGATCTACAAGCTCATAGTGGCACTCGGTGCCACGCTACGAGATTGTAGATCTTCTATTTTTCAACATCTAAAGTTTAAAATAATGGTTATTAAAGTTAATGGGTTCACTTAAAAAAAAGCTTTAATGTTCCCTTCCCCTGTTTTTGTGTTCTTTCTTTTGAAGGTACATATGATGCGGCTCGTAAGAAGCTCAAGAAGGCAGAGGCTTCATCTGATCTACAGTCAGATGTGGAAATGCCCCTGAGGCGTCAGACGAGGTAATCGGCTTTATTGCACACTGTCACCTTTTTCACATGGGCTTGTTTGCATGCCTGAGTCTCAGGGCGGACACTCTAACCACAAGGCCACTGAGCTGGGTCACTGAAATGGCACTGTAAAAAAGTCTGTGTTAGAAAGTTGTGTTGTGGTGGAAACTTTAAAAGTACTGGGAGGAAGGACAGCATGGCATGGCAGCGATGAAATTGGTGACCTCCTGAAATATGCCTCTGTCAGAATCATGTTGTGTTTTGATGACGTTGGTAAGGTGGGCAAAGAAGGTGGCTGGAATGTGCCTGAATAAAAGTGTTCTATATTAACTGTACAGTATGTGAACACATAGAGGGCAGAATTATATTAGTAGTAGTAGAGTATTTAGCAGTTGTGCTGCAAAATGTGGAGTCATTATTTTTTTTAATGCTTTTTTTTTTGTGGCTTTCACCTTCATTTTATATTTTGTATGGGGGGACAGACAGTAGGCTGACAGGAAATGAGGAGAGAGATGGGGGGAAGACATGCAGTAAAGGCCGTCTGGATCGGCTCCAGACGGCCTGCGTGTGCTGACATCACAGCACACGTTCAAATGACTCCATGTGGAGTCATTTGAACGTGCGTGTGCTGTGATGTCAAAGCTGTGGCCCGGTCCGTGAGCAGCGGCTTGAATTACTAGAAATAGTATCATGATTGTTGTCGTTGGGCAGCGTATTATTCAACTTTTAGTTTTCCTGAATAGTAGAGGACCAGGCTAAGATATGTAATGTACAGTATGCACTTCATTTAGGAGAGAATATCTCAACTGTTCTTGGCTAATATGACCGCCGCGAACAACTTGGGAACTATGACTAATTATCTATCCGGGACGAAATACCCGGAAATGACCCCACCCTATTAAAAATGACCGCTAGTTGAAACATGGCTTTAACTTCTATACCGTTAGAGCTACAGCTATTCTGAGGTGCTCAAAATGTTCAGAATACTCATGTTTGAATACTCAATAGACCATAACACGGTGGTCATCTTTCCATAAGTTAATGGCAGGGTGGAAACTAGCCACAATTTGCCAATGACAACCCATTCATCCAAACCGACATAGTCCATCCAATCTAATTATATTAAATTGTCAAACTCACCAACATTGCAGCTGTACGAAAAGCTTTAATTATCCTCTTTCTATCTGCAAAGTGTTTGTTTCATGAAAATCCCCGGTAGAGATGTTATGAGTTACTTTATGTCAAGAAATTCCTTCCTAAGTATTTGAGTTTGGAAGCGCTCATTGAATAATCACTCAACGGCCCTGCGTACCACCTGTTTTGAATTTGCACACAATGCAGGAGGCAGCAGGGTGCTGCGTTACTGAAAGGGAGCGCTTCCGAACTCTGACACTTAGAAAACAAATCACCTGCAAGGAATTTATTGACATAAAGTAGCTCATAACATGTCTATGTTGGATGTTTATGAAACAAACACTTTGCAGATAGAAAGAGCATCATTCAGGCCTTTTGTACAGCTGCAATGTTTGTGAGTTTGATGTAACTTAATACAATTAGATAGGACTTTGTCTGTTTAGATGTATGGGCGTGTGGATATGGTCTATAGAGCGTCGCAGTCCTGCCCCCTTTCATGACCCAGGAAATTAATCCCAATGCATTTTTCCCATAGACATTTCATAAAGTATTTATTTAAAGACCTTTTAAGCATCGTACGAAGCCAACTCGAGTTGTGACAAATCATGACAACAAACACAATATTTTGGACCAAACAAATAATTACAAAAAAGAAAAACAACAAAAAAGTGTTGTAACCTGCCCTGGCCCAAAACATTGTGTTTATTGTCATGATTTATCACGACAAGAGTAGGCTTTGTCCGTGGCGTAAACGTCTTTAAATAAATACTTTCTGAAAAGTCTGAGGAAAATGAATGGGGATTTCTTTTCCGGGTCTCACGAGGGGGGCGGGACTACGACGCTCTATTGAGTATTCAAACATGAGTATTCTGAACATTTTGAGCACCTCAGAATATCTGTAGCTCCAACGGTTTCGAAGTTAGAGCCATGTTTCAACTAGCGGTCATTTTTAATAGGGTGGGGTCATTTTCAGGTATTTCGTCCCGGATAGATAATTAGCCATAGTTCCCAAGTTGTTCGCGGTGTTCATATTAGCCAAGAACAGTTGAGATATTCTCTCCTAAATGAAGTGCATAAATGAAGTGCATACATATCTTAGCCTGGTCCTAGACTAGAATGAATGCCCTATTTCATATAATTAAAAACAAATGAAAGTAGCCATCTACAAGCTAACCAAGCCTTGCATTGCGTCCCGTTATGAGCCATTTCGGAACCCATTTTGAGAATGAGAACTACTGCTTAGTTACGTTTTTGTTTGCTTGTGTGTTCTTAACTGACTGTAGGCCACCGCGAAGACTAATGGAATCTAGTGAAGAGTCCGAACCAGCTGAAGAGGATGCAATTCCACCTTCACCTCCCCGTGAAATGCACAGACGAACGTCCCAAAGCTGCCCGCCCACCAAAAAAAAGAAAAGCCACAGTGTTACGAGCATCTCCAGTGTGTCTCCTAGATTTTCTTCTGAAAGTATGTAAAGTATGGAATTTGATTTTATTATTATTAAACAAAACAAAAAAATATATACAGAGAATTTAACATCTTTAAATTTACCTTTATATCCAGGTACCCCAAGTCCAGGACTGACCCCCAGTCCCAGTGGGATTCCAGGTCCACACACAAGCCACAACACTGAAACCCCAGTTAGACCAAAATCAACAAGAGGGAGTGACGACTATGTGTCTCAGAGACAGAGCCTCCCCCCTAGCACCTCAGTGAGGCACCACACTGAAAGCCAGATTGCGAGCACCCCATTGAGTAAGAGCCTCCTCCATGGAACTCCAGTGAGTGGAACCCCATTTTCGAGCACCCCAAACACATCAACTCCCCTGATTAGCAGCCCTAGTGTAGTAAAGTTCTCAAACTCTGCCCGAACCCGACCAGGCCCGACCAAGCCCGACCAAGCCCGACCCGACCCGACGTTTTAGGGCCGGGCCGGGCCCAAAAAATATTCTAATTAGTCGGGCCGGGCCTCGGGCTCGGTGATTTTCCGCAATTTTGTTCTTTTTTTTTAAGTGTTATTATAATAAAAATAGCAATTCTGTTATTTGTGTAATGTGATTGTGTATACGTGTATGCATTTATTATGAAGAGGGCTGCGCTAGGCGATTCACTTGTGACAGGAGGAGGACTGGAGACGGGGTCGCATCGCACTGGCATTTCAGACTCGGAGGCCTCGTACACACATGTCAAACCACGTGACTTCCATTAGAAAAGCATTGAGAATGAGGCGGCCATGAAACACAGACAGAACAGATCATGTCAGTCCAGCATGTGTGTACGAGGCCAGAGCAGCATTGTAGCCTGCCCCGCGCGCAGGCAGTAGACTAGAGAACAGTGAACGGTGAGAGACTTGCGTGCCTTGCTACCGCTGGTTTCCCTCTGGTTTGCGCACCAAACGAGCTACTAACCACCAGTTAACTTGCCAAGTTGCCATATGCTTAAATATGTTATCAAATCAATCGGATTATCACAGCTGAAGAAGCGTCAGGTTTTCGTCATGTTGCACTGAGAGTCTCGTTAACCCAGCTGGCTGCGATGAATAAAACCTAATTATTAATCAACGTCACCAAACGATCCATGATGGTGATATATAACTTATAGCTACACGTAAAGCAACTTCACTTCAGAGGAAACTAAGGGAGGGAGCTGCAGCAGCTATTCGTGTTTACTCACAGTCACCACCACCACTGTATGGAATCCATTAGAATGATTGGAAATGGAAGTTATGGAACATTAATAGCCTATTCTAACGTGAGTTACATACATCCTTTATTTCGATAAATCCGCTGATCTCCGTTCTCACTTTCACACTGAAACATGGCGCCGCTGCGCTGCCATTTAGTGCTGCTTTTTTTTCTCTCTTTTTTTTCTTTCGGGCTTTTGTTGGGCTTCGGGCTTAACATTATGGCAATTTTTAGGGTAGGGCCGAGCCTCGGGCCCACCCAGATAGGGTAGGGTCGGGCCGGGCCATAATTTTTGGGCCCGTTGAGAACTTTATAGTGTAGTGCCAAATTCCACACATCAAATGTTCTCCCAAGTGTTGAAAATGTTAGAGGAAGTAAAGTACACCCTGAAGGTTCATTCAAAAATGTTAAACACCGTGCTGAAGCAGAAAGAGGACGTGGTGCTGCTGGAGCTCCCGGAAGGAGCTACGTTCCCACTGAAGACTGAGGAAGAGGTCCAGGCCATGAACTTGAAGCTCGGCGACAAAGAGTTCAAGGCTACAGTTGTAAGTTCAAATCACTTATTCACTTCACCACCTCTGCTCCCCTCTTATCACTGATATTCTCTCTCTCACCCCTGTCAACAGCTTGTGATGTACTTTTAAAGTAATTGTGTTCTGAAAATAACTTTCTATGTAGTTAAAGGGATATAAAGGGATATGTTTCAATTTCAATGTTTTTGTGGGTGAAATAATTAAGACCTGGCAGTGTTTCGAGGAAATTGCAATACGGTTGCACTTTGTTTTCATTTGTTTACATTTTATTTCAGTGCAAATCATTTATTTTGTTAAGATCACGCAGGGCAAAATATTAATTAATACCTGGCAGTGTTAAGGCCTATTCATAGTCTGGATTTTCGGTGGTGAGGTGACCACCGAACTACAACATCAGCTCCAGTGGTCAGCTCACCACCGGAGTGGTGGTCACCTCACCACCGAAAATCCAGACTATGAATAGGCCTTTACGAGGAAATTGCAATACTGTTGCACTTTTTTTTATTTGTTTACATTTTATTTCAGTGCAAATAATTTCTTTCGTTAAGACCACGCAGGGCAAAATATTAATTAATACCTGGCAGTGTTAAGGCCTATTCATAGTCTGGATTTTCGGTGGTGAGGTGACCACCGAACTACAACATCAGCTCCAGTGGTCAGCTCACCACCGGAGTGGTGGTCACCTCACCACCGAAAATCCAGACTATGAATAGGCCTTTACGAGGAAATTGCAATACTGTTGCACTTTGTTTTTATTTGTTTACATTTTATTTCAGTGCAAATCATTTCTTTCGTTAAGACCACGCAGGGCAAAAACTTAATAAATACCTGGCAGTGTTAAGGCCTATTCATAGTCTGGATTTTCGGTGGTGAGGTGACCACCGAACTACAACATCAGCTCCAGTGGTCAGCTCACCAGCGGAGTGGTGGTCACCTCACCACCGAAAATCCAGACTATGAATAGGCCTTTACGAGGAAATTGCAATACTGTTGCACTTTGTTTTTATTTGTTTACATTTTATTTCAGTGCAAATCATTTATTTCGTTAAGACCACGCAGGGCAAAATCTTAATAAATACCTGGCAGTGTTAAGGCTCATACATAGTCTGGATTTTCGGTGGTTAGGTGACCACCGTACTACAACATGACGTCACGAGCTGCGGTGAAGAGCAAACCACCGCCACTGGCCCTTCTCTGTTTTTACTGGTCACCTCACCACCAATATTGTATTTTCACCCAGGTAAAAAGTATACTGGCTAAAATGTAGGTGCTTTTTACATCTTAACCCATTGACGCCTGATGCAACGTATACGTTGTTCTACCCTTGATGCCAGCCCGCTCTCTGTGTCTCATCAGCTATTGCTATACATGTAGCAACATAACTATTTAAAAAAAAATCATCAGAATTTGAAGGTTTTCAGAAACCTTAGGTCAGGCCCTAGAAGGCGTTCCCAGATTCGGCCTCAGGCATCAATGGGTTAAGTTGTGTTTGCAGTAGTTAAACAGCTGGTTCATGTCAATATTGCTAACAAATTTAAATCCCTTCAGGACCAACTTGAAGTGGGATCTTAATGGGTCTGAAAAGTGCCTAGTGGGCTAGAAGCCCATTCAGATCCCAGTTCAAGCTCATATAGGCAAACACAGGTGGCGCACACATGGTTCCGACATAAAATGGCCCATTTGGACCCCTGTAAGACCCAGCCAGAAACACACGTAAGCCCATATGGGCTAACACAGGTGGGTGCTTTGTGAAAAGTGGGTGGACGGCCCACTTGGAGCCCTTAATGGGCGGACACAAGTCTGGCCTACATGGGTCGCATATAATTCGCCCAGCTGGAACCCACTTAAGGCCCATTCAGATCCAGGTTCAAACCCATATAGGCAAACACAGGTGGCGCACACATGGTTCTGACATAAAATGGCCCATTTGGACACCACCTAAGACCCAGTTAGAAACCCACGTAAGCCCATATGGGTTAACACAGGTGGGTGCTTTGTAAAAAGTGGGTGCACGGCCCACTTGGAGCCCCTAATGGGCGGACACAAGTCTGGCCTACATGGGTCGCATATAATTCGCCCAGCTGGAACCCACTTAAGGCCCATTCAGATCCAGGTTCAAACCCATATAGGCAAACAGGTGGCGCACACATGGTTCTGACATAAAATGGCCCATTTGGATACCACCTAAGACCCAGTTAGAAACCCACGTAAGCCCATATGGGCTAACACAGGTGGGTGCTTTGTAAAAAGTGGGTGCACGGCCCACTTGGAGCCCTTAATGGGCGGACACAAGTGTGGCCTGCATGGGTCAAATATAATTCACCCAGCTGGTACCCACTTAAGGCCCAATCAGATCCCGGTTCAAACCCATATAGGCAAACACAGGTGGCGCACACATGGTTCTGACATCAAATGGCCCATTTGGATACCACCTAAGACCCAGTTAGAAACCCACGTAAGCCCATATGGGCTAACACAGGTGGGTGCTTTGTAAAAAGTGGGTGCACGGCCCAGTTAAAACCCATAGCCCATAGCCCATATCAAAACCCATGTCGGGCCCATAATTATGGACATGTTAGCTGGGTAAGACCAGAAATAGCACAAACACTAGTTTGACTGCCTGATCATCACATGTTTAATGTGTGTGTGTGTGTGTGTGTGTGTGTGTGTGTGTGTGTGTGTGTGTGTGTACGTATGAAGGTGACGTGAATGACAAATAAATAAAATATTGTGTGCACGGGGAAATCACAACGCTATAAAATATATAATGTACCAATCCCTTATTGCTATACTCCTTGCTTTTGCTGAGTAGAAAACACACACACACACACACACACACACACACACACACACACACACACACACACACACACACACACACACACACACACACACACACACACACACACACACACACACACACACCACACCACACACACACATCTCTGTAAAGTGCCTTGGATAAAGGCGCTATATATAAAAATGCACCATTTAACGCTAGTGTAGGCTACTCTTACTATATTCCACTCATCAGCTGACTGATCAGATCACTCAGCAGCAGATCGTCAAGAACATGATGCACCATCATCGATACAAAATATGTACAGATACAGATATGTACATATAAGGCCCATAATATATAAGTAGCCTATATAAGTAACGTCAACGTGTCAGTGAAACGCAGTCCAACACAGACATTAATTAATTATTAATAGCCTATATGGTTGCAAGTTCATTCCGAAAATGTATTACAAATGTTAGTGTTTTTGGTCCAGAACACACACACACACACACACACACACACACACACACATGCGCACACACACACACACACACACACACACACACACACACACACACACACACACACACACACACACACACACACGTGTAATAACCTATAGCGGTACAAATTATTAAGATGAACCTCTCAAGGGTTAACAAAAGTTAAGCTTCAACGTTGTTTATATTGTTGTTGTTCTAGAGGGCAACCTGACCTTACGGCCTCTCTTTCATGTCTGTTTCAAAGGCAGATTGGACTGGATACCTGGGAAACCAGACATCATGTTGCATATTTCGCTGACCCCAGAGTTGTGGGTGCAGCGTTTATAGAAATGAAATCTTCCACTTTGGTGCATGGCATGGGGTATTTTTATGGTATTTTAGGTGTGTGTGTGTGTGTGTGTGTGTGTGTGTGTGTGTGTGTGTGTGTGTGTGTGTGTGTGTGTGTGTGTGTGTGTGTGTGTGTGTGTAAGTACGTATGAAGATGACGTGAATGACAAAAATAAATAAAATCTTGTGTGCACGGGGAAATCACAACGCTATAAAATATATAATGTACCAATCCCTTATTGCTATACTCCTTGCTTTTGCTGAGTAGAAAACACACACACACACACACACACACACACACACACACACACACACACACCACACCACACCACACCACACACACACATCTCTGTAAAGCGCCTTGGATAAAGGCGCTATATAAATGCACCATTTAACGCTAGTGTAGGCTACTCTTACTATATTCCACTCATCAGCTGACTGATCAGATCACTCAGCAGCAGATCGTCAAGAACATGATGCACCATCATCGATACAAAATATGTACAGATACAGATATGTACATATAAGGCCCATAATATATAAGTAGCCTATATAAGTAACGTCAACGTGTCAGTGAAACGCAGTCCAACACAGACATTAATTAATTATTAATTAACAACAATTAACAAATGTTAGTGTTTTTGGACCAGCAGTTTTCTTTCTAGCTGGTTGTTAATGTCATGCAAATTTATTTTTCAAAGCTATAGAAACATTTGTTAGGCATAAGAATCGTATCTGTCTGTGAAAAAAATAATGCAGATGATGATAAAAGCTGATATATTTATGGCGATTCAAATTATATAGGATAAAAAAGCTCAAAGGCTCATGCACCTGAAATGGTGACCCTTTATGCCCCCCCACCCTCTCGGGGTTCCACATCACAAAATACAACAACCAAATTTAACATTAGACGTTAGAGGGCAACCTGACCTTAAGGCCTCTCTTTCATGTCTGTTTCAAAGGCCTTCGTTGGACTGGAAACCAGACAATTCGCTGACCCCAGAGTTGTGGGTATAACCTATAGGCTATAGCGGTACAAATTATCAAGATGAACCTCTCAAGGGTTAACAAAAGTTAAGCTTCAACGTTGTTTATAACATTGTTGTTGTTCTGTGAACGTGTGAACCTGCTGAACCCGAGATTGTTTACCTGAACTGTTTACCTGCACCTCTTTCATGCATGTATTTAGAAAACAGTTTGCTCCGAGTGCACCTGCTAGCTACTTTAAAAGGCCATGGTTTGCCATTCTGCTTGCTTGCCTGACACAATTGCATTTTACGGACGGAGACGAAAGATTTGTTTTTACCAGCTAGCATAATGGCATTGAGGGCAGCACTCACAGCAAGGCCGAACGCGGACCCATACCAACGGCACCCGACCATCACCTTGAAGGCGGCCAGCGTTAGGGAGACCCTGAAAGTGCTTCAATGGGACTTCACAGAAGAGGGGGTGAAGGCCGCGAAGGTCGCGAAGAACCTGTATGCCGCCTTCACTGATGGGGCTACGGCATCAAAAATGCTCCTTTTCGAGCAGCAAGCCCCAAAAGTGAAGGCGGGGAAAACTTACATCGTCCAAAATTATCGTATCACCCAGTATGGTGGGGTGGGCAGCCTGCAGTGTGCTCGGGACACTGGGTTTTATTTAACAAGAGACCTGGACATCAGCCCAGAAATTGAGGCGCAGTGCGTGGCGCTCCTGGACCCCCCGTGCCAGGCTGTTTCCCTGCAGGACATCCACAATGTGGTGCCAGGCCTGGTAACCATTACATGCCACATTACAGCTGTAAGTCGACCATTATATTATTATCATTATTATTATTATTATATTTAATATTTGGAATGTTGAACGGTATACTACCCGTAAAAGTAGCCTTAACATAATATGTTCCAATTTTATACACCTCATTTCTGTCACATATACAGATGGAAACTGTGCGCAAGTTTGCCGGGGAAAAGGGAGCGCCTTGCCCGGTGCAGACCATAAAAATAACGGAGGTAAGTTTTACTTTAATTGTCTTTCAGTGACAGTGTTAACTTTCAACTTCGTGAAATAGTTAATATCCGTATAAATACTCGTAGGCCTACTTTAAGCCCATGGCTATGTGATTCTTTCATTGCAGAAAGGACATGAGGGGACGGTGTTCCTGTGGCGGGAGGCCATCCTTTCGCCATGTCTTCTAATGGGCAACATGGTCCGGATGACGAGGATGAAAATGAAGGCCACTGCCGCGGGAACAACGTTCCAGTGCACAACCTACACCAACATTGAGGTAATAGGCTACTATATTGTCATTAGAATAATAATGTTTGTAACAGTATGATGTTAGTGTAATTATATTGTCTAGATTTGAACATAATAATAGCCTATCTATCGTATGTAAAGGCTGTGAAAACATTAACATTTCAACCCAAACACAGAAAAAGAGCTAACCAAATTATATAGATTGCATTTCCCCCCCTCGATAATCCCTCGATCTATCATTGAAGCTCCAACATTGGGATAGACACAGTGAAAGGTCCTATATGCATAGGATGTGTTAAAATATAATGACTGAAAACAAATTTGTTTGATTTCTATACGGAATGTGGTGGAGTGCTGCAGGGAAGGCGTGGTCCAAGGCGTGATGGAGACCGAACACGGGATGGAGCTGCTCCTGGACGACAACAACGTCGTCACAATTTCCCTGGCCAGATATAATGAAATTTTCCCCCCCGAAACCCCATTCCCGATAAAGGCGTCCTTCACCTTCAACGAAGGACAGGTGGACATCACCCTGGTCGAGGTGGAGGAAGAGGACGAGCTTCCTCCTTTCCAAGATCTTTAGTTTAATGCCTTCATTTTTGTTATTGTAATGTGTTTTTGTAATGTGTGTTTAATTTCATGTTCAGAAATAAATTTAATACTTAAATAATACTTGCTTTCTTTATCCCAACCAAGACTCACACATTGTTTCAGGGGGGAAAAGACCAACTCTTTCACTGTTTTAATAACATAATATACAGACAATGTCATTGCTTGATTTATTGAAATTATATGCCTACTTTATTATAACTTCATTACCAGTTGGCCGGAGAAAGTACACTAAAGACAGTTCAATACAAGGTCTGCTAAGATGATTTAAAACCCAAGAAAGGGCTATGGCTTAATTGGTTATAATGGAGTCCTTCCTATTCAGTTCATGGGACATTTAATGACAAATATATACAAATATACAGTACTATGCAAAAAAAAGTCATATAAACGGTTAGAAAGTTGATGCTCAATGTAAACCTTTATTATTTAGATTTAGATTTCAGCTATTCTGTATTTCAAGTTAAATCGTTGTAATAGTTTGATATATCACTCAATGTAGTAAAACATCCAGCAGGTGGCACAGCAATGCATCAATGACATTTTTAACCTTGAACCGGAAGTGATACTGATTTGTGCTATGCACAACAACCGTAATGGGTCAACTGCATGTGGGTGTTGGATGAAATCCTTTGACAAGCTTATGGTAAGAATAATCAATAGATGTGTGACATTATGGGTAAATACAATGATTTTAACGTGGTCCGTAGCTCTTGTCAAATGTTGATTTATGGAGTTGTGTTAGACACACCGTGGGGTAGCAGCGCTAATGCTGGCTAGCTAACGCCACGTTAACGTTTCAACTATAAATACGATGTATGTCGATTGGTAAAATCTAAATGCACGTGTTTATGTGATAAAGTAGCTTATTGGATGAATCATTACCACGGATCCTTAGTTATAATCTGATCGGACATGTTATGTTACGTTTCTCATCCGCATCTCATTCAGTAAGCTAGCTGTGGTTGGTTTATATGTCATGGTGGAACTTGAATGTCAAAGTCTACATAAACGTTCAAATTTAAAGTGCTCACGTTTGCTAATACCTGCCCGAGCACAATTGAAACATTCGTGACCATATGGTGAGCAGTTGTATTTGAAATATGAATCTTTATGTTGTAGACGTTGATGTTGTAAATGTAGCACCGTGCACAAAATTATCATTATCATGTTTGGCTAGTTATTGCAACATTCATATGGTTGAAAAAACGTAATAAAAATGCATACTTCTACTATGGTCAGTATGCAAATTCACATTAATGCTGTAAAATGTCTCTATAATATAATATTGGTATCTATATCTATATTAATATTGGTAGTATTAGCATTAATTTATCATAAAGTTATGTTGTAGCCATCACAGTAAACGATACATTACATGAACATCATGATCATTATGTTCTCCGATATACACTTGCTAAATAGACATACTAGTGACTAGTGTATAATGCCAAACACTAGAGTAAATATAACTAATTTTAGAAATCTATTTGTGTGGGTATAATGTACACAGTTTTGCTATACTTACACATTTCATCACATACAAATATAGACTAAGTATAGAACATCTATTCTAATTAACACATGTGCACAATGCTTGATTATCTTCCATTAAATTATGTTATGAAATTCTGACCGATATCCCATCTGATTATATATCTGCAGATACAGATTCTGACAGATTCCGGTAGTATACAGAAGACCACAATGGAAACAAGCCTAGGTGGCCAAAAGGCTGTTAATAAAGTATCAATCAATCAATAGATATACTATTTCTTTCCCCCCGAGTCTCCATTTTCACTACTGAGTACACAAATTAAATGTAGAAATATCTAAAGTTTATTTTTACTTAAGATTTTACATCATATTTGATTTGGCTTTTGTTCTAGACTATAGGTACTACTTGAAACATTCATCTGCTGCTTTCAAACATTAGAAATACACAAAACAAAAGCGACAGACAGGCAGAATGGCTGTTCTGTGAGTACAAAGATTGACGCTCAGTCGGTCACATTATTGTGTCAATATCTGTGGAATGAATCTGGATTATTATTATTTTGAGACCAATCTGATAGGAATATTTTGATATGCTACTGATATATTTATCACTATGAATTCCCATGCCTTTAGAAGGATGGTTAAACTATTCATTTTAAGGCAAGTCGTTCCCAAACTCTTTCTTGTCAAGGACCCCCAAATTTACACTAATTAGTCCACAGACCCCCATTTGGAGAGAGAACACAGGGACCCCCCCATAAGAGAAGATTTTTACAGCTCTAGCAGTGATTCCCAACCTGTTTAATTTCAAGGACCCCAAGTTTGACAATCATTAGTCTATGGACCCCCATTTAATGGAATTTCTATCTCTGGGACCCCCAATTTATATTGTAAAATCAATGTTAATTGAACTGTACAAATGGAACCAAATGACCCAGTTGGTTCCATTTGTACACTCTCAGAGACTCATAAGGGTCCATTAATTGGTTCCACACTATCATTTAGCTGGGGACTCCCTGGAACTCCCTAGAGGTCCCCAGATCCCACTTTGAGAACCACTGATTTAAGGTTTGTGTTGTGTTCTGCACTTGTCAAAATGTTGAATTGGTACTTTTAAACAGCGCTGCCCTGTACTCCACAACCTGTACAGCCATTGAGGTACATAGTAATATAACTATTATACAGCCATTGAGGTACATAGTAATATAACTATTATAAAGTATTTGTAATGTCATTCATTGTGATTATTAATATAACTATTATAAAGTATTTGTAATGTCATTAATTGTGATTATTAAGTAACTCAGGTAAGTCAGAGAGGCTTATTGTCAATATCAGCCAGGGTGCAGGGGTCTATCCCAGTGCAACGTGCAGAGCTTCTTGAGCCCCCAGCTCGACCAGTATCTTGTAGAAGCCTGCATTTTCCCTTTAAATTACTCATATTCATCACTTAAACCCATCCACTGTTAATCATGTCATCCTGTGTTGTGTTGTCCAGCTCAAAGGCAGTCAGGAACCAAAGGCTAAGAAGAACCGTCCCAATCAACCAGCTGAATCCAAAGACGAACAGTGTCACAATGGTAACTAATAACACGTATACCATGTGTGTTACAGCTCAAACTCATGTAAACTACTTATTAGAGGTTAAGCAGAACAAGTTGTTAAAATTACTGAAGAAATATGTTACTACTTAACCCATTTAAACCATACAACATGTGGGAACTAATCCAACTGACGGGTTGCTCCTAGCGCATTTTCATTGATGTCAAACGAGAGAAAAAATATTCAGATTTATTTTAGTTGGTCTCTCCTTCTGCACCATACTCCTTGCTCTTCGCGCATGCTCGTTGTCGTTCACTTCCCTGTTTACCTCTCACAAAGAAAGGCTTGGCGAGTGTAATCTAAGGAGGTTTTGACCAGATGGATATACTAAACTCTTAATTTCTGAATTCAACATGCCTCTCGTTCAAAACATGAAGCGAGTGATCATCAGCGACTTTATCGTAATCTTAGTGAGGTAAGCAAGCAAAAATATGTCTGGAACGGAAGGGGGGTGGGGGTGCTTACAGAGTAAAAGCGGCCATATCTTCCCGGCACCCCTAGCTACTATTTTGAAAGAAATCCCAGTGCCGATTGTGTTAATGTGGAAACTACGTATGTCGACATGCGCACATACATGGAGCAAATTTCCACTAAATTTCTCTTGTGTTTCCATCACACCAAGCATCCAGGGCCTGAGATGGAAGCAGTGATCCTCAGCCAGGAGAGCCCCGTCTCGTCATGCCCCAATACAGCAGCCTGAGAAGCTGTCGTCCTCGACGCAGACCAAAATGTTCAAAAATAGCAGATGTACACGCTTGCAGCGTGGCACAGAGTAACGCGCTGTGAGCTTGTATATCTGCTTTTTCTCAATAGCCAACGCCAGCTTTATTTTCAATGCCATCCTAATATGTTGTCCCCACAACACATGTAGAGTAATACAAATGTGTGTGTCTCTGTCTGCCACAGCTGCGTGCGTTCAGAGATGGAGAAGAGGCAGGCGGTGAGCAAGGCAGTGACAGGAGCCCAGGCTGAGATGGAGAGAAAATATAAACGGGTGAAGGAGAAGTGTAAAGAGGAGCTGTTGCAAGAGCTGAAGAAGAGTTTACATTCCATGAAGATGGTGAAAAAACACCTCATCTTCAAGCTGAAATTGTGTCACAATGTAACATCTTTTGATCTTTACAGGGTTTCTGTCCGACATGTATACATACTCAGGGTCATCTCTTTCACTGGTGTACAAACATGATATTTGTGATTAGGGTTGTTCAGATGAGTAACGCAGGATGTTTTCACAGCCTAGAGAACATGTATTTTATATAGGATATTCAAATCTAGGCAATATAATTACACAAAGTTAAAAACATTATTGTATTGACAGTCACAATAGAATTACCTTGATGGTTGTATAATTTGTGTTATGTAGGGTTTTTCCCACTTGCTCATCTGCCATGGTGACAGGATAACTTTGTGCCACAGCATAATGCGCCCCCTTAAAAGTATAAACTAAGGCTGATTCATACTCCTATTTTACCGCTGTTTCGGAGCTGTAGTGCCGAAATGATTTCGGCTCGTCAGACTTTAGGACGGTACCCGAACCTCAAATGACGTCACATTGTAGGCTCTACAGCGCCGAACCGACTTTTATTCGGCTCTAAAATAGGAGTATGAATCGGCCCTAATCATGTACCCAACAAAGATCGTAAAGGGACAGTTTAACTATATATTCTCAGTATACTAACTATTTCACAGAGTTGAAAGTGAACATTGAAAGACAAGTACTAATTATAAAACTGATCTGTTATTTTTTGCACTACATGTTTGTACACAGATTCCATGTAGGCCTATGTGACAGAAATGAGAATGTGTATGTTTATTGTATTCATACTGCATATTTGTATGGTTTATATTGGAGCAGGTGTTAGCCCACCCCCAGCTATCCACTGTGGTTGTCTCACTCACTTTGATAGTGACCAACTTTTGTGTGTATATTTATATCAATATGTATGTGGTAGAAGTGCTCCTAGACTGAATGCAGGCCATATTGTCTAAATGTGTCATCTGAGCCACATCGCTGGATCAAAGACATTGAAGGCTATTCAAAGAAGTCAAAAATGGTGTTGCAGTGGAACCCTGATTAGAGGGACTATACATATTTGTATGTTCAGCATGCTGTGCAGATTTGTCACTTGAAAGCAAAATGGTGTTAGATCACATAATTATGATCTTAAATGGAAGCATATCAGGTTTACAAATGTAAAGAAGTGGGTGAAATTGTCAGCTCCACAAGCTAGTGCGAAATGGCAAATCATCAAATTATGAATCTGCAATTCATTTGATAAACTTCAAATTTGATGTTCAATATCCACTTGGTTAAAACCGTTGTCAAATACTAGCGCTGATTGTGGATAAAATGTCCAGCAGGAGGCAGCAATGTTCAATATTCGGAATGCTATGTAATTTGAACCGTTAATGCGAAGTTTATGTACACGTTATAGTCTATCAATGCCTCACGGTTTAACAGGTAATGTACAATCTGTAATAGATAAATGTACTTACAAGTACAAGAGCGTTACCACTGAATTTATATTCTCAAATCACCGAAATGAATGGTCACGTGTCACTTAATAGTATTACTCGGGCTGATCTTAATTGATATTGTTTTTGATGCGTGCATGTGTGAGATTCATTAACAGATGAAAACAGATTTTCAATAATGGCAGAATGGTGCAGTGAATCTTGTACATTTACGTAAGTACTGTAGGCTGCTTAATTTTGAGGTATTTGTACTTCACTTGAGTAGGCTACTCCACTACAGTCTGATCCAAATATTGTATTTTTACCCAACAATATAAAATATATATATATATATATATACAATATTTTGCGGGAGAGACGGATGAGGAGCAGAAATGAAGCGCCTTGGATAAAGGCGCTATATATAATAAATGCACCATTTAACGCTAGTGTAGGCCTTTCTTACTATTCCACTAGCTGACTGATCAGATCACTGACTCAGCAGCAGATCGTCAAGAACATGATGCACCATCATCGATACAAAATATGTAGCCTACAGATACAGATATGTACATATAAGGCCCATAATATATAAGTAGCCTATATAAGTAACGTCAACGTGTCAGTGAAACGCAGTCCAACACAGACATCAATTAATTATTAATAGCCATTCCGAAAATGTATTACAAATGTTAGTATTTTTGGACTAGCAGTTTTCTTCCTAGCTGGTTGTTAATGTCATGCAAATTTATTTTTCAAACCTAGAAACATTTGTTAGGCATAAGAATCGTACTGTGAAAAAAATAATGCAGATGAGGATAAAAGCTGATATATTTATGGCGATTCAAATTATATAGGATAAAAAAAGCTCAAAGGCTCATGCACCTGAAATGGTGACCCTTTATGCCCCCCCACCCTCTCGGGGTTCCACATCACAAAATACAACAACCAAATTTAACATTAGACGTTAGAGGGCAACCTGACCTTAAGGCCTCTCTTTCATGTCTGTTTCAAAGGCCTTCGTTGGACTGGAAAGCAGACATTTCGCTGACCCCAGAGTTGTGGGTGTAATAACCTATAGGCTATAGTGGTACAAATTATCGAGATGAACCTCTCAAGGGTTAACAAAAGTTAAGCTTCAACGTTGTTTATAACATTGTTGTTGTTCTGTGAACGTGTGAACCTGCTGAACCCGAGATTGTTTAACTGAACTGTTTACCTGCGCCTCTTTCATGCATGTATTTAGAAAACAGTTTGCTGCGAGTGCACCTGCTAGCTACTTTAAAAAGGCCATGGGTTTGCCATTCTGCTTGCTTGCCTGACACAAACACATTTAATACAGACGGAGACGATTGACGATATATTTTACCAGCATCTGCATCATGGCATTGAGGGCATTACTGACGGCAAAGCCGAACGCGGACCCCTACCAGCGGCACCCGACCATCACCCTGAAGGCGGCCAGCGTGAAGGAGGCCCAAAAGGTTCTGCAGTGGGACTTCACCGAGGACGGGGTGAAGGTCGTTAAGGTCGCGAACAACTTGTATGCCGCCTTCACCGATGGGGCTACGGCATCAAAAATGCTCCTTTTCGAGCAGCAAGCCCCAAAGGTGAGGCGGGGAAAACATACATCGTCCGAAATTATCGGATCACCCAATATAGTGGGGTGGGCAGCCTGCAATGTACTCGGGACACTGGATTTTATTTGACAAGAGACCTGGACATCAGCCCAGAAATTGAGGCGCAGTGCGTGGCGCTCCTGCACCCCCCGTGCCAGGCTGTTTCCCTGAACGTCCACAATGTGGTGCCAGGCCTGGTGACCATTACAGGCCACATTACAGCTGTAAGTCGACCATTATATTATTCTGGGTGCCTGCCATGCAATGGCAGAAACACAGGTTGAAATCCGCAACCAATACTTAATCGTAGTCAAGACACGAAACTTTGACGTCTATGGCCGGCCGCACGGTTTACCAAAGCCCCACAATATATACATCGAAACGTGCGGCTCGGCCGGGAATGGTGTGCTTGTGCTTTTCTTTCCGTTTCGGGTTACCGTGCCGACGTAATTCGCAATAAACGACGCGAAAAATGCCCCATGCAAAGTCAATGGGGAAACGCGGGTAAAAACTGAAAACGACACGTTACTTTGGAGCCACATTGCTCTGGCATACTGTTACGTAGAAACACGATTTAAACCTCAAACAGCACACGAGGCCATCGACTTTGTTGTGGTTCAGACGGAATTCGAATACGTTGCACGGTTTGCCCGCTGTCGCAGTTCAAAGTGTGTGTGGTCTGAGCAAAAATCTCGACTCGCAGTGTCGCACGGCCAGAGAGAGAGCGGGTCAGAGGGACAAGACATTGTGAAGACTGTAGCGAAATTCTCCGAACAAATCGTCCTCACGGCCAAAATATTAACTTTACACGCATGGGTTTCGGTAATTTTGTAGCCACACTCGTCCTCTTTCACCCAATGTCACAACCACAGCCCAGATTCATACGGTACGTGAACTACAGCCCTGAAAGCGACAGGTGTACCATCATAATGTGTCATACAACTCCATGTTAAATGCATGAATGAGTCAGCAGTTTTTTCATCACAAACACAATTACTTAACTCGCTCTCATAACCACATTTTGTATCGTACCAATACCACGATCGCACACGGCGTACCTCAATGTCTCGGGTCACTCACGGCGAAAACAAAAATCGCATTTGACGTTTACTTTTTGCGATAGAGCAATTTGTTCGGACATACGTTCTCTCACTGAATCAGTGTGGTTTTAACTTTCAATAGTGTTTGCATTCGCATAGACTAGCCCTAGCCCAGGTGAAATTTATACTTTGTTAATGATTCAAGGTCAAGTTGACCACCTCTCAAACACGCGCACACACGAACGCACATGCACGCACATGCACACATGTGCACGCACACACACACATTGAAAGTCAATGGAGAAAATCGGGGAAACACGTAACTCTGTCATTTCTCGACCGTTTCAGAAGCAGGGCGGCTCGCCGGAACCGGGCCGCCCCCCTGAACGAAACCAAATGGATCCTTACAGCTCAGACATCTTAGCATTAGCATGTTAGCATGATAGCATTAGCATGTTAGCATTATTTAGCATGTTAGCATGTTAGCATTAGCATGTTAGCATGATAGCATTAGCATGTTAGCATTAGCATGTTAGCATGTTAGCATTAGCATGTTAGCATTAGCATGTTAGCATTGGCATGTTAGCATATTAGCATGTTAGCATTAGCATGTTAGCATTAACATGTTAGCATGATAGCATTAGCATGTTAGCATTAGCATGTTAGCATTATAATGTTAGCATGATAGCATTAACATGTTAGCATGATAGCATTAGCATGTTAGCATTAACATGTTTGCATGATAGCATTAGCATGTTAGCATGATAGCATTAGCATGTTAGCATGTTATCATTAGCATGTTAGCATTAGCATGTTAGCATTAGCATGTTAGCATGATAGCATTAGCATGTTAGCATTAGCATGATAGCATTAGCATGTTAACATGTTAGCATTAGCATGTTAGCATGATAGCATTAGCATGTTAGCATTAGCATGTTAGCATTAGCATGTTAGCATATTAGCATGTTAGCATTAGCATGTTAGCATTAGCATGTTAGCATGATATCATTAGCATGTTAACATTAGCATGTTAGCATGATAGCATTAGCATGTTAGCGTTAGCATGTTAGCATGATAACATTAGCATGTTAGCATTAGAATGTTAGCATGTTAGCATTAGCATGTTAGTATATTAGCATGATAGCATTAGCATGCTAGCATTAGCATGTTAGCATGTTAGCATTAGCATGTTAGCATGATAATATTAGCATGATAGCATTAGCATGTTAGCATGTTAGCATTATAATGTTAGCATGATAGCATGAGCATGTTAGCATGATAGCATTAGCATGTTTGCATGATAGCATTAGCATGTTAGCATTAGCATGTTAGCATGATAGCATTAGCATGTTAGCATTAGAATGTTAGCATGTTAGCATTAGCATGATATCATGATAGCATTAGCATGTTAGCATTAAAATGTTAGCATGCTAGCATGTTAGTATTAACATGTTAGCATGTTAGCATTAGAATGTTGGTGGCAACGTAATGCGCAATGAACTAAGACAACATACCTCATTGAAAGTCAATGGGGAGACCTGGCTCACATGTAACCAAATGGACCCTTCTGAGAGGCTAAATGTCATCAAATGGTGGTCCGTGGCTCAAATGCTGCACAGACTTGGCGAACTTCAGGCACCCAGTAAAATTTCTTGAATTTTTTTTCTAGTTCTGGGTGCCTGCCATGCAATGGCAGAAACACAGGTTGAAATCCGCAACCAATACTTAATTATTATAATCGTCAAGACACGAAACTTTGACGTCTACGGCCGGCCGCACGGTTTACCAAAGCCCCACAATATATACATCGAAACGTGCGGCTCGGCCGGGAATGGTGTGCTTGTGCTTTTCTTTCCGTTTCGGGTTACCGTGCCGACGTAATTCGCGATAAACAACGCGAAAAATGCCCCATGCAAAGTCAATGGGGAAACGCGGGTAAAAACAGAAAACGACACGTTACTTTGGAGCCACATTGCTCTGGCATACTGTTACGTAGAAACACGATTTAAACCTCAAACAGCACACGAGGCCATCGACTTTGTTGTGGTTCAGACGGAATTCGAATACGTTGCACGGTTTGCCCGCTATCGCAGTTCAAAGTGTGTGTGGTCTGAGCAAAAATCTCGACTCTCAGTGTCGCACGGCCAGAGAGAGAGCGGGTCAGAGGGAGAAGACAATCTGAAGACTGTAGCGAAATTCTCCGAACAAATCGTCCTCACGGCCAAAATATTAAATTTACACACATGGGTTTCGGTAATTTTGTAGCCACACTCGTCCTCTTTCACCCAATGTCACAACCACAGCCCAGATTCATACGGTACGTGAACTACAGCCCTGAAAGCGACAGGTGTACCATCATAATGTGTCATACAACTCCATGTTAAATGCATGAATGAGTCAGCAATTTTTTCATCACAAACACAATTTCTTAACTCGCTCTCATAACCATGTTTTTTATCGTACCAATACCACGATCGCACACGGCGTACCTCAATGTCTCGGGTCACTCACGGCGAAAACAAAAATCGCATTTGACGTTTACTTTTTGCGATAGAGCAATTTGTTCGGACATACGTTATCTCACTGAGTCAGTGTGGTTTTAACTTTCAATAGTGATTGCATTCGCATAGACTAGCCCTAGCCCAGGTGAAATTGATACATTGCTAATGATTCAAGGTCAAGTTGACCACCTCTCAAACACACGCACACACAAACGCACATGCACACATGTGCACGCACACACACACATTGAAAGTCAATGGAGAAAATCGGGGAAACACGTAACTCATTTACGTGTCATTTCTCAACCGTTTCAGAAGCAGGGCGGCTCGCCGGAACCGGGCCGCCGCCCTGAACGAAACCAAATGGACCCTTACAGCTCAGATATCTTAGCATTAGCATGTTAGCATGATAGCATTAGCATGTTAGCATTAGCATGTTAGCATGTTAGCATTAGCATGTTAGCTTTAGCATGTTATCATGTTAGCATATTAGCATGTTAGCATTAGCATGTTAGCTTTAGCATGTTAGCATATTAGCATGTTAGCATTAGCATGTTAGCATGATAGCATTACCATGTTAACATTAGCATGTTAGCATTAGCATGTTAGCATGTTAGCATTAGATGTTAGCGTGATAGCATTAGCATGTTAGCATTAGCATGTTAGCATTAGCATGTTAGCATGATAGCATTAGCATGTTAACATTAGCATGTTAGCATGTTAGCATTATCATGTTAGCATGTTAGCATTAACATGTTAGCATTAGCATGTTAGCATGTTAGCATGATAGCATTAGCATGTTAGCATTATCATGATAGCATTAGCATGTTAGCATGATAGCATTATAATGTTAGCATGTTAGCATTAGCATGTTAGCATGATAGCATTAACATGTTAGCATGATAGCATTAGCATGTTAGCATTAGCATGTTTGCATGATAGCATTAGCATGTTAGCATGATAGCATTGGCATGTTAGCATTAGCATGTTAGCATGATATCATTAGCATGTTAGCATTAGCATGTTAGCATGTTAGCATTAAAATGTTAGCATGCTAGCATGTTAGCATGTTAGTATTAGCATGTTGGTGGCAACGTAATGCGCAATGAACTAAGACAAAATACCTCATTGAAAGTCAATGGGGAGACCTGGCTCACATGTAACCAAATGGACCCTTCTGAGAGGCTAAATGTCATCAAATGGTGGTCCGTGGCTCAAATGCTGCACAGACTTGGCGAGCTTCAGGCACCCAGTAAAATTTCTTGAAATTTTGTTTCTAGTGTGTAATTGATATCAGAGTGTAAAGAAAGAAAGTCAGAGTCTAATGCAGCTAAGGGAGTGTGAAGTAGTGCAAATTGTGTTGAGTGATTAGGTACAGTACATGAAGTGAAGGTTGTGAAAACTGTGCCAAGTTGTCGATTTGTGTGTTAACAATCGTGAAAAACTTTTTGCGATAGAGCAATTTGTTCGGACATACGTTATCTCACTGAGTCAGTGTGGTTTTAACTTTCAATAGTGATTGCATTCGCATAGACTAGCCCTAGCCCAGGTGAAATTGATACATTGTTAATGATTCAAGGTCAAGTTGACCACCTCTCAAACACACGCACACACAAACGCACATGCACACATGTGCACGCACACACACACATTGAAAGTCAATGGAGAAAATCGGGGAAACACGTAACTCATTTACGTGTCATTTCTCAACCGTTTCAGAAGCAGGGCGGCTCGCCGGAACCGGGCCGCCGCCCTGAACGAAACCAAATGGACCCTTACAGCTCAGATATCTTAGCATTAGCATGTTAGCATGATAGCATTAGCATGTTAGCATTAGCATGTTAGCATGTTAGCATTAGCATGTTAGCTTTAGCATGTTATCATGTTAGCATATTAGCATGTTAGCATTAGCATGTTAGCTTTAGCATGTTAGCATATTAGCATGTTAGCATTAGCATGTTAGCATGATAGCATTACCATGTTAACATTAGCATGTTAGCATTAGCATGTTAGCATGTTAGCATTAGATGTTAGCGTGATAGCATTAGCATGTTAGCATTAGCATGTTAGCATTAGCATGTTAGCATGATAGCATTAGCATGTTAACATTAGCATGTTAGCATGTTAGCATTATCATGTTAGCATGTTAGCATTAACATGTTAGCATTAGCATGTTAGCATGTTAGCATGATAGCATTAGCATGTTAGCATTATCATGATAGCATTAGCATGTTAGCATGATAGCATTATAATGTTAGCATGTTAGCATTAGCATGTTAGCATGATAGCATTAACATGTTAGCATGATAGCATTAGCATGTTAGCATTAGCATGTTTGCATGATAGCATTAGCATGTTAGCATGATAGCATTGGCATGTTAGCATTAGCATGTTAGCATGATATCATTAGCATGTTAGCATTAGCATGTTAGCATGTTAGCATTAAAATGTTAGCATGCTAGCATGTTAGCATGTTAGTATTAGCATGTTGGTGGCAACGTAATGCGCAATGAACTAAGACAAAATACCTCATTGAAAGTCAATGGGGAGACCTGGCTCACATGTAACCAAATGGACCCTTCTGAGAGGCTAAATGTCATCAAATGGTGGTCCGTGGCTCAAATGCTGCACAGACTTGGCGAGCTTCAGGCACCCAGTAAAATTTCTTGAAATTTTGTTTCTAGTGTGTAATTGATATCAGAGTGTAAAGAAAGAAAGTCAGAGTCTAATGCAGCTAAGGGAGTGTGAAGTAGTGCAAATTGTGTTGAGTGATTAGGTACAGTACATGAAGTGAAGGTTGTGAAAACTGTGCCAAGTTGTCGATTTGTGTGTTAACAATCGTGAAAAACTTTTTGCGATAGAGCAATTTGTTCGGACATACGTTATCTCACTGAGTCAGTGTGGTTTTAACTTTCAATAGTGATTGCATTCGCATAGACTAGCCCTAGCCCAGGTGAAATTGATACATTGTTAATGATTCAAGGTCAAGTTGACCACCTCTCAAACACACGCACACACAAACGCACATGCACACATGTGCACGCACACACACACATTGAAAGTCAATGGAGAAAATCGGGGAAACACGTAACTCATTTACGTGTCATTTCTCGACCGTTTCAGAAGCAGGGCGGCTCGCCGGAACCGGGCCGCCACCCTGAACGAAACCAAATGGACCCTTACAGCTCAGATATCTTAGCATTAGCATGTTAGCATGATAGCATTAGCATGTTAGCATTAGCATGTTAGCATTAGCATGTTAGCTTTAGCATGTTATCATGTTAGCATATTAGCATGTTAGCATTAGCATGTTAGCTTTAGCATGTTAGCATATTAGCATGTTAGCATGATAGCATTAGCATGTTAACATTAGCATGTTAGCATTAGCATGTTAGCATGTTAGCATTAGATGTTAGCGTGATAGCATTAGCATGTTAGCATTAGCATGTTAGCATTAGCATGTTAGCATGATAGCATTAGCATGTTAACATTAACATGTTAGCATGTTAGCATTAGCATGTTAGCATTAACATGTTAGCATTAGCATGTTATCATTAGCATGTTAGCATGATAGCATTAGCATGTTAGCATTATCATGATAGCATTAGCATGATAGCATTAGCATGTTAGCATGATAGCATTAGCATGATAGCATTAGCATGTTAGCATTATAATGTTAGCATGTTAGCATTAGCATGTTAGCATGATAGCATTAACATGTTAGCATGATAGCATTAGCATGTTAGCATTAGCATGTTTGCATGATAGCATTAGCATGTTAGCATGATAGCATTGGCATGTTAGCATTAGCATGTTAGCATGATAGCATTAGCATGTTAGCATTAGCATGTTAGCATTAAAATGTTAGCATGCTAGCATGTTAGCATGTTAGTATTAGCATGTTGGTGGCAACGTAATGCGCAATGAACTAAGACAAAATACCTCATTGAAAGTCAATGGGGAGACCTGGCTCACATGTAACCAAATGGACCCTTCTGAGAGGCTAAATGTCATCAAATGGTGGTCCGTGGCTCAAATGCTGCACAGACTTGGCGAGCTTCAGGCACCCAGTAAAATTTATTGAAAATTTGTTTCTAGTGTGTAATTGATATCAGAGTGTAAAGAAAGAAAGTCAGAGTCTAATGCAGATAAGGGAGTGTGAAGTAGTGCAAATTGTGTTGAGTGATTAGGTACAGTACATGAAGTGAAGGTTGTGAAAATTGTGCCAAGTTGTCGATTTGTGTGTTAACAATCGTGAAAAACTGTAAGCACAGACAGACAGACAGGCTGTGGCTCAGGAGGTAGAGCAGGTCGTCCAATGATCCCTGGGTCGGCGGTGCAAATCCCAGCTCCTCCTGACCACATGTCGAAGTGTCCTTGGGCAAGACACTGAACCCTACAGCCGACATTGCCTCCAATGAGTCGGTCGGTGTGAGCTCGCCACCATTGGTGTGTGAATGTGGGAAGCGAGGACGCTGGCGTCGACTTTCCGCCGCTTCACCTCCCAATGTATGAATGAATGAACCATTGTAAAGCGCTTTGAGCACTTGGAAAAGCGCTATGAAAATGCAAATTAATTAATAATTATATACTTTTGGTGGCAAAGCGGCCTCCTGTCAGATGTCCATGCATGCAAGCAGTCTACGTATATAGCCTACGTTGGATTAATTAATTAAATATATAGAGTCAAGGTGATGTCTCATGTTGGCCTATATGAAAACACAATAGTGTCCCAAATGCAGTAAGTAATTAACTAGAATACCATACGATTGTGGATATCGGCCTACATATTTTAAAGAGGTTAATTAATCATTATAATCGGCACGTCTCAGTCTCTCTCTCTCTCTCTCTCTCTTTCAATAGAAACTGATAGTCACTCGACCATGCTCTCTCGCATTTTGAGACAGAGAGAGAGAGAACAAGCAAGCAATATATGAAAAAATAACAAGATGCCTGGAGCTCTGCTAATCCTGAATCCCTGTGAGTAATAATGATATTATATATAGCTAGATCATTGAAAAAGGGGGAAAAGCAAGGGTGTGTGCACTCAGTTGCCAATACAACAGGCTTAAATGTGTTTAACTATAGCTTTAAGTTAAAGCTATAGTTAATTGCCAGCATTATTTTATTGAGGTGAGGCCGCCCTGGCGGCCTACACAGTGCAGCACCGCACTTCATTTCAGAACCTTAAGGAAAGTTGCATGCATGGAACATCTATGCACGGTATATCTATGCTCATTGCTCATGTTGGAACATGTTGTGGAAGACTGCCCCTAAGAAACACAACATGCCCACTCGCTACGCGTGTTCCCTTTGGGAAACCCGGCCAATATCAGTCACCAGAAACAAAGTGTTTTCATTGAATCTATCATGGTTAGAATGGAGTTTGAAAGTCTGAAAGTGAAATATCTCTAAAAGGTTCAATGTGAAAGCAAGCGGCCGGTAGCAATTACCTAGTGAGGAGGACCAATTATATGAACATAAGATGATTGAAGTGCACCTTGAACAGTGCTGAGAGCAGGCCGGGAGTAACATGTAGAAAAGCCTAAACACCAAGATAAAATATAATATTCACATCTGTGTTCACTTTAAAAATCTAATGCTTTTCAAATTATACGTCAATCTATATGGTATGGTATGTGACTAAAGTGATTTAAATGACATCCTGATTGCGTGTCTCTTTCTATCTCTTTCACTCGCACTCTTTACAATGGTGTCTATACTGTATATGTAGTGAAGGTTGTTGTCATGGTTTCCATCCTATACCGTTCATATCATGTGGCAGTTTGTTTAGAGCCTAATTATAAATTCCCCATCCCCAGCCAAGTCTATATGGGACTTTAATGTTTGTTTAGGGCAAATTATGATGTAATTTGTGCCAGACAAGTCTATGGACTGACGACCGGAGGACCCACCGCACCTCAGACATCAGCAACAATATCACATAAACATAATTGTCTGGGTTAAAATCACCTGTGTTCTATTATTTTGTATAATTGATCAAATTAATTACTTTGACTAACTGTTGCTCTGCTATGTGAAAGTGAACAATTTGAATCTCTTTGCACAAGCCAGCTGCCTCCAATCCCTTCATTATGATGGAGCTCAAGGCAATCAGGGCAGCTGGCCAGAGCATCCAGTGCAGTGTCAATAATTCAAAAAATGCCATGATTTTGCCATATCATAGCACAAAAAAAGTGTTTGAATTTACTACATTTACTGGCTGATGATTTGGGATTTGGTTTGGCTTTTCAAAATTAGTCAGGAAATCAGGAAATTATATCTAACCCTAGTTCTGTATTTGGAGGCATTACATGTTTCAGTTTAAGGCTTTCATTTGTGTAAGGTCCAGGAAGTCGCCTGCTTCCACGCAGCATATGTGACGCATTTTAGTCTCATATACGAGTCTCAAACAAGGTTGTTTCTACGCTAAGTACAATGTTTTTGGTGGTAATTACATTATTTGCACGTGAGTTCCCTTTTTTGGATGCGTTTTCTTTCAAATTACGATAATTCAACGTTTCCCATCTGGTTGATTTTATCGTATTCTTCCTAATGGCCCTCTCGCTTGTTTTCTATGTTTGCGCAAGCAAACAAGTACTTTGATTGGCTGGGTATGTATGTCGGTGTACTCCACCGGCCAATAAGGGACCACTGTTCTTGATGACGTAACTAAATTACGTTTCTAGGTTGGTATAAGGTCTGTATAAGGACGCGTTTGGCTTGTGCACAAGTAGTTTGTTGTAAACTTGGCCGCAAGTCATTAACTGATATACATTGCTTAGTATTTATATGTGTTGATGTCAAATTTAAATTAAAAAAACGAAATAGTAATAAAAAAAATCACACCCGTGTGAAGTGAGGGGTACTACTATATTAAAGTCTAACTCATGTTGCTCTGATTAGGTGATGTAATGGTGATTTAAAACAAACGGTGACAAAACAAACATTAAATTATCTTTATTGTCAATGGCGTTTTTAAAACAAACATTGAACTAAAAACAAAACCTGTATATATATAGGAGGGGCCAGCGCCCCTCAAAAATAAGGTGGCCATTGGACATTGAATGTCTGGGTGGTATCATGGCACAACCCCTCCCACTGCCAGTTGCCATGGCAATCTGGCACCTATTCTGGAAAAGCATATGCTGCTTACATACATACATATTGTACACACATGCACGCACGCACACACTTAGATATTTCCCTCTAATAAATGTATATATATAGTGCTTATACTAATGAATTCCCAACCCAACTTACTTGTCCCACCTACACAGAAAATAAATCCTGAATGTTCATTGAACTGTAACGCAGGATTAGATTATTTTTTTTATGTCGTCTTCTCTTACTGCATATCGCTGTTGTCCGACAGAAATCTCGTATCTCTGTTGTGGGTTTTTTCTCGTAAATTAATTCCCTAATTGATCATGCTACAGCATCACACAAAAGCATCAAAATTAGCAGATCGACAAGCTAAAAACAATTCAAATTGGTTTATATAACCCAGAGAGACATCCCTTTCAAACATAAAAAGCCAGCATAGCAGTTCTACAAGTTCACAGTGGAGTTGAAGATCATTTATTTCGGACAGACGGACGGACATAGACAGACGGACGGAAGGGCACAGTTCACCACCACAGCAAAACCCATTATGACAAAAGCCTGTCTCACACACAAACGTAGGTTTACGTACAGTATGTAAAACCGGTTTTATGAATGAAAAGTGAACCTGTAACCATGTGACAATAACCCTCGGATCAGAAGCATTTTACCAAATTAATCCCACCCGTGGGTGCGACGTCACTCTATAAGTGCGTCCCACATCCACACACTCTTCCTCTTTTCTGACGACTGGAAAGGCATGACAGGGCCAGCATTCACCGCCGAGTGACAAAGAAGGGTTTTCATTCATAAAACCGGGTTTACATACATATAATAATAATTCATTTCAAGTGAACTTGTATACCATGTGACAACATGAACAGTATACCAAATTAGTCACGAGGAGAGTGACGTGGCCAAACCTATAGGCCTACAGGTCAAAAAAGCCATACATGAGGAGTAAAAACTCATCACAGTAATACAGCAGAACACAACCAACTGAGTTCTAGCATTGTATTGTCAACTGAAAATCAACAAAACAGTCTCCAGGTTAATTCCAAGTTCCAATCACAGGAACAGTCTGGGGCACAACCTACGGGTGCCCATATTTAACTGAGAACAATACAAACTCAAGTGAAAATGCTGCCTCTCAAGGGCCACACATGTGAGGCTTTGGGTGCCATATCCTGCCATGTGGCTAGGCTAACAGAAGCCGCTCCAGTGCTGTGTGGAGTGCTGCCAGTGTAGGCTATGCTATACTTGTAGGTGGAGAACCCATTACACAATACGCACTTACCAAATAAGAATGTGAGTATATCTAACGCTCACGCGCAACGAGCGCAAAGCTGTCACCAACGGGAACGTGAGTTATGTGTATCGCACGCGACGAACACAATCGTTGCCATGCAACAAACAACATATATGATGAGCAGAGTTGGGTGTAACGAGTAACGGAAAATCTCGTTACTGTAACGACACTACTTTGGTCGGTAGCGAGTAATATAACGACACTACTCCTCCAAAATTGATAATCACACTACAGTTACTGGTCGCTTTAGTGCTGCAGTTACTCGTTACTTAATTGCGTCATGTGGCTGCTTTCAGCAGTGTTGCTTTGGACTAATGCACACAACGGAGATGAGTTGAACATGAACAGTAATGGTGCACTGGAGTCGCGGACTAGAACATGTCAAATTTACGTCGTTTCGGTATTAAAATCTCCGCAACAGCACTGCTCAGTGCTCACAGCGTCTCTCTCACTGTCACCCCCACTGTCACAGAGACGGAGCAGTTGGGTGTTGCCATGTCCGCTTATTATAAGCGACTTTGGGCTTGTTTTATAATAGCCTAGCCATGCTTCTTTTGTGCTTGTTTTCATAGACATGGCTGCTTGTTTCTCTTCCAAAACCTGGCAACACTGCCAGCTGGGAGGGTCTTGTTTGTTGTAGAACGTACTATGTGCTCTCAGAGTCACAATCACTAGTTAGTTAATTAGTGGAAGATTTAAGGACGTAATTTTCGCCGTTAACTTCAAGTCATGATACAGAGAACTCCTTTGGCATGGAAGTACCTTAGGGTCATAGGAAAAGATTTATCCAAAGAGACGAGCTGCATCACCTTTCATTTCTGAATTATACACCTTTTTCAAAATGGCCGCCACCATTTACAGCAATACAGCATAGCCCGTATCTTTGCTTCTGTTAGAGCTATAATAAAAATATTGGTGCCAAAGTATACATTTTTAGGGTCAAGGAATCCAATGAAATGGATTTCAAGAATAAAAAACCCAATAGTTTTCTCGTTACCATGACAATAGGGGTCAAATATGCTAATTTAAATCGTAAAATACGTTTTAACAGGGTAACTTTCCACCCCTCACCCTAAAACTTTTATTTAGTTTTCCCTTTGGCATGGAAGGGCCTTAGGGCAATTGGAAAAGATTTATCCAAAGAGACAAGTTGCATCATCCTTCATTTACGAAATATACACATTTTCAAAATGGCCACAACCATTTACAATAATACAGCAGATCTAATATTTTTGCTTCTGTTATAAAATTTTGCTAATTTCCACTCATATCATTATACGTACATCATCAGCCAATCAGCTGAGCACATTCCGTGCTCATGCACACACGTACACACAAAGCTGTGCATATAGGAGCACCGCTAAAATAAACAATGTTTTTCTCATTACAATCACAATTGTGGTAAAATATGCATATGTAATTAATCAAATAAGTCTCAACAAGGTGACATTAAATTTCCCCCAGCATTGCACAATACAGCGGTTTCCTGCTGAGTACCATGGCCTCAGATTTGGAGATGCTGATCCTCTTCCTATGGCCACCACACACTCGACAACATAATCTGCAAAAAGCAGTGAAGCAACCCTTAGCTCCCCGAAGCGTATACCCTCTCCTCCACGACTGCGTCTCGAGATCCTTCCATGAATATCACAAACAGGATAGGTGACAATGTGCAGCCCTGGTGGAGGCCAACCCCAACCACAAACAAATCTGACTTACTGCCCAACACACGGACACAGCTCTCGCTTTGGGTGTACAGAGTTTGAATGGCCCTCAACAAGGACCCCCTCACCCCATATTCCTGCACGCTGCATCCACAAAACACAAGTAGACTGGATATACATACTCCCAGGCCTTTTCCAGGATCTGTGCAAGAGTGAAGAGCTGGTCAGTTATTCCACGACAAGGACGGAATCCACTTAGCTCCTCTTGAATCTGAGGTTTGACTATCGGCCGGACCCTCCTTTCCAGTACCTTGGTGTAAACCAGGGAGACTGAGCAATGAGATACCTCTAAAATTGGCACACACCCTCTGGTCCCCTTTCTTAAAGAATGGCACAACTACCCCAGTCTGCCACTCTTTAGGCACTGTACCAGACTTCCACGCAATATTGAAAAGATCCATCTTCAACCGCTTATCCTTAGTCAGGTCACAGGGGCAACAGCTCCACCAGAGCTACAGACTTCCCTCTCCAGAGCAACATTAGTAACTTCCCCCTGGGGGATCCAGAGGCGTTCCAAGGCCAATGAATGGTTGTAATCCCTCCATCTCATCCTTGGTCTTCCCAGGATTATCCTCCCAGTGGGACATGCATCGAGGACCTCCCTATAGGGAGATGCCCGATAAGCATCCTAACCAGATGCCCGAACCACCTAAGATGACTCCTTTCCAAGCGAATAAGCAGCGACTCTACTCTGAGTCTCTCTCACATGACTGAACTTCTCACCCTATCTGTCCCTATGTTGAAAATATGTGTCAAGTGTCAACCAATCCCCTCAACACCCAGAGCCTTCAGCATTTCTCGACGGATCTCACCAACCTTTGGGGCTTTTCCACTGTGGAGTTGCTTAACTGGCTGTCCCGAGTCTCCCGGGATAACATATACTGACCATAACTGTTATGGTCAGCCCATGATTGGCACAGAAGTCCAATAACAAGCCACCACTCGGGTTCAGATCAGGGAGATCGTTCCTCCCAAACACGCCACTCCCAAGTGTCTGTCATTGCCCACGTGCATTGAAGACCCCCAGTAAGACTACGGAATCCCCCACAACAGGTGCCCCATACAGGGCCCCATGTAAGGCACCTTGTGAATGCTGCATGACAGAGCATACATGGATCTCTGCAGATACTTGTCTGCAGATACATTATGTGAATAGGATTTGCAACCCCATTGTCATGGTATTGACCCTATGTACACTTTGAAGTTTACCATTATAGCTTTAACAGAAGCAAAGTTCCCATACCTTTGCTTCTGCTGTATTACTTCAAATGGTGGTGGCCATTTTTAAACACATATATTTCAGAAATCAAGTGTTCTTATTTGTTTCTTTGAATAATGTCTTTCTTATTGCCCTATAAGGTACTTCCATACCAAAGGTAAAGTAAATAAAAGTGTGGGAGGGTGTAAGTTACCCTGTTTTTTAATGAAATTTGCACATTTGTCCACCCACTGTCATGGTAATTAGTGATTTTTATTTGTATTTATTTTTTGCATTGAAAACTACTCAATTGAATTCCTTTGAAACCAATATTATAGCTCTAACACAGGGGTCGGCAACCGGCGGCTCTAGAGCCGCATGCGGCTCTTGAGCACTCCCCTGGTGGCTCTCTGTAGCATTACAAAAAAAATCGATGAAAATGTATAAATGTTTATTTTTTCACATTTTTATTTTTCATTTATGGTTTCTGTAGGAGGCAAAACGTGACAGAAACATTCTTAAGTTTCCCAATTTTGTAAAAATGTGTAGAATAAATATTAAGTTTCAATAATGTCAACTAAAATTCGCGTCATAGCATGCGACACACTCGCATGCGACACACTCGCATGCTGCGCGCCTGACACTATTATAAACAAACCGGTGGGTACTGTGTGAGGCTGGTGCCTGCTACGCTATGGCTTCTACATCTACAGGGAGAAAAAGAAAGATAGCCGACGAAAACAGAGGATTTAACAATTCGTGGACAGACGCTTATGCCTTCACAGCCAATGCAGAAGATGGATTGCCTGTATGCTTAATCTGCAGTATCCCATGACGCAACAGCAGCCTGTTTTACGCAATCGCAGTCCAAACGTGTATATAAACATTCCGATTTCAAATATAAGGTCCTCGCCACATGTGCCACAGGGGTTAGAAATTTGCTGGTACAGTGATTAGCATTGCTGCATCCCGCGTTGTTTAATAAAAAGCATTTTTATCCGAGCGCCCCGGCTACTTGTCTCAAACGGGGTTGGGAAATCCACAGTTGCACACCGGTTGGGGGCGCGTAGTTGAAAGCCAATGGCAAAATAACAGCTCGGATAAAAATGCTTTTTATTAAACAACGCGGGATGCAGAAATGCTAATCGCTGTACCAGCAACATTCTAACACCAGTGGCACACGTGGCGAGTACTTTATATTTGGAATCTGAATGTTTATGTACACGTTTACAATGTAAATGTAGCGATTGCATAAAACAGGCTGCAGTTGCCATGACGCACCATGGCTAAATCTGCAGTGACAAACTTATCAAACAATAAATAAAACGTGGCAAGCCGTTCACAGACGGTGACTACAGTATATGAAGGAGTCATATAGACGTTGTATTATCTCCCGTGTTGCAACGAAACTATAGCAGCAGCCAGCAGTGGTGGAGTTTAAAGCTGCGATGATTGCGATCCACTTCTTAAAAGTTATAGTTTGCTGACTTTGCTCCCTTCTGCTTTCTTCAGCAGTTCTGTGACTGCAACAGCCCTCTTTCTCTCATTCATGCAAACTTAGCATGCTTTCCCTGGAAATGTCTTTCAACGTTACTTTTTTATTGTTTGATAGTTTGTCACTGCAGATTAAGCATACAGGCAAATACCGATATTGTAAACCTCCCAAAACACGACACACTTGTGTGGAAAACATGGAATGCTCTCCCAGACAATTATGTGAACATGAAGAAACTCGCATTTGGAGTATTTGTGGAGTAACGTTGTGAGCAGATATTCTCAAACATGAACTACATTAAATCCAAATACCGCACACGCCTCACCGATGAGAGCCTGCGCAGTTGTGTGTGAAGATTAAAGTGACATTTTACGTGCCCAGTGTTGAGAAGCTCTCCAGCGATGTCCACACACAGAAATCACATTAAACGGGTAAGAACACAATGCAAAAAACATGGCATAATAATGGAGGGTGCGTTGACTGCGTTCGGAAATGCGCACCGGGAGCGCACTCGCCTATATTAGTTTGCATTGCACAGTGCGCTCAGTGCGCTATTTCCGAACGGGCCCTGTAATGAAAGTTAAACCATAGCGCACTTTTTATTTTGATAGATAGGCTAATATCCACTTGCAGCCCCTTTGTCTTCATTATATAAGCATTTTATGGCTAAAAAAATGTTGCGGCTCCAGATAGATTTTGAATTAATTTTTTTGGTCGAAAATGGCTCATTCAACATCTTGGGTTGCCGACCCCTGCTCTAACAGAATGATATGAGCTATGTTGTATTGCTGTAAATGGCGGCGGACATTTAAAAAAAGGAATATATTTCAGAAATGAAGAGTGATCTCATTTTGTCTCTTTGAATAATTTCTTTGCAATGTTACTTCCATGCCAAATGGAAAACTAAGTTTTAGGGGGGTGGGGAGGGGGTGGAAAGTTACCCTGTTAAAACATGTTTATTTTAATGAAATGATCATATTTTACACCTGTTGTCATGATAATGAGAAAACTAATTGGATTTTTTTTCTTGAAACCTATTTAATTGGATTCCTTGACCCCATAAATGTACACTTTGACACCAATATTATTATTATAGCTCTAACAGAAACAAAGACATGGGCTATGCTGTATTGCTGTAAATGGTGGTGGCCATTTTGAAAAACGTGTATATTTCAGAAATGAAAGGTGATGCAGCTTGCGTCTTTGGATACATCTTTTGTATGACCCTAAGGTACTTCCATGCCAAAGAGGAAACTAAATGAAAGCTTTAGAGGGTGAGGGGGGGTAAAGTTACCCTGTTAAAACGTATTATTTTGAATTAAATTAGCAGATTTTACCCCTGTTGTCATGGTAACGAGAAAACTATTGGGTTTTTTATTCTTGAAATCTATTTAATTGGATTCCTTGACCCTAAAAATGTATACTTTGACACCAATATTATTATTATAGCTCTAACCAAAGCAAAGATATGGGCTCTGGTGTAATAGTGGTTCATTGTCGGCGGCCATTTTGAAAAACGTGCATATTTCAGTAATGAAGGGTGATGCAGCTCGTCTCTTTGGATAAATCTTTTCATATGACCCTAAGGTACTTCCATGCCAAAGGGTTTCTCTGTATCATGACTTGAAGTCAAATGTCCCTTAAATCTTCCACTAAATGCAGAGATGAATAAACCAAATATGCCAACATGAAAAACTACATTTAATGAGCATGGAGCAGGGAACTCCACATCATAAAGAAAGGGATCCTAAAGCACTGTGAACATATAGGCTACTGATTTCTCTCAGTCTCATTATTTTTATTTGAATATATTTGATTTGATTGATTGAAGAATTGAAGTTTGCATAGAAAAAGTTGTACAAGGTCAAGAGAACCACTGCACTAGACCGTTTTGGAAAGGCCCATTTTGTTTTATTCCTCCACAACCTGGTAAAGAGCATAAAGAAAGATGTTGTGTATGTCCTCCTTATTAGGATTATAAAGATTTGTTAAGTGGTAAATTATGTGACAATGTGACATGCGATTTCATGGAGTAACGCAAAAGTAATGTAACGAGTAATGTAACTAGTTACTTTCTCCAGGTAATAAAGTAATGTAAGGCATTCCTTTTTTCAAAAGTAATATGTAATATGTAGTGCCTTACTTTTATGAGTAACGGACCCCAACTCTGATGATGAGACAGTCTCACGGTACGCCAAGGGGGTGCCACAGAGGAGGCAGCCCAGAGCAGGCATCCAGTGCCGTGAGGAAATGATAGTCAAAATCACAAGCTGGTATAAGCTCTTACCGACCAGGAGGAAGAAAAGAGGAAGAGTGTGTGGGTGTGGGACGCACTTATAGAGTGACCACGGGTGTGATTAATTTGGTATAATGCTCCTGATGTGAGGGTTATTGTCACATGGTTACAGGTTCACTTGAATAACAATACAGAATGGAAGATATTTATGCTCACTTAACCCTTGGCCTACAATTAACGGAAAAAACTGAATTAATCGAAAAATCTAAACCTCCCGTTAACGGAAGAAACGGAATGACAATCAATATCAGTTATCGCGGGGTCAAAAGAGCAAAAATTAATATTTTTTCGCTAATATCACTAATGTTGGATGTAATTTACCAAAAAACGGCCTAAATCCGCGTGATCGTGCGCTATCGTGCACGCGTGCCGTCTCTATGTGCGTCGCTGTAAAAAATGTGATATTTTGCGATCTTTTGGGGTTGATTTGAGGTTAATTTGACTTAGTTATGAAAAATATAGCATTAGCTTAGCAATCCGGACCAGCCAAGCTATTGACTAGGGTCAAAATACTACAGGATGTTGTTGATCGTTGAACCGGAAGTGACTTAGGAAGATCCGTCTATTTTAGCCAAAATCAGCATAATGGTGCTTTCCCGCCATCTGGTGGCGATTCGAGAGAATACATTTGCAATGAAAGAAAAAAGAAAAAACATCTCTTCAATCCACCAGATCTTTCTTGTATGTTAAAACGATGAATTAAAAATATGCCAATTTGTTACCCAAACAAAAAATTGGGACTGGCAGTCCAAGGGTTAAGCGTGCGTGCATACTCCTTCCAACAACCGAGCTGTTCTTCGAAAATGTGCTCTAAACTACAAAATGTCCTCTAAACTACAAATATGTCCTGACTCACCAAAGATAGTTTGGAAAGCCTGTTCGAACCAGAAGATGTTCTGACGTCAGAAGGCGTAGGTATTTAGACCTACACAATGTCTTACTTCATATTTGGAGCTTTTGGTCGACCAGGCCTTCATCAGAACATAGCTACTGGGGGCGCCCGCTGATCAAGTGGTCCAGGCGCGTGCCACATATATGAAGTTCGAGTTCATGACAACAATCGATTCATTTGAACCCATAAAGCTGTGTGGAGGAAGGACACATCCAAGCTGTGGTGTACAAACAGGCAAACGGCACAATTAGAACCTGCACACATTGAATGTGCTGTTATCGAATGTTATTTTTCACTTCCGTTCAAGGGAAAGGGAAAACAGTTTATTGTGAAATTCAACAGCAAGTAAAACAACAACGTTCACATCAAGGAACTAAATTGATAATGATATGTATGGCCACAGACCACCGTCTGAAAACATTTTGTGCCAGAAAGGAACACCACGACCCCAGAATAAGGATGCTATGGGTTCAAGTGCATGGTTACCTCACCTCTTAACCCTACCAAATACATGACAAATGAGAATGGAATGGAGACCCAATTAGACATTTTCAATCACCTGATACGCACGCACGCATGCACGTGCGCACGGAAGCACAGGCGGAGCTACCAAGGTGGAAGGGGGGGTGGTCTCCCCCCGGCCCGGGCCTCTTGGGGGCCTGGGCTGTCAGATGATCGATGGACAATTTTTCACACAGTCACTCACGACAGATAAAACCAGCGGGTCCCCGCGAATCCCGCATCCTCCCGTAATTAACCAGACACAGAGCTTATAGCTATAGCTTATAATAGCCTACACTTTAGCAAAATATGAATGTCTGATGAGAATGTATAATTTCCCTACTGTGCTGGACAAGCACCATGGAGTCTGTCTCACACTCTCTCCAACAGACATCCTCAGCCACGCTCCCAAAGTGGCAGCACCTGTCAATCATTAGTAGGCTAATCACTAGTAGTGCATGTGTGGATCGAGTTCCTTTTCTCCACAACGGACTTTTTCACTTCTAAACCCCTTGTTGCTTTTCCCTGTGTGCGTCACTCAGCAATAAGGTGAAACAGAACACAAAGATGAGTATTTTTGAGCACCTCTCTCTCTCTCTCTCTCTCTCCACCCAGCATGTGTGCGTGCATAATAGGCCAAAAAGTTCGGTGAGGCCCGATCGTGCGGTCACCCCCCCCCCCCCCCCCCCCCCCCGGCCCGGTACAAAGGTTGTTCCGCCCGTGCACGCACGCACGCGCGCACACGCACACGCACACACACACACACACACATCCCTGCTTCCTTATTCCTTTTTCCTTTCCTATGTCAATCTCCTTCTTTGTTGGCAGTTCGTTTTGTCCCAATCCCCTCCTGTCACCTGTCAGCCCGTCACATCACCATCACCTGGCCGCAGCCCAGGGGAAATTACTACCAGTTGGACACATCTCAAATACATTATACTAGCCTCAAAGTGTCTGTGTGTGCTGTGCACCTGCCTGTGTGTGTGTGTGTGTGCATGCGTGCATGCATTTAAACAAATACTCATGGTGACAAATCCCAAAATGTGGACGCAGGGTTTAAAGTGCAGATGTGGTTATAGTGAATGAGGCCCCACAGTGAACATATGGCGTGAGCCACCATAGGCAGGCACCAGGCCCTATATTCACTTCATTATCATTCTTGGACATTCAATGGAGCAGAACCGTATGAGTCAGAGAGGGACTGGAAGACAGGGAGGGAGGGACGGAGGGCGAGGGACAGCAGTAGCGGAATAAATACTCAATACCACAGCGTATCTATATCTATTTCTATACACCATCCACACCTCCACAGGTCGAGTCGGTCGGACCCACGTTGTCCAGGGCCGCCACAAAAGGCCTCTGCCGGGCTCCATATATGGAGCTGGCCATACACTCCATATTTGGGAATGCCTGCAGCTTGACACAGAGCTCCATACAGTATAGGAAAAAAAAGGACACAGAGAGACAGATACAGAAATCTCCATATACTGTATGGGCATATAAAAGGGGCACAGACAGGTACAACGTAGCAGTAGGCTGTAGTGTGATCAAATAGGGCGTTCATTTATGAACAAACACAAACAGTATAGGAGATAAGAGGTTTCTGCCCGACAATGACAAAATGATTTAGAATAGTTTTCTGAAACAACTTAATATATACTATACACACACACACACACACACACACACACACACACACACACACAGGTTAACGGGGCAGAGCCATGGGGGACACAGGGAGGTCCCTAGGCTGGCAGTGACAGAGTGAGTGGACGGGCGTACATGCTGTCCATGGCTTAATAGAGAGTAATGGCCTGCCAACATTCCGTGAGGCATTGCTGTCGGGTGGAAACCCCCTATACAGTATCTCCAGCATTCAACTGTAGGCCTATTGTGTTTTTTCTTTGTGAATAAATTCCCTACACCGAGATAGATAGATAGATAGCATCATTAATATGATATTTATACAGTTCATTGGTTGACCTGCGGGCATCCTATGGTTTTTGATACTGTTAAGACTGAAGCTAAGTTCTTGGTTTAACTATGAACCTAGATTACTGAGGCACAACACTGTCTCTCTGCATTTGATGTGTTTACCGTGCATACTGTAAGCCGCTGTGGATAAAGAGCGTCTGCTAAATGCCTACGGGGCGGCAGTGGCTCTACTGCCTTGTGAACCAGAAGGTTCCCACTTCCCAGTTCCATCCCGAGCTCCCCCAGAGTTAGTGTCGAAGTGTCCTTGAGCAAGACGCTGAACCCATAATTGCTGCCGGTTGGTGCCTTGCACGGCTTCCTCCGCCATCAGTGTATGAATGTCTGTGTGTGTAAATGGGTGAATCTAATGCACAATCTATGTAAAGCGCCTTGGATAAAGGTGCTATATAAAAGCACTATTTAACATTCACCTATAGACTACATAAATTGCCATACTACAGCGTCACAAAAATATCGAAAAGCATATTTTAAAGTTAATTGTGTCTGTGGGATTCTATGATTAAATCAATGAAAAGTATTAACAAGGGCTGGCGACTAAATAGTATTAGTAACTACATTGGATCCCAAAGCTCAAGAGCTCAAAGAGAAATTAGACGTGTGCCTGGGACCCAAATTAGTGAAAATAGCAGATCTACAAGCTCACAATACGTCCATTCGCACTGTGTTGTGAGCTTGTAGATCTGTTATATTAATGGAAATAATTTGTTCTATATTATTTATGAAACCGTTTTTAAACAGTTTTAATCTAGGTGTGCAAAAGGTTTTGTTTGTTTGTTTGTTTGTTTCGGCAACACATTTTATTTACTATTTACTCATGTAAAAGTATAAACACTGCAATGTAGAAATACTGGAATTAAATTAGAAAGTCTGGAATAAAAAAACAAAACGTGAGTAAAAGTAAAAAATTATCAAAATTAGACCAAAAATGTCCCATTTCACAAGTTTTCAAATTGAGACGCATTAATTAGGGAGGCGCGTGCTAAATACTCCCCAGTAAAGTAAAAAATACCTTTAAAATTTTACTAAAGTACAGCACTTGAGTAAATGTACTTAGTTACTTTTCAGCACTGCAAATGGTGCATTTATATACCCAGCAAGCGCGCACACACACACACACACACACACACACACACACACACACACACACACACACCAAAGCCAAAACTGAAGAAATCGCCACATGTTTTGATTATCCAATTCAAACTCAATATACTCATTTGACTGAGTCCCTCAAGGGTCTATCCTATACTAGATCCGCTATAGTATCTCCCTCTACACCAAATCTCTTCTGCGAAAATATCTACAAGCTCATAACGCGTACGCCCCCAACCCCAGTATAAGGTGAACAGAGCTGTTCACATTCACGACACGTGCTAATTCTTCAGATGTTCTTCAAACATCATAAATCCGTTTCGTTCTCGGTAACCCTAAAGCCCCCTGACAAGCCGCATGCGGTGCGTTATGACGACATGTGCTATGAATTATAAAATGGACACTGTGTTGCTCATACGTCTAGGACTAAGAGCCTGCGTAGCCTCCATAATTCAGTTTGAGCACACAATGGAGGGATGAGCCAAGAGGGGGGCAGAGACAGAGGAGGGAAAGTAGTGAAAGAGAGAGGGGAGAATAGGAGATGGACCACCTAAAGTAAAAAAAAAATACAGGTCCACTTGGTTTCATTTTACGCTCTCAAGAGTTAAAGATCTATATAAGGGTCCATTTGGTTTCCATCATTTGGCTGGGGACCTGCACCTGGAACCCCCTCAAGGACTACCGGACCACATGGTTGAAAACCACTGGTCTAGTCCAAGGACCCCTAGCTGACCGAGCTGGCGGAGAGACAAAGAAGGGACGCCACACTACATATTGTGTAAAATTGTGTTGCAGAGTAAACATTTTCATGGATTTCATAGAAGTTTATTGACTTGTTTGACAGTGCTGTGACATCAGTGTTTGTTTGTTTACACATGATCTTTTCTACTAATATGCTGGATTCACACCCCTCAAAACTATGTTTCCCTCTACACCAAACCAAATGCAAATGTTCCTCTCAAACTTTTAAATTAAAGAAAAAAAACAGCAACCCTGAAGTAACTCTGAGGACCGGATAGGGGTCCCTGAGCCCCTGTTGAAGACCCTTGCTTTCGAGTAAACTGGACCTGAGATGGAGGGCTTCTCCAAATCTCTTTGTCAGAAACCTGCCAATCTACAAGCTCACAACGATAAGGATGCTGCTGGTCTCTGCCCTAATAGAGAGAATAAAGATGGAGGGGAGTTTAGCACAGAGAGAGAAGGATGGAAGAAGTCTAGAAGGCATAAGAGAAGGAGAGTAGAACGGAAGGAGGTACAAAGATGGAAGGGTGTGGAATGTGGATATACTTTAGTGCAGATGAGAGACATTAGTCTCCTCCAGCTGGAGCTATTGTCTCAGTGCAGTCATCTGTGAGCCTTCCATGCACTCGTTCAACCACACACACACACACACACACACACGTGCGTCCGCTGTCGTCACACGTGCATCCTGGCATGTGGACGTGTGACGACGGGGAAGCAAGAAAAAAAAGCCAACTTACACGCTCAGCAAGAAAAATAAAACTTCCCTTCCCCTAAGAAGATAGAGAACACATATATATTAATGCTGTCAAAGTTAACGCGTTATTAATGCGTTAACGCAACACCTTATTAACGGCACTAATTTATTTATCGCGTTAACGCAACAACAACAAAAAACACAGCGATTGGCAGGCGGGATGTTGAGGAATATTGGTTCCTGCAATGCACTCCCTTCCCAGACCCCTTGTTAGCCTGTTAGTATGTTTTAAGTAGAGTAACAGGCAGCCTTCCATTTACATTTCACAAAGGTTTTGATTGTGTCGTACGCTCCAGTCCAAAAAGAAACCTGTGCAATTCATCCATCCAGACCTAAAGCAAAACCCCCGCTGTTAATGTCGCATCGCATTGTAAACAGCTGTGCCTCGTTATAGCCACACACGTTTCTAACTTGCGGTCACAGTCGCGATACTTTGAGTTACTTAGATACTTTCAGTTGTGTGGTACTTTTTTATGGATTTAACTCTAACAGAAAGTTATATCCAGACTATCCACAGTCCCATCTCCCAGTCACGGAGCTGGGACTGACACAAAGAGAGACGAGTAGCACAGACCAGCTAGCTGCCAGAGGTGTTGCCAGTATAACTCTATGGCAGAAACAAGCAACCTAGGTCTATACAAAATAAGCCAAAAATAAGCAACACTGGTCGTTTCTGGCCAGTGTTGCCACATCTGCTGTTTATAAGCGATTTTGGGATTATTTTTGTAGATTGAAAAAAATATTGGGGGTCCTTTGCTCTTGGCATGGAAATGTTTGAGAACCACTGCTCTAAAACAATATTAGACAAAGTTTGAGCCACAAACACATTGCTCTCTCTCTTCTCCTTTTGTATAAATTAAATAGGCCTATTCATGATTCTGCTTATATAAAGAAGATGCCCATGTTAGTTTTTTTTATGGAAACAGTTGTTTGTGTTGAATGTGCCAATTGCACAGAATTATTCAAAAGAGAGAAAATGGGCAAGCCATAAAATAATGCACATTGCACTTGTCTTTTCATACGTCATTTTGCCATTTTCATAATGTGGCCCACATGTTCAGCTATTTGAGTATCCCTGGTTTACTGTGTCAGAAAAGGACACCAAACACAGTTTGCATCGGTATCGGCAGTTACTGCTTCCAGTGATCGGTGATTGGCCCCAAAACACCGTTTTCTTTCAGTTCATCATTGAATTTAAAGCAAAAAAGGTTTTGCGATTAATCGCGTGATTAACTACACAAATCATGCGATTAATCGCGATTAAAAAATTTAATCGCCTGACAGCACTAATATATATATATATATATATATATATAGAGAGAGAGAGAGAGAGAGAGAGAGAGAGAGATGAGGAGGAGTGAAAGTCTGGCGGGAGAGGAGAGGTTTAGACAGGTCCAGAATGGAGATGGAGGGAGTTAGATATTACATCTGATTGTCAGAGAGAAAGGGTGCACGACCCAGAGAGATTGGAGTAGAAAGGTGGAGGCATTTGGCTGAAGATCAGGAGAGGAGAGGAGAGGAGAGGAGAGGAGAGGAGAGGAGAAAAAACGAGTCACCAAATGTTACAAATTCGCCCGGTTATTATACTTTTCATTTGACGACTGTGTGCTTCCACATTCCTTGCCACCCCACCTCTTTTCCCTCATTAAACACTTTGGGATTTTAGCCTTTAAAGACGTGTCCAAAACGAAGGGTGCCAGGTTGAAAGTGGTTATCCTGTATAAATAGCTCTGCTCTTGTTTGAAATTTCTTTATTTAGGAATACCCCATTGAGATACAGTACGAGAGGGTCCTAACTACAATCAATACAATACAATACACAAAAGGGAGAAAATAGAAAAAAATTAAAATAAAAAATAAAACAACTAAAACACAAAACAAAACAAACAAACACAAAATACAAAACACAAAAAACAGGGTATTACATAAGCAAGTATAATAGCAAAGAGATGGATCATTTGTTCTGTCAGATATGACTGTCACTTCCGTTGGTCATCATTAAGGCCTATTCATAGTCTGGATTTTCGGTGGTAAGGTGACCACCGCTCCGGTGGTGAGCTGACCACCGGAGCTGAAATAACGTTGAGCGGTGGTGAGTAAAAACAGAGCGATGGGCTGGAGCGGTGGCGGTGGTTTGCTCTTCACCGCGGCGCGTGACGTCATGTTGTAGTTCGGTGGTCACCTAACCACCGAAAATCCAGACTATGTATGAGCCTTTAGAGTACAGTTGATTAAACACATATGTACATATCCAGAGCATACGTATCCACGTGAAACACATATACACTGTTTATATATTCATTGCGGGTAACTATAAATACGCTAAGTCAGCTATGTAATATAATAGTGTATAAATACATTGAATAAATAAGTTGAGCAATAGTCATCATGGCATCATGGGCATGTGCAGGAGGTCGTAAGGTAAGAAGACAGCGCACTTTTGAACATGTTGAAAGATGAAATGGTTCGAATATTGGTTGGTAAGTTGTTCCAGTCAGAGGGAGCTTTAAACATAAATGCATTCTTACCTAATGTATTGGAGACTATGGGAACAGAAAAATAAGGTTGAATGGAATGCCTCAGTTGGTAATTGGTGGTGGGTGGTTCTAGAAACTGTTTGAGATATTGAGGATAATTGAGGTGTATACATTTGAAAATAAACTGAATCCAGTGACACTGTCTTCTTACAGTAAGAGAGGGCAACTGAAGATTTTCATACATGATACAATGGTGAGTTGTAAAAGGGCAACCTAAGATGAATCTGCACAGTTTGTTATATACAATGTTGAGAGTATTCAGGTTTGTTTTAGATGCGGTTAGATACACAACATCTGCATAATCGAGTATCGGTAAAATAAGCGGTATGACTAGTCTTTTCCTGACTGAGAATGTAAAACAGTTTCTAGAGCGATAAAGAACACCAATACTAAAGTTAACTTTTCTTACAATATGATCAATGTGACGAGTGCATGCCTTTCATCCGACGGAGCATTGGTCCGAACGACAACCTACCTCCTCCCTCACCCTAACCCTAACCTCCCCCGGGGCAGACACCTAAACCTAACCGCAACCCTCTCCCGACCCGCAATGCTCTGTCGGATGATAGTACGCCTCCCCAATGTGACATTTAAACGAAAGTTCAGTATCCAGCCACATGCCCAAATATTTGGTGTGTTCAACTCTTTGCAGAGGAGTATCATCCAAGCTGGCTATAGAGAATGAGTGATTTAGCGATTTTGATTTAATATTTTGACGTGTGCCAAAGATCATTGTGAAGGATTTAGTTTTGTTGAGTTGAAGTTTATTGGCTGCTAGCCAGTTTTGTAGAGTGGTGAAATCTGATTGTAAAGCTGATTCTATTTCTGGTAAAGTAGATTTGGAGGTGTATAGAACTGTATCATCAGCATAAAGTTGAACATTGCATGTGGAGCATATTGAGGGGAGGTCATTGATAAATATAGTAAATAAAAGTGGACCTAGGGAAGAGCCTTGAGGCACGCCTCGTTCCTGAACTGACAAATCAGATTTACATCCTTGTATGACGACACGTTGTTTTCGATTATGCAGATATGAATCAAACCATAAGAGAGCATTGCAAGATAGACCAACAGAATATAATTTATCTAAGAGGAGGTAATGGTCGACCAAATCGAAAGCCTTCGAAAGGTCAATGAAAATTGCTCCAGTTAATTTTCTGTTGGCAGATGCTGATGTAATATCATTTGTAAGTTTTAGTAAGGCAGTGGTTGTGGAGTAATTAGATCTGAATCCAGATTGATGGGGTGATAGGATGTTATTTTCGTTGAGGTAATGTGATAGTTGGTTATGGATTATCTTTTCAAATATTTTTACAATTGAACAAATAATTGAGATAGGTCGATAATTATTGGGTTCAAGTGCATCACCCCCTTTGTGCAAGGGAGTCATACGTGAACACTTGAACCAGACAGCAGGTAATTGACAGGTTGTTAGTGACATATTGAAGAGAGGGTACATGAGAATGTGAGGTGCTAATTTGATAAATTTGGTTTCATTGTTATCTAACCCAGGACCACTGCTCTCCTTTAAATCAATAATTACATCATGGACCTCTATTGGTGTTATTTTCCTAAAAGAGAAGGAACTATTACAAGTCTGCATGTTGTTAAATGCAATGGGCAGGTCAGGCATTGGTGGAGGACAAACTGAGGAAAAGTGCTGATTGAAAGCTTGAGCAATTAACTGCGGATTATGTAATATGGCATTATTAACTTTTAATTGATTAGGATATGTATTTTTAGTGGATGCATTAGTTAAAGATTTTACTTTGTTCCAAAATTGTTTCGGATTTTTAAAGTCACGGTGGAGAGATTCCTTGTAATAATTTGATTCAGCATTTCTGGTCAAAGTTTTGCTTCTATTCCTCAGTTGCCTATACCTCTCCCAGTCATCAGGATGCTTGGTCCTCCGAGATGAGGCCCATGCATTATCTCTCTGTCTAAACAGAGTTATGAGTTCGGATGTAATCCAGGGAAGATGACTTCCCTTTACTCTTGTCATTTTATAGGGAGCATGTTTATCTATCATTTTATTAAATTCAGAGTATAGGAAGTCCCAGGCATTATGAACATCGGGTATAATTTGAAACCTATCCCAATTAATTGAAATCAAGTCATTAATAAATTGATCAGTATTCATTTTTTTGTATTGTCGGATTTTAATTAATTTAGGTGGCAATTTAGCTAATTTGATTTTCCAAATACAGTAAATAATTGAATGATCGCTGAAACAGTCAGACATAACCCCTGATTTTATAACTCTGTTTGGGTGTGAAACCAGTATCCAATCAAGTAGAGATTGACATGTAGCTCACCCATTCTTGAGATAAGGGACAAAACTTTTTTCAAACTGGATTTTTTTTTTTTTTAAGATACATTCAAATCAAATGGATGCATTTGTATACACAGGTCTCAACTACCAATATTGAGAAGGAACAGGTTTTTCGCATAACATTTCTTTCTAAAATGGGACATTTATGCACTTAATACCCGATTCATGTCAACTCCGTCAGACACACTAAAATACCTTTTAATTTAATTTGATAATTTCAACAATAATATAAAGTCCTCAGTTCTCTTATAATGGCTTTCAGTAATCAAGTTAAGTAATACAATTATTTTAATATAGTTTTTTTCCAATATCACACTATTATGAAATATCCAATTTCTCAAATCCGTCATTTCAACCTCTATTTTCAATATTATAACATGAAAACCATGTAAAAAAAAATAATAATCATCATTACGTATCATTTCAGTTGGTGTTTCAATACATATGCACAAAATATTTAACATCACATTTTCTATTTCTTTGGAAATTAACAAAAACATCACGGGACGAACATCTGACGGAGTTGACGAACATCTGACGGAGTTGACAAGTTTAACTGATTTAGGTTCTAGATCACCTAGGATCTTGATTCTGGTGACTAATCCCACATTTTCAAGGATGAGGAATACAGTGGTACTATTTATATTGGCCCTGTGACCATGGCAGCCATTTTCAAAATGGCAGCCACCTGCTGTTATCTTACAATAACTCAAGTTCTACACCACCTAGGATCTTGATTCTGATGACTAATCCTACATTTTCAATGAGGAGGAATACAGTTTTATCTATTTAGATTTATCCCGTGACAATGGCAGCCATTTAAAAAAATGGTGGACCTGCTATTATTTTACCAATTTAGTCAGGGAATAGGCCTATTATCAGAATAATGTCAAATCTGTGAATACATTTCTTACCAAGAATTTTTTCACCAATGTGTTTGTAAAGGTGTCTACTAACATATCCCACATTGGTTTCTATTGAACCACCCTAGAGGCATTTTTGACAGCTGCTGAAAGTTGGGTACCATACCAAGTGGCTATGGCAAAACTAGGGAGTCTATGGCCAAACTAGGGGTCAAACCCCTTGGGCTAAATTCGGCCATATATCCACTTGCCCAAATGTGCTGACCTCATTTTGTGATGATGGCTATGGCCGTTTTCAGCCCAAGGAGTGTTCTTTGTGCATAGCTAATGCTTGGAATGCATTCAGAATCATGAAAACTCCCTAGTTTGACATGTCACATGCTACTTAAAGCATAATGAACATTTTGCCTTATATAGGTTGTTGATGGTACCCCAACTTTCAGCAGCTGTCAAAAGGTCCCCTAGGGTGGTTGAATATAAAGCAATGTGGGATATGTTAGTAGACACCCTTCCAAACACATTGGTGAAGAAAATTCTTGATAAGGAATTTATTACCAGATTGTATTAATATCCCCTGACTAAATAACTCATCTTCTAGACCACCTAGACCCGACTTCACAAACAGAGACCCGATTGACACCTAAACATCAAGTTTGGACAGCCCCACCAATTAGTGTTACGGAAAATAGCAAGTGTCTACCCTAGGCCCAGAGGGAGACACAGAACTTAGATGCGGCTCACATGTTGCACGACTCCTCAACAAGCTGCCACCAGGGATGAGAGCTGAATTCTGCCGCACAATGCTCTGCGGCCCAGGAGCAACCAACACCCTGTTGGAGTTCTCTGAGTGGTTGAAGCATGAGTCCTAGCCATATAGCCTGTGCAAAGGCAAACACCTTGAAGACCTGCTTGAGGTGAACAGTGAGCAGTGAACAGTGAGCGAAAGACTGAAGACAGAAGATCTGCCTTCAGGACTATCAGGCAGGATGTGCAGACACTGAAGGCATCAGTGTCGTTCTGTGTCCCCAGCATGTCAACCAAAGCAATGTTACCAAATCAAAGGAGCCTTCACCTCAAGTCACCTGGGGCTGGGTGAGCAATCGTATCCTGTATCTAGCCTCACAACTAAATACAGACACTTGGCCAGACTGCCGTTTGAAAGGGTCAAACCCTTCATCCTGATTGGGGAAGACCACCCCACCTAATCACACCAACCAAACAAGTGAGGTTGGGGCCTCCAGGTGGGCCAGTAGCCATCTGCACAAGACTGGGCTGGACCCTGCAGGAAAGCAATCTCCAGCCAAGACAATGTAAGTTGACTATAACAGAGCCCCAGAACACAGAGCTCATGAGAAGGATGGAGAAACACTGGCAGGAGGCCACCAAGATACAACGCCACACTGCAGTGGCCAGTGAAGTCAAACTGTGCGTCTGTACCTGAAAGAGACAAGTCAAAGGCCAGAAAGCCCACCTCCTTTTAATGTCCTGTCAGTAGCAACTCAACCTGCACCTGAAATAAGCCCTGACCCCTCCCAGAGAAAGTTCATCCTTGAAAATGTAATGATTAGTCGCCAGAATCAAGATCCTTGGTGGTCTAAAACTTGAGTTATTGGTAAAATAACAGCAGGTTGGTGGTCACTTTGAAAAACAATGGCTGCCATGGTCACAGGACAAATCTAAATAGTACCACTGTATTCCTCATCTTTTAAAATGTATTATTAGTCGGCAGAATCAAGATCCTATGTGGTCTAAAACTTGAGTTATTGTAAAATAACAGCAGGTGGCGGCCATTTTGAAAAACAATGGCTGCCATGGTCACAGGACAAATCTAAATAGTACCAATGTATCCCTCATCCTTGAAAATGTAGTCTTAGTCACCAGAATCAAGATCCTAGGTGGTGTAGAACTTGAGTTATTGTAAAATAACATCAGGTGGCGGCAATTTTGGAAAATGGCTGCCATGGTCACCACGAGACAAATCTGTGATGGCCCTATAGCCAAAAATGTTCCTTAAGGCATGCTCTAACTGTGTGCCAAATTAGAATACGTCCCATTATTCAAAAACTATAATTTTATTGTTTTAGGAACACTTTTGTCAACTCCGTCAGATACATGTCAACTCCGTCAGACACAAAACCTGACGGAGTTGACGTCTGACGGAGTTGACAAAATGTCATTTGTTTTCATCTTAACCCTCTGTAGTACAATGTAGCCATTTTGTTTTTGCTTCATTTGTTAGCTAAACCTAACCCTAAACTTTTATAATAAACATTATTTTGGAATTCTTAACAAAGATCATAATAATGTCCTGACGGAGTTGACATGTAAAAGCTGTGACCACCCTGATATCAACATTGTTTGTTTAAAATATCAAACAATTGAATGCTTTTCAGACCAGGTGCTCCACAGTTGCAACAAATACAAACGGGACTTGGAAAAGGAGTCTTCAGGCTAAATCTGTCGACAATATTTTCTGATTAATTTAAGACTTTTAAAAAACCTGACGGAGTTGACGGGAGACGTGGGACACACATTTGATATGAGATATCTAATGGAAAATATAAATTAAAATTATTGTGTATATTGTTTGCTATGTTGTTGACAATCTACTTTAATTTAGTATGTATATTTATGTGATTGTGACAGTATTAGACACTTTTTTAGCAGTTTGAAATTATGACCACTTGCTGGGGACAGGCTAAATACAGGCGTTTTTGGGTACAGTGCCTGCTTTTAACTAATTCAGATGGCATATGAAAACAATTATAATGAAATTAATGGCATAATAATACACAACTGTATTACATTTAACTTTGCAAGTGCTTTTATTTGTATTAAATTAATTTATTTTTAACAATAATAAGGCTCTTATGTGTGGGACATGTTTTTTCCACTTTTGTCCCTCATCTCAAGAATGAGTGAGCTGTAATACGAGTAGGCTCAGTGATTAATTGGGTAAGGTTCAGGTTGCCAATGATGCCTTTTGCTTTACTGGAGGATCTATCCGTCCAATTTTTATTAAAATCACCTAATAAAATTAATTCGTTTTTATTGTTGATAGAATTTATAGTAGCGGCCAAACAGTTGAACGATTCAACAGGTGCAGAGGGAGGTCTGTAAATGTTTCCTACTATAATAGATTTGTTTTCATGTAGAGTTAACTTGACAAATATGCTCTCAAAGTGGGAAGGCTCAACACCAGGTGTGACCTAGAGGCCAGGTTATTTAACACATATGTAACTAAACCACCACCTTTGGATCCCCTGTCAGCCCTGAATAGGATATAGTTTGTAAGTTTGATCTCATTATCAGCAATTCTACTGGAGAGCCATGTCTCTGACAGAGTGATAATGTTGGGCTTGTGAAGTTCAACCCATGCACGAAGTAAAGTGATTTTAGGACGAAGGCTTCTGATATTAAGATGAATTATCTTCAGACCTTTAACATCATCCATTTAAGTAACCAGTGCTCATATAGCTATTGCAACTGACCAGACATTAAAGTAATAGAGCAGAACAGATCCAAAAAGTACATTGTAAGTCATACCCAGACATGACAAACAAGACAGACAGACGACACAGGACAGACACAAAAGCAGGTGAACAACAGCAGAATAAAAAATAACAAAAAACAAAAAAACAAATTGAAAAAGTAACGAATAAAACTAAAAAACAAAAATAACCCCAGGCCACCCCATTAACCCTTAACCCCATAGGCCCAAGGATTTGGATGAGTAGCCCACAGTTAACCACGTTTCCCTAGCCAAAAAATAAGAAAAAATCAATAGATAATAAAATAAAAATAAAAATAAGTAATAATGATGGTGAGAGAGAGAGAGAGAGAGAGAGAGAGAGAGAGAGAGAGAGACCAGATCTCGTTCATCAATTCTTGTCCAAGAGAGAGAGTGTGTGGAGAGAAGAGACAAGTGAATACATATGAAATGGATGAATGAAGGAAAGGAAGTATCCAAGCCAATCCAAGTCAAGGTAAGACTTGTATGCGGCGTTCTGCATACAGTGTTCTCTATCGTATCAGAGACTATCTCTCCACCCAACATATTTCATATGTATGGGGAATGTCCCCACCTCACTTGTGACGTGGATACCTCTTTAAGACACACCAGTGCACTGGCACGCACGGGTATATAAGGCCCAGGTGGTGCGTGATTACACTGCTTTTTTGATCTCCACCGAGCAGTCCAAGACGTGGTCTCCTCAACGGAAGTGCAGAGCAAGTTATCAACAATAACTGCATTTTTTAGACTTTTTGAAAAGCAACTACTCACGAGTTCTGGCAGCCGGATTAATCCACTGCTGGAGGCAGGTTAGAGAGCTGGCGTGGATCGCTCCTCTCTGGATTGCTGTCACACAGCTCGTTTGTAGGTATAGCAAACAAAAACAGGGTAACACCAGCCAAAACACCGTTACAGGCGTATTGCTGACATAGTGTTAGTTTACGCGTCCTGTGGTGTAGCCTGTCTGTCGACCTGTGGGCAGGGACACAGACAGGACCATTGGCTCTGTAATCCTGTAAAGCAGCGGAATAATCGCACTATACGTTTGTATCACTGGCTTGGTGTCAGTTAACGCATCCGTGATGCATATTCCGTGGGCTGGAGTGGACCTGCGGTTGGCGCAGCGAAACATCAGCCCCGCTATAGGATCATTGGCTCTGTAATCCTGTAAAGCAGTGGAATAATCGCACTATACGTTTGTATCACTGGCTTGGTGTCAGTTAACGCATCCGTGATGCATATTCCGTGGGCTGGAGTGGACCTGCGTTTGGCGCAGGGAAACATCAGCCCCGCTATAGGCTTATCATTTAACACAGCACACTATACACTAGTGTATAGTATACAGGCGTATTGTCGCTGGGGCGGCTTCCGCGTCTTTGGTGCTGTGTTCTTTTGCTTCGCCTCGTGAGAGACAGAGCTCCCTGGGGTGTATTGCGGCTAAAGCCGTTCACACACCCTGGTGTAGACTGCGTGGTAGAACCCGTACGGACGGGGGAAGCCACGGAGCAAGCTTATCCTCCGAACCGTGGGTCCTGTCAGTCATAGACAGGACGAGCTAATTCCACAACAAACAAAGTTTGGTCTCCAGTGCACGGTGATATATCGTAGGGTAAATTGTTGCCTGGAAAGTCGAGGGAGACTCTCATAAATCCCTGTTCTAGTGGACCAAACAGTGGAAATTGGTATACGTATATACACTATATAATGCAAAACGTTTGGAGCAGAGTGTTTGTCTCCAACTCAAACACTCTGTGTCTCAGTGCAGCTAGGAAATTCAGGTGCAACCTCCTCCAGAGAGAGAGAGAGAGAGACTATAGAACTCAGCTGGCTGTTGTTTAGTTATTTTTCTATTTGGAAAGATCCCCATTAGCTGATGCCATGGCAGTCAGCTAGTCTTTGGGGTCCACATGAAACATGTTACAGAGAAAAAAAAAAAAAACAACACATGAATATCAATATGTGACTGAGAGACAGCAGTGTAAATTGCACATAGGGTAAATTGTGCCCTCACTTCTCAAGCACATTACTATACTCCCCGTTTTTTGAGCATGTTTAAGCAATTAAATTTGTATATATTTAATATAACATATTAAAATAATAGTGTATATAGGTATTGAATTAAATGGAAACAGCAGGGGTTTCTCTGGGGCTGCGTGGGGCACATATGCCCACAGAGGATGGCCATGACCAGTGGGTGACCTGTGGGTTCCCTGGTCATGCTGATAGCAGCTCATGAAGATCCTGACTCCTGTATGTTTTTCTTCCTCTTGCCAGTTGAGGCTAGGAGGAATGAAGGAATCCGACGGCCATATAACACACTATACAGGGGTATTGCTGGCGGGGCGCCAGTTTACGCTCCTGTGGTGTAGCCTGTCTGTCGATCTGAGTGCAGTGACACAGACAGGACCAGTGGCCCGGTAATCCTTAAAGGCAGTGGAATACAACGCACTATATGGGTGTATTATTGGCATGGCGTCAATTCACGCATCCATGCTGCATATTCTGTGGGCTGGAGGGGACCTGCGAGTGCGCAGTGAATATAGTTGTGTATATTCGTACGTCTCTAAATGTTTTGATGAATTGAAGATGGTGGGCCCTATTGTAAACAAGTGTAATGCTTTATGGTATCGCCCACTCTCTGTTAACAGTATTTGTATTGAGTTGTACTCGAAATGTACTGTAATTCTGCAAGCTGTTAGTAAATCAGTAAATCAATCAATCAAAACAACAGCCCGGCCAGGCTATAGCATTAAAACGCACTATACAGGCGTATTGTCGCTGGGGCGACTTCCGCATCTGTAGTGCCGTGTTTTTGCCTCGCCTCGTGAGAGAGAGCTCACTTGAGTGTATTGCGGCTAAAGCCGTTCACGCACTCCGGTGTAGACTGCGTGGTAGAACCCGTGCGACGGGGGACGCCACGGAGCAAGCTCATCCTCCGAACCGTGGGTTCTGTCATAGACAGGATGAGCGTATGGCTGCCGTGGCAGTCAGCTTTCCGCGTTCAGGTGTAGTAGCGCACTATACAGTGTATAGGACGTGCTGAGTCTGCCAGGAGCAAGCCCTGAAATCACAGCCATTTGCACACTACTGTATATACGGCGTATTGCTGACCGTGTCAGCTCACGCGTCCGTGATGTAGTTTCGCCAATGTTGGCAACTCGAGTGTGCCGCGGCTGTCGGGCGGAATACTCTGTACGGTGTATCACGGCAAGGCCGTTCACGCACCTATAGGTGTAAACTTGCATGGTATAATCCGGTTACCGGTTCGAAACCACAAAGTAAGCTCCTTCTCATCCCGAGAATGCACTATGGCTATCTAGGCACAGCTAGTCAACACAGGGTTATTCTGTCACTGCTTCAGCACCGGCTTATATGTGGCACTTATGTGACCATTAGGGCCCGGACCTTATTGAGGAGCTGCAGCGACTGGCTTTCAGGCTCCCCAGGCAGTGGCAGCAGGCATGCTATTGATGCCCTTTGGTGAGGTGCCGTCTGTGGCAGCCCCAGGCCAAGCTGCGATAGGAGGACAAGCTCCCCCACGCTGCCTATTGAGCCACCGGCCATGTTTGGCCAAAAGGCCAGTGCTTTGCTACAGCATCCTAAGGAGGCTGTGGAGGTGCACAGGAGGTGCAGGAATGCTCCGGCAAGGCCATGAGTAGCCTGCCTCGGTCACCCCTCAGGCTGTGCAACCCCAGTCAGGTTTGGCAGTTCCAGGGACCTACGGGTCCGGTTACAGGCCAACCGGCAGGGTATGGCTAAAATGTGCTCGGCGGGCTAAGCCCATACCTCAGTCCTGACAGTTAAGGCCCCAGACCCCACCCGCTGTCTCTCGGGACAGCGGTTGTCCTGGAAGACAATTCAGGTGGACCCCTGGGTGGGTTCCACTATGTCTTCGGGAGGGTGGGGTGCTGCTTACAGCACTCCCGGCAAGGAAGGGCTGAGGGTCTTACAGGCCATCCTCCAAGGCGACTGGCTTGCCATGCTCGACCGGGGATGCTTATTCTCAGATCCCGGGTCTGACGCACTGACCGGCTTGTCTTAGATGACAGAACCTTCGAGTCCCGTGTCCTCCCATTCGGCATATGTCTAGCCCCCCGATTGGACATAGTCCTTGGCGGGAGGGCCTTTGCATCCTAAATTGGATAACTGAATGGTGTGTGCTCGCTCAGAGGTGCAGTGCCACAACAACGTGGCCAGGCACCTGCAGCACTTTGGGCACCTAGGCCGGCACCTCAACAAGAGGCCTTGCAGGCGTCAACTCTCACAGTCCGCAGCGCTCCTCGGCATGTGTTAGAGGGCAAAGCAGGGACTCTGTCCCTTGCTCTAGTGAGTCGGGCCACCCTCAGGTTGTGCCTCCGCCCCTTAGGGCTGAGGGCAATCATGGTGCACTTTGTGCCTCCGGCTCTTCTGAACATGCAGCCAGTGCATTATCTGTCATTCACAGTCATGCGCTACGTGGGCGTATCGTTGACAGCGTCAGTTTACACGTTCCACGTTGTTCCAGCGAATTCACACTGCTGTTCACACAGCAGAATGTGACGAGACTGTCAGGGGTGAGCAGAACCACCATAAGGTTGTATTACGGCATGGCCGTTTAAACACCTGGGTGTAATTCTGTGTGTTGGAGACCGGTTGAGCTCCCTCCTCATCCAGAGGTAATCGTGTGGCTAGGCCAGGGATCTGGCAACATGGCGGGCCGCTGTCCCACACAAGGGCGACACAATAGTCACCCAGTTGGTCCTCATACCGTTCATCCCTCACACAATAGGCCAGCAGTCCCTCCTCGGGGAGTGGTATTGTCTGCCTTACGGCATGAGCCAATTAAGCCCGTGGAGACTTGGGCTGCAATGGCTTCTCACAGGACAGCATTCTTGCTGTTAGCACTGCAGTGTCAGCCACAAGAATGTCTCTGTCAGTGAGGGGTGCTGCCGCTTCCTACATGGCAATGCTTAGGTGTTGTCGCCATCAATCCCTGCATTTTGCCTACGGCCTGATCAGAGTGTGAGCCAGTCAGTCTATTGATTTTCACCCTTCCCACCCTCCTATAAGCAGGGTGGTGGAGCAGGGTAAATGGGCCTAACTGTCTTAGGCAGATAGTCTCCAAGACTGGACTTCACTCATTGGCTTGTGAAACAATCCAGCAGGCATATAGGTGGGCAGGCAGGCCAGCCCCAACGGGAACATGTGCACATTCCACACAAGGCCTCGCTGCCGCATGGGTTTACGGCGAGATGCCCTCCAATCTGAGTTTTGTGGGACAGCCTCTTGATCGATGCTGTCAGCATTTATCAGGTTCTACCATTATGTGGTATCAGTGTGGCATCCAGCACCCTTCTCACTGGGTGTGTGCTTAGCTCCGCAGCATAAACGCGATGGGAACTATGCACAAAAACGAAGGCCATCCACTTTTTACTTGTAAAACCGTGATGTGACATAAGGATCATTCCGGTTCAGAGAACAGGGCTTCAACAGTCAGCTGACCGAGTGTTCGGCAGGCTGACTTGAGCGGGAGCGCAGGCCCTGCAGACTGCAGTAACCTCGTTACAAAGAAAGGAAGAGCATTTCCTGAAGGGTGCCCTGAGGCCCAGAGGAGCTCAGGTTAGGGACCCAATCAGGCCCATCTGGGGTTAGCTCCGGAGGCTCTACGACCTTTAGTCAGTGAGCGTGACATGCTCAAGACAGCAGTCTTGTCGGTGTCACATCTGCAAGGAGAAATGGGGGAGTTGCGAGCTCTGTCAATCCATAATGAGCTCTGCAGGCCTATGCCGGATGATGGTATAGTCTTGCCCCAAACCGGCCTTTCTCCCCAATGTTTTCAAAAGGGCACGTCTCAATCAGGTGATTGAGCTCTGTCCTACCATCGTCATACAGACAGTAGACATACAGAGACGGAGTCGGTCCTCACTCTGCCCTATTGGAGCATTAGATTCGTATGCCAGGGCCACGCAAGGCCCACAGAGTAACGAACCAGCTCTTTGAGTGCTTCAAGTGAGAGTGCATGGATCACAGAGGTTATCCAGCACACAAACAGGTAGGAGTACCAGTGCCGCCTGGAGGGCAGGCACACTCCACCTGGGGACGCTGTGGAAAGGTGCGTCTCTGACAGACCTGCACAGCGGCGACATAGTCTACTCCGTCTAATGTACATTCACCCGGTTATACCGGCTGAACATGCAGCATTCGCTCCCTTCGGGGAGTTGGTCTCGCATGCTACTCAGCGGTGGGTGTCATTGTCACCTTCACCAGTCAAGCCAGCCTTGCGTCTAGTGGGCTGGCTTGGGCGGCCCTTCACCCCTGTGGTCTCTGGCCTTAGCGTCTTGCAGGGCCGGGCTCTGGGTGGCGCCTAGCGCCTGAGCATTTGGCGGCGGATGGCGTCTGGCTGTCCGGCCGTTCCAGGGGTTGTAAATACATTACATTGAACATACATGATGAATCATTCCAAATTCAGTATGTGCTGGGTCGAAGCCCACTGGTGTTGTCTTTGGGGTTCTGGGACTGCTTCGCTTCCTCACGAGGTGTCTTACAGAGTTCCCCATACATATGAAATATGTTGGGTGGAGAGATAGTCTCTGATACGATAGAGAACGTGTGGTTACGTGGTAACCTATGTTCTCTGAGTGAAGAGACTATCTCTCCACCTCGATGTCGCTCAGAAGCGGTGTCGATCAAGTAAACCAGTGTAATCACGCACCACCTGGGCCTTATATACCCGTGCGTGCCAGTGCACTGGTGTGTCTTAAAGAGGTATCCACGTCACAAGTGAGGTGGGGACATTCCCCATACATATGAAATATGTTGGGTGGAGAGATAGTCTCTTCACTCAGAGAACATAGGTTACCACGTAACCACACGTTTTATTCAGATGCGGCCCCGGGTCTTGTTCCCTATATAGCTGCCAGAGTATCTTGTGCCAAGCTCTGCAGTGTCAGTTTGGCTCTGATTCCTTCGACTGACCTGCCCATTAATAAATTGAGCTCGTCCTCCAGACGTTATACTTTTACTTGGTTGGCAGGACGGCAGGACCATACTGTACGTCTAGGAATCTTTACACACAAAGTATTTTCAGGGTGCCAGGTGGAATTAATGGAATAAAGTGTGTCCGGCGATCCAGCGTGGCTTCTACTTTTTAATTCTGCAGATTTTCATATATTGCATATGGCTCCATAGACTTGTTTGACATACATTAGCTTTTCTATCAATATGCTGGATTCGACAGTTAACCTTTCAAACCCTCAATATTAAATAAGTCAACTGTACTTGGTCTGCTCTTTTTCCCTAGTCTACACTATGAGCTGTATTTTGCGTGTCTTATGTACCAGGTCTTATTCCCTAACTTGAGTAAACTAAAGACCTGGAGGCGTGATCAATGCTCTTTGGCCACTCAGAATAGCCAAATGGCATTGATCACGCCTCCAGGTCTTTAGTTTACTCAAGTTAGGGAATAAGACCTGGTACTTAAGACACGCAAAATACAGCCATTCAAGTCTCCAAAAATAGCCGATCTACAAGCTTGTAGATCTGCTATCTTCGGCTATAACATTCCCCATCACACAGAAATGTGGCAGACGCCCTGCAGGTACTGTACTCTGAGGACCCTATAGAGCTATTTAGTCATCATGCTAATTCATTCCTCCCCACTGTTGCATCCCTACTTGTCTATCCCCATGGATTGATTGGACAATCAGTTTGTCCACATGACTTGTGTGTGCTGTGCCTGTGCACGGATCATCCACATTTTTTGGTCAGAGTTCAAGTTAAAATAAAAAAGGAAAGAAAAGTGCTTTTATATGTAGGCCTACTTGTATGTGTTTCTTTGTCATGCTGGCCAAAAATAAATAAATAAGTGTTTTTACATTCTTTGTCACACTGGTAAAAAAACAACAACAAGAAAAGTCCTTTTACTGTAGATGTAGGCTACTTGTGTTTCTTTGTCATGCGGGTTCATGTCGTCTTGTCTCCAGTCCAGACATTACCCCGAGAGACATGATGTTGTATTATCCTCTGTCTGCAAGCCTCCATCTCGCTTCATCACCCTTTATCTCCTCAGACATAAAAATGTCTGCCATTGCCGTTTAGACGATGACAGACGCTGCGTGTCGCCAAAGGAACATCGCGCCATCTCTTTCCTTTTTTTCTTTTTTTGCACAGCATTGAATTTCTTTCTTCTTTTTTTGCCCTTTTGCCTTTCATTTTCGTCTTGACCTCATCCGTCTTTGTATGGCTTTTTCCGTTTTTCTTCCATCTTCTTTCCTTCTGTGTGTGTGGGACTTATTGATCTAAAAAAGAAAAACGATCCAAGAGCGGCGTAGCAGCTGGGTGCAGACTCGCTGACTCCAATTTAAATCCATCCCAGGGTGAAATGATTGGATTATGTTTAAATGTGTGTCTCTCTCTCTCTCTCTCTCTCTCCCTCTCTCTCCCTCTCTCCCTCCCTCCCCCTCTCTCTCTTTCTCTCTCTCTCTCTCCCCATATTGGAAATGAATTGACCCTCATTCACAAGTTACCAATGATACCATACTTTTCTAATTAACAGTTGTGTTCCATTCTGGTCAAACTCTCAAAGCCCCCTTTTATTTTCCACCAGGGTTGAACCGGTGGAAATGAGCTAGAAAATTGGAACGTTAATGAGGAATTGAGTGGCAAAACCATACCTTAAAATTTTAAAAATAAATTGTTTGTAGATCAATATAAGTAAATTAATATATGATAATACTTCCACATTAGTAGCTATTCATCACACAATTTGTTGTCACCTACAGTACATGATGTGAATAGGTAAAAATTAAATTAACTAATTTGCCGCCGACACCGCCATCTGTGGTGGCTGAATTGATACTAGTAGAACACCACCATTCACTCCAACTGAAATCCATTTCCATCGGAAACGGAGAAACGGGACGTGAATAATTGCTATGTAACAGGTGAATGTTATTTAATGTGACTGTCAGTGGGTTTGCACTCGCAGAGCAGCCAGTCTGCCTGTCTCTGAGCGTCATATTAGTGGGGAGCCTTTACCAGCAAAACAAAAAGTCCCGCTTTATGTTGGCGACCAAGGCTTTTTTTTTTTTTTTTAAGCCAATAAAAGGCTTACGCCTTTTATTGGTTTTTTGAAGGGACAGACAGTAGGCTGACAGGAAACGGGAGAGAGATGGGGGAAGACATGCAGTAAAGGCCGTGTCGGGCTCGGGAGTCGAACCCGCGGCACACTGCGACTGGATTACCAGTCAGGTGCCCAGACGGTTACGCCACCGCCTGGGCGCGACCAAGGCTTTTGTCCTCTGAGATGACAAAAGGCTGGGAACGGGGCTCGGGGTCGAAGTGTTCCAGAGAAAGACAGTTAAGCCATACGCCCCCCCCCCCCCCTGAAACTTGGCGATATGCAACGTGAATCCTATCCTATTCTCAATAATGACCCTGTTCATTGTCCCTTTGCTTTACTTTCATGTACCTCACGTCAGTAAAATGCCATCTTCTTAAGGGATAAAAATCTAAGCCTTTAACATTTGCTGTCACCCTCTGCCGAACTTAAACCAAGTCATTACTTGGTGCACAAAGACACACGCATTCACGCACGCACACACTCACGCACGCACGCACACACTCACGCATGGAAACTCAAAGACATATATCCATTATTGGCCGGTCGTGTTCCAACTAATGAGGCCTAGTAGTCTAGAGAAGCAGCAGTTGTCCCCCATCGTACAGGCATGGCAATAATTATACACACACACACACACACACACACACACCTCGACAGCAGGGATTAGCGAAGAGAGGTGCAACTAGAATGCCCACTAACGAGACCATCGGCTTATAATTCACAGAACTCTGTGTGTGATTTACAGCAAATTAGCAGCATTTTATTCTGTAGGCCTACAATAATCAGTCCCACACTAGCGTCCTCCCTCTCTCTCCCTCTCTCCCTCTCTCTCTCTACAGTATCTATCTCTCTCATCAACTCACATTCTCTTACTTCGCTCCACCCGTTCTCCTCTCTCTCCCTCCTCTGTGTTGCCATGGGAACAAGCTGTGCGGGGGCCGTGCTGCGGCACCCATCTCACTCAGCTCATCGGACGAGAGAGAGAGGGAGGTGGGGGGGCTTGTAATGGAGAGAACAGTAAGAAGAAGAGGAGAAGAGATAGAGAGTGTGACAGACGATGTAGGACAGCCATGACTGGTTCCATTTACCACAGACTGAAGCCATTTAAGAAACGCAGACATGTCACTGAACACCCAAGCTGCACATCCACCTCCGTCATATATGACGGAGGCTGACAGCGTCGTCTGTATAAGTACTGTTTTATGTACTTGTCTTATACTGTACATGTACAGTAGTTGAACATGTTTAGTACTGTTCAATGTATATAGTAAACACATGTGAACACGGCTTGTCTTTGTGTTGATAACGAGAATCTTTGCACCTCTTGTCTCCATTATTTAAATTTGAGTTTTTCTGTAAATGAATGCCCTACTTGATCATACTACAGGGCCACACCGAAGCATCAAAAGCAGCAGATCTACAAGCAGCAGATCTGCAAGCTCAAAATGTGGTGTTTTTGACATTGTCGATCTGATACTTTTGATCGTTTTGAATTTGAATCCTGAAAGGTTAATCGTTTTGGATATAAGAGGTTTCCACCCGACAGAGACGATCAGATTGTTGGCCTTTCCAGATACACACACACACACACACACACACACACACACATGGTGGGTCTGGTTCCGACTCATTTCATGTAGTCTCTCCCATTTTCATTTTTATGCCATTTCTCTCTCTGTTGTTCATGAGGAAAACAAAGGAAGAAAGATGATAATTGATATAGCACTCAGCCGCCTCTCCGTTTCACCCCCACATCTTCATGTTGCCAGGAAAACCCGCTGTTTTGCTGTCTCCCACATCTTTACTTTACAATTGCTCTGCGAAGCTGTCTGGCGGGGTTCAATTAAGGGCCAACTTATTTCCCATCCGACTGTCTCACAAAAGAAAAAGTATAGGCTTAGCCTATACTTTTTCTTTTGTGAGACAGTCAGAAAAAGTATAGGCTAAGCCTATACTTTTTCTTTTGTGAGACAGTCGGATGGAAGTCGGATGGAAGACTCGTTGGAAGACCTGCCAGTGCAGAAACAGTAGCCGCTACAGTAGCCGCTACTGTTTAGCCATATTAGCCATAGCTACGTATGGTCCAGAGTGATTCAGTGAGTCATTATTACACGCGCACGCACACACACGCACGCACGCACACACACACACACACGCACACACACACACAGAGTCAGGGGCGTCACTACCGTGACGCAGACAACGCGATTGCGTGGGGGCCCATGACGCCTGAGGGCACACCCAGGTCGGGAGAAAAAAAAAAAAGAGGTGGCAAATTTAAAAAATAAAAATAAACGAGGCGGCCGGGCCCCTTAACAATATATTGTTAACTGAGGTTGATTTTACGTCACAAACCATTGTAGAAAAATACAATCACGACTTAACCTGTGAATTCCCCATTCAACTTGTATCATTCCGTGAGTGCCTGAGAGACAGCATTAGTTAACGTGAAGACCATCCGAGAGCTCACAAAACTGATTATTGTGGAGAACAGCAGCATTAGTGCTAGTTTTGGCGAAGTCTGCACTGTATTGCTGTTTTTCCTAACCACAGTGGCATCAGCCGAACGGTCATTCTCAAAATTAAAGCTGATCAAAAGTTATTTGAGGAGTACAATTGGACAGGGTCGGCTCAGTGGACTTGCCACTCTGTCCATCGAGAATACCCGTGCACGCCAGCTGGATGTGAAGGACCTGATAGATGATTTTGCAGAGAGAAAATCCGGAAGGTTCACCTATAAGGTAAGCAGAGCGCAGAGGCAGAGCCTTTTTATTTAATTACATAATTGCTGTCTAATTTTCGTGGTGCGCCGTCACCATATTTTTATAGCGCAACTTCACCTCTTTTTTTACTCTCTTTTTTTCTCCTCTCAACCCGCTGTCCAAGGTGGCCTGCTGCCTGTGGGTGGTCTTCAAACGAAGCTTTTCATATGGAGATATGGAGATTTCATATGGACATTGTTGTGTTGGAAATGGAATGTTGCTGCATTTTACATGGAGGACTTGAGCATAATTAATTGACTTGTGCATGGGCGCATACAGCGCGCTGCTGCGCAACTAACTATCAATTCTGCCCATCAGCTCATTTATTGTGGTCAAAACAGCTTTGAGAAACAAAATGAATAGTTTAAAATAAAATGCCAGTGTTTTACAGTACTTGATTATTGCCGCTTTTTAGTTTTCTGTGCTGTGCAACATGGCCTTATAGATTGACAGCGCATTGTTTTGGCTGTTTTCTTAGTTTCTTTTCATAATTGGCTAAACAGAAAAGAGACCGAATTTGATATATAATGCCACTTGCCACAGCTTGAATCTATTCATTTTAGAGTAGTGTTTGGTCTGATACAAAACCGTTGTTTTAAACATGGTTAATTTGTTTCTATATAGCGGCTTGGTGTGGGGGGGGGGCACTCTTGACCATCCTGCGTCAGGGCCTGTTGCTGCGTAGTGACGCCACTGCACAGAGTGGTCATGTTAGCGACTGACCTCATGCTTCCTTCTATGCATGAGGAGTCTTGGACTCACGCATAGACGGAAGAATGAGGTCAGAAGATAATGGCTGCCATGAAGACATATCTTGGTCATTCGTTCCCATGTTTAGTTATACTTACTGTATTGATGCTATAGGTTCTTAGTTTACCGGTGAGTTTTCCTCTGCATTCTATGTTGGCTACGTGATTAGTCACCTTGGATAAGGTCAACATCCAGTGAGAGCCGTTATCAGACATTAAAGCTCTCTACTCCAGCTAGGGGTCGGTGGTGACTCCACACATCCTCAGCAAACCAAACGCTTTGAATAGCTGCCAGATAAAAATACAAAAAAGTGAGTGCAGGCCTGACATTCACCGGCCTCATTTCAGAATGATGACACCTCTGCAATAAGACACTGATGGTGATGTGTGATACCTTATGGCTGTGAAGTGCTTTTCTTGGGCCAGAAAAGCACAGGGGTCTTTTACGCTAGGCCCGACATAACTACGCAGCTCAATTCCACAGCTTAAAGCTCAAAGAATGAGCAGCAAAACATTCTATCCATCCAACTACATCATCACACATACAGGCTTTATTCATTTCATTCCCTGGCCTATAATGATGATTTGAAAATGTCTTATTAAAAGCAAAAAAGCCAAAAGGGCCAAAAGCAAAAGGCCTATAGGAGTGCTATCTAAAGTAATAAGCGCCTTTCATATTGTAGCTGTCAGGTGGAAACCTCGACCAAAAAAAAAACCACACACACACGCGCGCGCACACACACACACTTTGTCAATAATGACACTGTCTAGCCTGAGAAGACTTTGGAAGAGTTGTGAGACTATACTGTCACACTGACATCATTCATATTGTAGCTGTCAGGTGGAAACCTCGACCAAAAAAAACCCCACACACACACACACACACACACACACACACACACACACACACGCGCACACACAAACACTTTGTCAATAATGACAATGGCTACGTTTACATGAAGGGTGATCATTCCGAATAAATACTTCAGAATAAAATACATCCGATGTAATGTTTTTTGCCGCGAGTTTACATGGGAAATGGTCATTCCGAATGAGTGTTTATATGGAGAAGTGATAGAAGACATGATACATGTTAATTCACGTGAAACTACGCCATCTGTTGGACACATAAAATATAGGCAGTTCATTCATTGTGACTTTCAGACGAAAGACGACACTTTGAAATCCCATCATTTCATTCCGCAGTAGTTTTGAGGCTGCTGGGGTTAATTCCACCGAAAGTTCTGAACTAGGCTGGCCCGTTGGGCTACACCGCTATACAGCATGGTTGCCGTGCAGGTAATTCCCTCCATCTTGCTGTTTAACCCATTCTGACCTGAGATCAGATTCACACGAGGTTTCCACTGGACACACACTGGTCTGATTAACCCATTCTGACCTGAGATCAGATTCAGAAAAATGTCGTTCTTCGATTTTTCAAAAAATAGCAGACCTACAAGCTCGTATCGCGCCACTCGGTGGCGCGATACGAGCTTGTAGATCTGCTATTTTTAAATAGCTAAAGCACGACATGATGCTAACACCAAAATGGGTTCCCGTTCAGAATGGGTTAAACAATCGCCTGCACTTATTGTTTAGTGATCTTGAACTTGACTGTGACAGCTTGTTGTCTTTTTAGCCTCGGGGCTACACTCCATGCATTCACTCAGTCCTTCTGGAGTCCCTGCGCTCGGCGTGCAGTGAAACTCCACCACGCCACCCAGGTATGTTGGTGGTCCTCCTTCTCCGCAGTATAATGTTCATTGGTGTCTTTGATGCCGCAGGAATATGAACATGGGCTCTTGTTATTACAGTTGTCTCCTGACCTGGTCACTAGATGTAGTACAATGTTTGCCTCTGCAGTGTAGTGGAGTAGAAGTAAAAGTACTTGAAATTGGAAACACTCAAGTAAAGTACAAATACCTCAACATTATATTTAAGTACAGTACAGTACAGTACAAAGTACCTAGTTACTTTCCACCACTGCTTTCCCCTTTTGTGTCCATAATGGGAATGTCCCCTTTCGTGCCCACATATGGACCAGACAGATTAGCTTGATGTCATGATGACACTTTGCGGTTATAGACATAGACAACACACTCCATACTTGGGCTCAGCTGCATTGGGAACTCCTTATGTGGTTATGGCTGAGTCCTGGTGACACCATGCCTGTGATGACCCATATATGTAGCTGATACAGTATATCGCTTTCATACAGTATATTCACTGCTTTTACACCATGCTGACCATCACTAGAAACGTCCTCAAGGCTCTTCTTCCTTCATGGAACTGCACACGGAACGGCTTCCAACTGGACGATGCACTCAGAGCCCTCTCCAGGAGGACCTATGCGTCCGGGGCCCCCAGAGGCACGGTCATTGGCATCGACCTGGGCACCACCAACTCCTGCGTGGCCATCATGGAGGGCAAACAGGCCAAGGTGCTGGAGAACGCGGAAGGAGCGCGGACCACCCCCTCCGTCGTCGCCTTCACGTCCGACGGGGAGTGTCTGGTGGGAGTGGCCGCCAAGCGGCAGGCTGTGACCAACCCCGCTAACACGCTGTACGCCACCAAGAGGCTCATAGGACGGAACTTCGGCGACCCGGACATCCAGAAGGAGTCGAAGAATGTTCCCTACAAGGTTGTGCGCGCATCGACCGGCGACGCCTGGGTGGAGGTTCAAGGGAAAATGTACTCCCCGAGCCAGGCCGGTGCCTTCATCCTGAGGAAGATGAAGGAGACTGCCGAGAGCTACCTGGGTCACAGCGTGAAGGACGCGGTGGTCACAGTGCCGGCCTACTTCAACGACTCCCAGAGACAGGCCACGAAGGACGCCGGTCAGATCGCCGGTCTCAACGTCCTCCGCGTCATCAACGAGCCAACAGCCGCCGCTCTGGCCCATGGACTGGACAAGACCATGGACAAGATTGTCGCCGTCTATGACCTGGGCGGCGGTACGTTCGACGTGTCCATCCTGGAAATGCAGAAGGGTGTGTTTGAGGTTAAATCCACCAACGGAGACACCTTCCTGGGAGGAGAGGACTTTGACCAGCACATATTGCAACACATTGTCAAGGAATTCAAGAGAGAGTGCGGCATGGATCTGACCAAAGACGCCATGGCCCTGCAGAGGGTCAGAGAGGCCGCTGAGAAGGCCAAGTGTGAGTTGTCCTCTTCGCTGCAGACCGACATCAACCTGCCCTACCTGACCATGGACGCCTCCGGTCCCAGACATCTCAACATGAAGCTGAGCCGCTCCCAGCTCGAGGGCCTCGTGGCCGACCTGATCCACCGCACCGTGGCCCCGTGCCAGAAGGCCATGAAGGACGCCGATGTGTCCAAGGGAGACATCCAAGAGGTGCTGCTGGTCGGAGGTATGACCCGCATGCCCAAGGTCCAGCAGATGGTCCAGGAGCTGTTTGGCCGTGCTCCCAGCAAGTCGGTCAACCCCGACGAGGCAGTCGCTTCGGGGGCGGCCATCCAGGGCGGCATCCTGGCTGGCAATGTCACGGACGTTCTGCTACTCGACGTAACGCCGCTGTCGCTGGGCATCGAGACCAATGGCGGGATCTTCACCAGACTCATCAACAGGAACACCACCATTCCCACCAAGCACAGCCAGATATTCTCCACGGCCGCGGACGGACAGACCCAGGTGGACATCAAGGTGTGCCAGGGAGAGCGAGAGATGGCGGCAGACAACAAGCTGTTGAGTCAGTTCACCCTGGTGGGGATCCCCCCCGCCCCGCGAGGTGTGCCTCAGATTGCGGTCACCTTAGACATCGATGCCAGCGGCATCGTCCATGTCTCGGCCAGGGACCAGGGCACCGGCCGCGAGCAGCAGATCGTCATCCAGTCCTCCGGAGGTCTCAGCAAGGACGACATCGAAAACATGATCCGGAGCGCCGAGAGGCACGCCGAGGACGACAGGACGAAGAAGGAGCGCACAGAGGCGGTCAACATGGCAGAGGGCATCGCCCACAACGTCGAGGCCAAGATGGAGGAGTTCAAGGATCATGTCCCCGCAGATGAGCGCGCCAAGCTGGAGGGAGACATCGCCAACGTCAGGGGTCTCCTGGCCAACAAGGACGAGGATGTTAACGCTATTAATCAGGCTGGCAGAGACCTCCAGCAGTCGTCGCTTAAACTGTTTGAGCTGGCATACAAGAAGATGGCGTCGGATCGGGAGAACAGCGGTTCCACCTCTGAAGGAGAGACAGGAAAGGCGCGGCAGTAGACCGGTCTCTGATCTTTGCACTTGGTTGTTTTGTAACCTTAACTGCTGTGCCGTAATTATATTGACAATTTCGTCAACAAATAAAAACTAGACTAAAATGTGAGGGAGAGGAGAAGAGATTGAGTAAAACTAAAAGACAAGTAATTTTATAGTTGCGCTTGGGTGTTGAGCTCTGAAAATGGCAGATCTACACGCTCACATTGTGTCACATTGCGACGCATTGTGAGCTTATAGATCGACTACTTTCAAATGGACAAAATGTATAAGGCTGAAGTAGTTAGTGTATGTTTTGCAAAAACATTATTCAAACGAAGCGAAGGTGAGGACGCAAATTCTGATTGGCCGGAATGAGATGATGTATGATGGTAAGAGCGCCCCTACACAGGTAAAAATCACACCCTTTTATCATTATACATCATCATACATCATTTCATGAACAACTGAATTTATGTGATTGGTTAGTTACATTTGTCATATTTTGCAGACATTTGACCTAATTTCTCCTTTCATTGTCAATGGCAAATATGAGACGTGTGGGGACAAGATTTAGCGGACATTTGAACTTATTCCTCCTTTCATTGTCAATGGAAAATATTGAGACATGTGCATGGGACAAAAGCTGTATATAGGAGAGACTAGCGCCCCTCAAAAATGAAGGTTTTATGAGCCAATGAAAATTGTAGTTTTATGACAGTTCTTCTTCTGTGCCTAATACATACATGCAGAGTCACATTTATTATGAAACTTTACAGTACTAGTTCCCGTTTAGCCTGGGCACCATTTCATTTCGGTATATGATCCGGGGCTGGAGCCGGATGATATGCTTACGTCATGTTGTAGGCAATGTTTTGCCTACAACAAACAGGAAGAAGCGGAAGCGGAAACTTCCTTTTCCCTCTCAATAAAAGCTCTCGCTTATGAGAGCTTTTATTGAGAGGGAAAAGGAAGTTTCCGCTTCCGCTTCTTCCTGTCTGGCGACTACAAAACAATACTACAACATGACGTAACCACATCATCTGGCCCCAGCCCGGATCATACGGACTTTTGAAACAGAGACCAGGCTTTCCTCCGAGGCGGTGGAAAGCCTGGTGAGGCGAGGTTAGTTCCTGTTGGGCACTGGCCTACTTGGAACAATGCAAGTTGGAAATGCATGCATGCACCCACCCAGTCTGTGTCCATTGTAAGCCCATATGAAGTTCTTTGTCAGGCATGCCCAAATATGGAATATGTAGTTGTCAGAACAACATTGTGATGTCAGAACAATCATTGTGATGTCAGAACAGGCCAGCTCCATATATGGAGATAGAGGGGTGATCAGGTCCAGATCCGGGACAGAGGCTTTTGTGCCGATGCTGGACAACCGGCTTTCCGACGGACTCGATACCGGGCACTGCACTCCCTGTGGGTGTCTGGAACACGTGTGTCGAATTTGAAGTCGGTGGGGCGAATGGTTCTTGAGTTAAGTGGGTTACAGACGTACGTACACACATGAGACAAAAAAATAGGTGGACATTCGGCGAAGAAAGACAACCTAAAAGATCACACCGCGTTGTTAACTTGGAGATCCTACGGCTATTTTTCCAAAAGTCTTGGACAAATGTAACAAATGTGGACTATTTAAAAAACATTTTAACAACAGAAGTATTGTCAGATGGGGTTCCACGGCCGCAGGCGTTGTGATCTTTTAGATGTGCTATTTTCATTTATCTGTCTGTCTTTTTTCCACTGTTTTCTTTCTACGACATTATATGCTGTTAATATGTACACTGTATTTGAAAGGCGTTTTGTGCCGTGTTGTTTTGCTTATATTAATTGCATTGTTAAAAACAATGTGGTGATTTATGGAGATTATCATGCAATCAAAATGTTAATACCATAAGCCTTTGTTTGCGACAGAGCTTATTATTCTTAATCACTTAAACCCTTCACTTTCTTGACCTGGAGTACCACAGGGCTCTATTTGGTTTGCTCCTGCTCTACACAAGGTTTTTCCATTGACAATCAAGCCGGTCTACAAGCTCATAATTGTAGATGGACCAAATGTTTGCCCTAAAAAAATAGTGTTTACTTATAGTTTCATTGTACAGATATATTCTATACTATATTCTAACAACACAATAGTAAATGTCACCAACACATACAAAACTATGTTTTAGTCTCCTGATTTTTGTTTTGTTTGTTTGGCCAATTTAGAAAGAAATACATGTATTTGTAATGGATGGTGTGAGGGCATTCCACATTCTGGTGTTCAGAACAGTAGAATGATAATAATTGTCCCATGCTTGTTCTAAATCCGGGTGCTGGCGTCATTCAGTATAGTTACCCAGCTATGAGGGTACTGAGTGCACTGTCCCCCTTTTTTGGGGGTAACAAAATTACTTAATTTCCTGGCCCTACAACAACCTACTCTGTGTCTGTCTGTCTGGCTTGTGATAACAACACACATAACCTTCAGGCCTAGCAGTCCATTGTCTCCCATTTAATGACAGAGCGTGGTCAGGCTTTGGAAGGAGGGAACCATACTGGCACAACACGGCTGCTGCTTGGAGTGGCTCACACTCACCCTGCTGGGAATGAATTACCTTTTATAAATGGTCATTTCAATAGTGGGATAATGGATCCTGTATCCTCCTCTCCACTCCTTATTAAAGGGACAGGGACACTCTGCACGCCAATGGGTGGGCGCGGGTGCACTCATGCATGTCTGAGTGTGTTATTGTTTGATGTCGGCCCTAGATTGCTGGCACGCTTCGGTTGAGTGTGTATCGTCACTGTCGGGTGGAAACCTCATACGTCCTAAACTGTTAATTGTCCTAACGACTTTCGGACCAATAATGGTGTCTTAACTAAATTAATCCTGTACCCTGCATTGTACAGTAGCGGACTCAATCGTCCATCAAGAGTAACTGGTCAATCTGACATACATGTTTCACACGTTTAATTCATACCAATTGTCACTTCATGACCACAACTACTATTATTCTGTCATAGTTCATCCATACACAGAACTGTGTGAAGCATTTCTTATTTGAAGAAGAAAGCAAAAGCAAGCACTCGGTTGAGTATTTCCATATCATAATGTCATGGGTGGATACAGTCTTAAATAAAATAATACCAGCACTCACATAGTATCCTGGAAGGATTAAAGCTATATTTTGTTTTCCCCCAGCAGCAAACAACAGTACCTCATACAAGACATCATAATTTTGCTGTTACATGTTTTTTTTTTCTACTACAAGAAGCATGGTATTTATTCAACAAGAAACAGTAAACCAAAAATATATATATAATCACACAAAAATAACTGTGTCAATATATTAAGTATATGGGATCCATCTGGATCTAAAAGCTAAAGACAAAACATAACCTGTGCCGGTTTATAGGATTTTTGTGTGATTATATATATATTTTTGGTTTACTGTTTCTTGTTGAATAAATACCATGCTTCTTGTAGTAGGAAAAAACATGTAACAGCTAAATTATGATGTCTTGTATGAGGTAAACTGAGATAACTTGAGGTGTACCCGGACCGCAATGTGCGTGACACCTAGGACCTATTTATAAGTGACACCTACACAGTGTTCTCTAGATTTACGCTGAAGAAGGCTCTCGGGCAGAAACGTCCTTACTGTTGTTTGCTGCTGGGGGGAAACTAAATAAAGCTTTAATCCTTCCAGGATACTACGTGAGTGCTGGTATTATTTTCTATACTCATTTCTTATTTTCCATTTGAGTTACAGGCTTAGTAAAATGGATGCACACAGTAACATTAGGACACATTCAATGTAGCAATAGTTCAAGTAAAAGGTGTGTTGTGTGCAAAATGAATACTCCTATCATGTTCCTTATAGTAATTGTTTGGTATGCAGGATGTAAAATGAAGCATTGTAAGAGCCTGCTCAGGAACTACAGATGTAAATTATCTTATGACTAACTGTATTGTTCACAGTAGGCCTACAAGTTGAAGGTGAAGCACATGTGCTGTGATGAGTTTTCTGTAATGAACACACAAATGATGTGTAGCTGTCAACCCTTTATTTGAAAAATAATACATTACAGACAGTCTTTTTGACAGAGTAAATATGTTCTGTTACAATTTTATGAAGACAACATAATACAGATAATCTAAACATAACTAAGTAATTTAAATACAATATGATGATATGCTAGTCCAAACAACACATTTTAATTGCTGAATAATGTGGGCATTTGCGTCTCATATATCAATATTGACGGGTCATTATGCAAGTTGAAAATTGATTAAAACAATTGATGTATAGTCCATCATGTTTAATGTATCTAGCTGGACTAAACTGAATAATTGACATTAAGTGTCAACATAATGACTTATTTCAAGAGAAGCAAACACTCATCATTTAACAACTTTTTCCACTTTATGAAACGTCTTCATGTGTGTTTTTAGATGGCAATTCTGACTAAAGCCTTTTTCACAAACTGTACACATAAAGGGTTTTTCCCCTGTATGAGTCCTCATGTGTATTTTTAGACTACCCTTTTGACTGCAGCCCTTGCCACACACTGTACACATAAAGGGTTTTTCCCCTGTGTGAGTCAACATGTGTTTTTTTAGATCACCCTTTTGACTACAGACCTTGCCACACACTGTACACGTAAAGGGCTTTTCCCTTGTATGAGTCAGCATGTGTTTTTTTAGATTACATTTTGAATGAAAGCCTTTTCTGCAGACTGTACACATAAAGGGTTTTTCCCCTGTATGAGTCATCATGTGTATTTTGAATGCCCCATTATGAATACAGCCCTTGCCACAAACTGTACACGTAAAGGGCTTTTCCCCTGTATGCGTCCTCAAGTGTATGTTTAATTCTCCATTATGAGTGCAGCCCTTGCCACAAACTGTACATGTAATGGGTTTTTCCCCTGTATGAGTGATCATGTGTGATTTTAGAGTACCGTTTGTTTGACAGCCCTTGCCACAAACTGTACACGTAAAGGGCTTTTCCCCTGTGTGGATCATCATGTGTAATTTTAGATTACTCTTTTGAATACAGCCCTTGCCACAAACTGTACACGTACATAGCCTTTCCCCTGTATGAGTCCTCATGTGTGCTTTTAGATCACCCTTTTGACTATAACCCTTGCTACAAACTGTACACGTAAATGGTCTTTCCCCTGTATGAGTACTCATGTGTACTTTTAGATGATACTGTCGACTAAAGCCTGTGCCACAAACTGTACACATAAAGGCTCTTTCCCCTGTGTGAGTAATCATGTGTCGTTTTAGATCACTCTTTTGAATAAAGCATGTGCCACAAACTGTACATGTAAAGGGCTTTTCCCCTGTGTGACTCATCATGTGTACTTTTAATGCCCCATTATGAATACAGCCCTTGCCACAAACTGTACACGTAATGGGCTTTTCCCCTGTATGCGTCCTCATGTGTATGTTTAATTCTCCATTATGAGTGCAGCCCTTGCCACAAACGGTACACGTAAAGAGCTTTTCCCCTGTGTGAGTCATTATGTGTGCTTTTAGATTACTCTTTTGAATAAAGCCTGTGCCACACACTGTGCAAGCAAATGGCCTTTCCCCTGAATGAATCATTGCATGCTTCTTCAGATTTCCCTTTAGGCTAAACATTTTGCCACAATCTGCACAAGTAAAACATTTCTTACCTATGTGACTCCTCATGGAGTGACTTTCTTTTGGTGATTTGAGGTCATGGAGCAGCTTGTTGCTTAAAGACAAACTATTTCCTCCCACGTGTTGTGTATTGTGTGATTGCAGTGTGTTTGTACCTGACTGGTCATCCGTGGTCTCATCACTGTCTTCAGTGATGTCAGAACAGTGTGAAATGTGGAGCTGATCATCACTAGTAGGTTGTGATGTCCCACAGTCCTCTACATCAGATTGTGTTTCCATGCTTTTAGATGAGGTGCTAGCTACAGGTTCTGTTAGCATGTTTTCATCATCTTCATGTTTCACTAATAGTAATGTCTCAGTTGAGCCAACATCCTCCTCTGATCTTTGAAGTAGCTCATCGTGTTCCCCTTTAATCTGTTCCTCTTTGATCAGACTGGAGGTTCTCTCCTCTTGTTCTCCTTTAATCTGTAGATACTCTGGTTCATCTTTGATCAGACTGGAGGTTCTCTCCTCTTGTTCTACTTTAATCTGTGGATACTCTGGTTCCTCCTGGACCAGACTGGAGATTATCTCCTCCTGTTCTTTTTTAATCTGTGGAGACACTGGTTCCTCCTGGACCAGAATGGAGGTTCTCTCCTGCTGCTGCTCAGGGAATACCTCCTCTTTACACACAAGGGGGTGTATGGAGTCTAGACAGAAGATACGGAGGAGAAATACTTCATTACATGTTTGAACATGAACTCTTGCTGTTATTTCCATACAGGCCCTAATGTTGTTTCAGTGTCATGCAAATGATTTTACTTCAACTATGCTTCATTTCTAAAACAAGCATCTCCTTGTTTCTCAAATGTAAATTATCATTTGCTATACAACCCTATTGCTATCAGATGTATCCTCTGTTGTTTTAGAGTCCACCAACTTGAATGAGTTAGCTTACTTTAAACAGTTTATTTTTCAACATTTAAATAAATTATTCCTTACTACTTGATTCTGTTGTTAATGCTAGTTTAACAGTCACACTATCATGAATGGGGGAAAATACATCTAGAATACTATTGACTATTATCAATGCAACATTTTCACCAGTTCATCTTCCATTCCAAATAGTCACTATTGCCATTTAATACATAATGGTGAAAATGTGTAGTTTGACGATTGGTTGTAAAACCATATCCAGTAGTCTGCGTTGGCGGTCAGTTTCTTGCTTGATGTGGAAAGCTTCATCCTCGTACTCTGTTAGAATGCTTCCAACGACCCCAAATATCTCTTCAGCAGCAGCAGATTGAATGTCAGTGTAGAATAATAATGACACAATCTCAATGAAAGGCAGCAGCAAACAGGCATGCATGTTTTAGCTGTGATGAAAATAACAGAGTTGTTGCAGAGCTGCAGTTTTCAGGGAGTTTGTTCCAGAAATGTTACACATTAATCTGAATACTATGTTTTAATTCTAGGGTCATAAAGCAAACCTTTACCAGGTGACCTTAGAGGTATGAACGGGTGGCACCTACGCAAGACTAAAGACTTGAGTAGCAGCGTTCTGAATGAGCCTGGTATATTTTTAGGGACATCTGTAAAACACTGGTAGCCTACAGTAGTCAAGACTACTATTGGACATTTTTCTAGATTCAGGTTGACTTTGATGGTGCTAATGTGGCTGGTTAAAGTTCTGAGGCCTTTTAATCCATTGTGCTTGACTTCAAAACAAGTACTTTAGTTTTGTCTTTGTTTATTTGAGGACAATCTTGGTATATCCAATTTGGTATATCCAAAATTTGTGTAATGCATGTTCAGTGTTTCTATTGGACATGGCATAGTAGGTTTGTGTGTCAAGAAAAAGGAACTTACTTATAGAACAATAGAGCAACATTTCTTATCTGCTATCTAAAATCATTTTTTAATCATTATGTAAAAGACAGCCCTCTCCCTCTCCACAAATGCAGCAAAGCATTGTGGTCATTGTAGTAATCCACTAGTGTCCATGACATCACAGACACTTTGAAATACTAAAATATCTAAAAACACAAATTTCCCACATAAACCCCCCGGGAAATATGTGGTTGATATTTCTAGGCGACCATACCAACCTGCCCGTAGTCCGTCTACATGTGAACAACAACAATATTTGACTCTGGCACATTTACATTGATATTGAATCGATTGTTGATTGCTTGATGTGTATTGACCCAAATAATAAACAAACAAACATACAGAAATGTTAAAAGACCTGTATTCAAAATGAGACTTGAGTGGAAGTATAAAAGTATTGGCATCAAATATAAGTACTAAACTGCCACTCATCCATGATTGTATCTCCTCGCGGCTTGATTATTGCAATGCTCAGTACGTAGGCATTGATCAATCTGGTCTCAGGCCTCCGCATGTTTTCAAAATGCACGATAATATCACACCAGTCCTTGCCTCACAACATTGTCTCTCTGCCCATTAAAATCAGTCAGTCAGTTTGTTTTAAAAGCCCAACATGGGCTGACCCCTCCATACCTATGTGAGCTCATTGAGCCATATGTCCCAGCTAGACCCTTGAGGTCAAAAGAGCCTTCCCCACTGCAGTCCATTATTTCTGTATAATTGAAGTATTATGGCCTTTTAATGAAGGCTGCGTGAGATTTGAGCATAACCTCACCCAAAGCCATTTAATGGCTGAATGACTGTTAACAGGCATGCATGTTTTTAGCTGTGATATAAATAAGTTGTTGCAGAGCTGCTTTTTTCAGGGAGTTTGTTCCAGATATGTTACACATTAATCTGAATACTATGTTTTAATTCTAGGGTCATAAAGCAAACCTTTGTCAGGTGACCTTAGAGGTATGAACGGGTGGCACCTACGCAAGACGAAAGACTTGAGTATCAGCGTTCTGAATGAGCTGCAATCACCTGGCATATCTTTAGGGACATCTGTAAAACACTGGTACAGTAGTCAAGACTACTATTGGACATTTTTCTAGATTCCGGTTGGATATAAATCCTTTAAATGCAAATGATTCCCAATCCTATATACATGTTCCACTCCATCCATTCACACTATACTGAATGAATCATTGCATGCTTCTTCAGATTTCCCTTTAGGCTAAACATTTTGCCACAATCTGCACAAGTAAATCATTTCTTACCTGTGTGACTCCTCATGGAGTGACTTTCTTTTGGTGATTTGAGGTCATGGAGCAGCTTGTTGCTTAAAGACAAACTATTTCCTCCCACGTGTTGTGTATTGTGTGATTGCAGTGTGTTTGTACCTGACTGGTCATCCGTGGTCTCATCACTGTCTTCAGTGATGTCAGAACAGTGTGAAATGTGGAGCTGATCATCACTAGTAGGTTGTGATGTCCCACAGTCCTCTACATCAGATTGTGTTTCCATGCTTTTAGATGAGGTGCTAGCTACAGGTTCTGTTAGCATGTTTTCATCATCTTCATGTTTCACTAATAGTAATGTCTCTGTTGAGCCAACATCCTCCTCTGATATTTGAAGTAGCTCATCGTGTTCCCCTTTAATCTGTGGATACTCTGGTTCCTCTTTGATCAGACTGGAGGTTCTCTCCTCTTGTTCTCCTTTAATCTGTAGATACTCTGGTTCATCTTTGATCAGACTGGAGGTTCTCTCCTCTTGTTCTACTTTAATCTGTGGATACTCTGGTTCCTCCTGGACCAGACTGGAGATTATCTCCTCCTGTTCTTTTTTAATCTGTGGAGACACTGGTTCCTCCTGGACCAGACTGGAGGTTCTCTATCGTGTTCGAGACTGGCTCTCCACTACATATTATTCAATATGTACGGGAACTGACCCCACAGGGGCAGTGTAATGGATACCTCTTTAAGACACATGCTCTACCCGTGGCCCTGCCCAGATGCCAATCAGCCGGCTATTTAAGCCCCATCTGTGCAGAGCCACTTCGATCCTTTGATTTCCACGAGCAGACGTATAAGATATCTCGCAGTTTTGGAAACACATTCAAAGACAAAAACAATATTAGAACAGCTGCGTGGCACACAGCCCACTTACCTCACGTAAGAAGAGAGCTGGTCGTTTCCACGACTCCTCTCGGGGCGCCGCGTAGCTAAACAAACAAGAAAACAACAGCAACAAGACTGAGTGCCGAATCTGCTCTGCGGAGGAAGCCTCAGTCTTGCCCGTGCGACCCGCTCCTTGGTGAAACCTGCCTCGTCGGGGGAAACCTTGGAGGCGGCGCTCGGTCCGTGAGTCCGACACTCGGTGAAACCTGCCTCGTCGGGGGAAACCGTGGGTCGGCATTCGGTGTGGCCAAAGGGTCCAAGCGTGAAGCCAACCACGTTGGTAGATCCTTGGCTCCCTAGCTGCAAAGCGCTGGGAGACCCAGAGCGGAACCGGCCTCGTCGGTGAACCTCCCGGTTGACCATCGCGGCTGTGTATATCGGCAACACGACAGAGAAACAATAACAAACTCCCGACTTCCGCGTTGACGTCATCACGTCGGCGTCAGGGGAGGGGGCTTGCTCTGTCACCCACACTCGTCGTGTAGGCTGGTTGCCAGGTTGTCTATAATATAAGCGTTACACACATATATATTATAGATATAGAGGTATAGAGAGTATACTTGTGATACATATCCTATACCCACCCAGGTACTAAATAAATAAATAGCTACGTTCATGTATTTATATATATATATATGAATAGATAAATTATATATATATATATAGATTAAATATATGCAGTGTTAATACATGTCTATATACTTGTCTGAATAAGTCAAATAAGTAGATAGATACCTATATATATATATATATATATATATATATATATATATATGTATTGAACATATATATGTAAATTATAACACTAGCTATATATATTTAGGTACATAGAAGGGAAACAGAAACATGGCCAGTCCAGCGCACACCTGTTCGGTGTGTGGGGTGAAAATGCCCATGGAGGACGGCCATGACAGGTGCATGCTGTGCTTGGGTCTGGACCATGCACACATGGCCAGTTTGGACCCGGCAGCCTGTATGAACTGTTTCATCCTGCCGGCTAGAGTGAGGGAGGCCAGGGCCCGTTCATTCTCTCTGGCACCGGTAGAGGCTAATTTAGCCCAGCAGCATCAGGCTAAGCGGCTGAAGACTGCTGTTGGGGGCGACCAGCGGCAGCAACCGCCGCCAGCCACAGCTTCGTCAGCCCCACCAGCTCCGCTAAATCTGACAACCCCACAGCGCCTGGCAGCCATAATGGTGGCTCCTCCGGCTCCACGGCGCCTTATAACTCTGCGGCGCCCTACGGCCACAATACCGGCCCCACCGGCTCCACAGCACCTTGCTGCCATTGTAGGCCAGGAGGAGGTGCACCTGGAGGGTGGGTCGGAGGAGGAGGATGTTGATATTATGGGAGATGACCCCGATGACCTCGAGGAAGAAGGCCTCCCCCCCTGGCAAGAGGGGGAGGAGGCACAGGCGGAGGAGGAGCAGGAACAAGAGCAGTACCCCTCCTCCGATCTCGAGCTCATAGCTCGAGCCGCACGGGCCTTGGAGGTGGAGCTGCCCTCAGGGCTGACACAGAAAACCTCCCGGTTCGACGACGAGGTGGGGGACCAGCCTCACTCCCTCTTGGTGCCCTTGCTGCCAGATGTGGAGGACTTAGTGCTCCAGCAGTTTAAGAAGCCGACAGAGGCCCACCGTTGGTCAGGCCTAGTTAAACGACTGGCGAATGTGGAAGGTCCGGAGAGGATCGGCTGTGGCCCACCACCGATCTTGGATCGGACCCTGGGGGCCCTGATCGCCCCCGCCACATCGGTTCTGGGGCAACCAGCCTGTGCCACAAGGGACACCAAGGCCATGGACGCCATGCTGACCAGAGTGCATGGAGTCTTGTCGGTTCAGGGTCAGCTAGCCAACACGGCATCGATCCTAGCCCTGTACCAACGCGGTCTGGCTAGGCAGCTGGACAGCGGGGGTCCCGACCCCACGGCGGAGTTGCAGCAGGTGTCTGCGCTTTTGGCGAAACTAATGAAGCAGCAAGCGGTGGCATCAGGCAGGGCGCTTGCCTCGCTCTGCGTGGCAAGGCGCCACCTCTGGCTGTCACAGTCGAAGCTCGAACCGGCTGACAGGAAATGTCTGACGGAGCTACCCGTGGTACCATCGGACATGTTCGGGCCGAGTGCCATGACATTGCTCCAGCAGGCCCAGGAGGCCCGCAAGTGTGCTAGAGAGGTGTCGGGGGTTATCCAGAGGGGCCGCGGCCGGCGTGTCACGACCACCCGGGCAAGACCACCCCGACCGACCTATGACGCTCCAGGGGACCTAAGGGGCCAGTTGGATGCCAACTGGCGCGGAAGGCCCGGCCGAGGCCAGAGGCGAGGGCGGGGGCGGGGCAGAGCGCCCCGTGCGCCCCATTCGCGCTCCTGACGGTGGGGGGGGCGCAGCCCCCTCTTGCCGCCCCCCGGAACAGACATTGTTCTGGGGGACAATCGGGGCGGACCCCTGGGTGATTTCCACCATGACCCAGGGGTATCGGCTGCAGTTCCTGCGTTCGCCCCCACGGACACGGTCTGTCACTGTTACAGTGGTGGCGGACGTGACACACAGGAAGGCTTTGGCAGCAGAGATCACCACTCTCCTGGCGAAGAGGGCCATCAGAGTGGTGCCACAGGCCACTCAGCAGGCGGGCTTCTACTCCCGGTACTTCCTCATCCCCAAAAAGGATGGGAGGCTGAGACCAATTTTGGATTTGCGGAGGCTCAACAAATATTTGAGACCCCTGCACTGCAGGATGCTGACGGTGCCGAGGGTCCGACAGGCCATCCTACCAGGAGATTGGTTCGCATCAATCGACCTGGAGGATGCTTATTTTCAGATTCCGATACGGGAAGGGCACAGGCGGTATCTCAGGTTCGCCTTCGACGGCAGGGTCTTCGAGTTCTGTGTCCTACCATTCGGAATTTCACTAGCCCCCCGCACGTTTACGAGGTGCATGGACGCAGTCCTGGGGCCTCTGCGGGAAGAGGGCCTTCGCATCCTGAACTATCTGGACGACTGGCTGGTGTGTGCCCGCTCAGAGGGGCAATGCCACGACAACGTGGCACGGCTCCTGCGGCATCTGGGGCACCTGGGCCTGCGCCTCAACGAGAAGAAGAGCAAGCTCCAGCCGTCACAGTCCATGGAGTTCCTGGGCATGTGTTTGGATGCCAGGGCGGGGACCTTGTCCCTCACCCCGGTGAGACAGGCCGCCATCAGGGACTGCTTGTCCCAGTTTCCGCTGGGGGCCAGGGTGACCTGGAGACTATGTCTTCGCCTGTTGGGGCTTATGGCGGCCACAGTACACATCGTGCCCCTGGCACTCCTGAATATGCGGCCAGCACAACGGTGCTTGCTCGATCTGGGCCTTTGCCCTCAGAGAGACCTGCAGGCCATAGTATTGGTGACACGCAGGCTGCGAGTGGCCCTCCATTGGTGGGAACAGCCGGCCACTCTGACGAAGGGCAATGCACTGGGTCCGGTACTGCGTCGTCAGTTGGTGTCCTCCGACGCCTCGCTGACGGGCTGGGGAGCAGTCCACAACGGCAACGGCGTCAGTGGTCTTTGGCAGGCGCCTTGGTCGTCTCAGCACATCAACCTCCTGGAGCTGCGGGCAATATATCTGGCGCTTCGGCGCTTCCAGACAGAACTAAAGGGCCGCCATGTCCTGGTGAGAACGGACAGCACAGCAGCGGCAGCCTATGTCAACAGGCAGGGGGGCTTGGGCTCCCCTCGCCACTGCAGTCTAGCCCGGACAATATGGGAATGGGCACACCCGCGGCTCAGGTCCCTGAGGGCGATGTATGTGCCGGGCCAGGAGAATGTGGCTGCAGATCAGCTCTCCCGAGAGGGACCCCCCCGTGGGGAATGGAGAGTGAGACTACAGCCGCAGGTGGTGCACGAGATCTGGAATCGATTCGGCACCGCCGTGGTCGATCTTTTCGCCTCCAGAGAGTCGACACATTGTCCCCTCTTCTTTTCCGTGGGGAGGGACGACCCTCCCCTGGGCACGGACGCGATGGCACATCAGTGGCCGAAAGGTCTCCTTTACGCCTTCCCTCCCTTTGTCCTCCTACATCCGCTCCTCCAGAGGGTTCAGGCGGAGGAGGTGAGCCTCATCCTGGTGGCCCCCAATTGGCCCCACATGTTCTGGTTTTCGGCAATTGCTCCCCTCCTCCAAGGCCGGCCCTGGGAGCTCCCGGTGCGTCGGGACCTCCTGTCTCAAGCCCACGGGTCGCATTTTCATCCCTTTCCCCAGGGACTCAAGCTCTGGGCCTGGCCCCTGAGAGGGCCGAGTTCCTAGCCATGGGGCTGCCCCCATCGGTAGTTGGGACTCTGCAGGAAGCCCGGGCTCCATCTACAAGGAGGGCGTACGCATACCGCTGGGGAAATTTCCAAGTATGGTGCACTGCGAGGCAGGTGGATCCCCTCTCTTGTGGGGCTTGCGACATCCTCTCGTTTCTTCAAGGAATGTTGGAGGCAGGCAAGTCTCCCACGACTCTGAGGGGCATGGTGGCGGCCATAAAGGCAAACCGGGTTGGGCCCCGGAAACTGGCAGACGGTTGTTGCGACCTGATTAATCAGTTCCTTAAAGGCGCCACAAGGTCTCATCCCTCGCAGGGTAGGCCGACAGCCCCCCCATGGGATCTGGAGGTGGTACTGTCGGCCTTGCGGCACGGGCCGTTCGAGCCCCTGGAAACGGTGGAGCTGGAATGGCTCTCCCGCAAGACCGCATTTTTGCTGGCAATGGCATCCGCAAAAAGAGTAGGTGAGCTACATGCCCTGTCAGTGCATGAGGAGTGCTGCCGCTTCTTGCCCGAGGAGGCTGGTGTGATATTGCGACCAAACCCTGCATTCCACCCTAAGGTTTGGTCTGGGTCTCGAGCCAGGCAATCCCTTGAGTTGCGCCCGCTTAACCCCTCACAGGGAGAAGGGGGATCAGGCGGGCAAGCTCTGTTATGCCCCCTCAGGGCCCTGAGGACGTACCATCGGCGGACGCAGGACCTCAGGACAACGGACCAGCTGTTCGTCTGTTATAGACATAACTGCCTCGGGAAGCCGGTCTCGAAGGCTAGGCTTTCTCACTGGGTAGTGGAAACCATCCAGGAGGCATATAGACAGGCAGGCAAGCCAGCCCCATCAGGGGTGCGGGCACACTCGACTCGCGGCCTCGCGACCTCATGGGCTCTGTGGCGAGGCGCGACCTTGTCCGAGATTTGCACAGCAGCATCTTGGTCGACGCCCTCCACATTCACAAGGTTCTACTGCGTGAACGTGGCAGCCAGCACCCAGTTCACAGAGCGTGTACTGGGCTCCAGGCAGTAGCTTGGACTGGCCTTGGCGGCTATGAGTTGGTTGACTGGCCTCAGTGTCTGGGGGCCAGCTGGGCCAAGGTTGCGTCTTGCACCTAGGCCATGAGCTTTGTTGACTGGCCTCAATGTCTGGGGGCCAGCTGGGCCTAGGTTGCGTCTTGCACCTAGGCCACGAATTTTGTTGACTGGCCGCAGCGTCTGGCTGGGCCAGCTGGGCCTAGGCTGCGTCTTGCACCTAGGCCACGAGCATCATATTCTTATCCAAGGGTTTTTGGAGCACATCGGTGAGCTGGCGCCTGGGATGGCTACGGCCATGGCGCTCACCACTATAGGCTCTGATTGAATTCAGGGTGAACTGCCTCGGGCTGCCGCGGGGGCAGCTGGTCTGCTTATTTCCTCGCGGTGTGTCTTAGAGAGTTCCCGTACATATTGAATAATATGTAGTGGAGAGCCAGTCTCGAACACGATAGAGAACGGAGGGTTACACTGTAACCCAGGTTCTCTGAGTGGAGAGACTGGCTCTCCACCAAAGAGCCGCTCCGAAATTCGTGTCAATCAAGTTAATCGAAGTGGCTCTGCACAGATGGGGCTTAAATAGCCGGCTGATTGGCATCTGGGCAGGGCCACGGGTAGAGGATGTGTCTTAAAGAGGTATCCATTACACTGCCCCTGTGGGGTCAGTTCCCGTACATATTGAATAATATGTAGTGGAGAGCCAGTCTCTCCACTCAGAGAACCTGGGTTACAGTGTAACCCTCCGTTCTCTCCTGCTGCTGCTCAGGGAATACCTCCTCTTTACACACAAGGGGGTGTATGGAGTCTAGACAGAAGATACGGAGGAGAAATACTTCATTACATGTTTGAACATGAACTCTTGCTGTTATTTCCATACAGGCCCTAATGTTGTTTCAGTGTCATGCAAATGATTTTACTTCAACTATGCTTCATTTCTAAAACAAGCATCTCCTTGTTTCTCAAATGTAAATTATCATTTGCTATACAACCCTATTGCTATCAGATGTATCCTCTGTTGTTTTAGAGTCCACCAACTTGAATGAGTTAGCTTACTTTAAACAGTTTATTTTTCAACATTTAAATAAATTATTCCTTACTACTTGATTCTGTTGTTAATGCTAGTTTAACAGTCACACTATCATGAATGGGGGAAAATACATCTAGAATACTATTGACTATTATCAATGCAACATTTTCACCAGTTCATCTTCCATTCCAAATAGTCACTATTGCCATTTAATACATAATGGTGAAAATAGTAATAGTAGTGAAGGTTTTACCAACCTGCTCTGTGTAGTTTGACGATTGGTTGTAAAACCATATCCAGTAGTCTGCGTTGGCGGTCAGTTTCTTGCTTGATGTGGAAAGCTTCATCCTCGTACTCTGTTAGAATGCTTCCAACGACCCCAAATATCTCTTCAGCAGCAGCAGATTGAATGTCAGTGTAGAATAATAATGACACAATCTCAATGAAAGGCAGCAGCAAACAGGCATGCATGTTTTAGCTGTGATGAAAATAACAGAGTTGTTGCAGAGCTGCAGTTTTCAGGGAGTTTGTTCCAGAAATGTTACACATTAATCTGAATACTATGTTTTAATTCTAGGGTCATAAAGCAAACCTTTACCAGGTGACCTTAGAGGTATGAACGGGTGGCACCTACGCAAGACTAAAGACTTGAGTAGCAGCGTTCTGAATGAGCTGCAATCACCTGGTATATTTTTAGGGACATCTGTAAAACACTGGTAGCCTACAGTAGTCAAGACTACTATTGGACATTTTTCTAGATTCAGGTTGACTTTGATGGTGCTAATGTGGCTGGTTAAAGTTCTGAGGCCTTTTAATCCATTGTGCTTGACTTCAAAACAAGTACTTTAGTTTTGTCTTTGTTTATTTGAGGACAATCTTGGTATATCCAATTTGGTATATCCAAAATTTGTGTAATGCATGTTCAGTGTTTCTATTGGACATGGCATAGTAGGTTTGTGTGTCCTCATGTCGCCCTAGACACTACTTCTCCAGTCACAGAGATCCGTCAAATCTCATCTATCCAGCTCGTTCACCCAGTCACCATATTGTGGTGGAGGGAGGACTATGGAACTGCCACGCAGCTACCAAAAAGAATATGCCTGAATTCATTTCAGGCCACGCCTCCCTCAAGTCTCTGCATTTCCTTGCTCTGACTGAAACCTGGATCACCCCAGATAACACTGCAACTCCCGCCGCGCTCTCTGTTTCACACAACTTCACCCACAGGGGGGGGGTACAGGGCTACTAACATCCCCCAAATGGAATTTCCGTGTCTTAAATCTCTCTCACCTTTCTCTGTCCACATGTGAATTTCATGCTATCTCAATATCACAGCCAGTCCCCCTCATCCTCATTGTGCTATATCGCCCTCCTGGAACTCTCGGGAACTTCCTGGAAGAACTAGACTCTCTGATCAGCTCGTTTCCGGAAGATGGCACCCCTCTGATTCTACTGGGTGACTTCAACCTTCCTACCGCAGAGAAGTATCTTCCCGTTACATCCCTTCTGGCCTCATTTGACCTCTCCCTATCTCCCTCCCCTCCCACTCACAGGGCTGGTAATGTTTTGGACCTTGTGTTCTCCAGAGCCTGCTCTCCCTCCACACTCTCTGTTACCCCCTTAAGTAGGTCTGACCACCACTTCATAACCTTCTCCCTCTCTCTCTCCACCCTCCCGCCTAAACATACTAACCCCCCGAACGTCACCTCCCGACGCAATCTCAAATCCCTAAACCCCTCCTCCCTCTCATCCTCTATTCTCTCCTCTCTACCCTCCCTGGAGTCATTCCTCTCCCTCTCACCTGACACTGCAACCTCATCCTTCCTCTCCTCTATCTCATCTGCATTCGACCAACACTGCCCGCTCTCATCCAGGCCAGCTTGCTCATGTCCACCGGCTCCCTGGCTATCTGAAACTCTCAGATCTGAACGAACACCTCTAAGGGCAGCCGAAAGAAAGTGGCACAAGTCAAAGCTACCAGATGACCTTTCACACTTTCACTCACTCCTCTCTGCCTTTGCCCACTCACTAACCACTGCTAAAACCTCTTTCTACCACACCAAAATCCAATCCTGTACTTCTAACCCAAGGAAGCTCTTCTCCACTTTCACCTCCCTCCTTAAACCCCCTCCCCCCACTCAACCCTCATCCCTCACTGCTGATGTTTTTGTCAACTACTTCGAGAAGAAGGTTGATGATATCAGCAGCTCCTTTCCTCCCCTCCCACATAAAGTGGCATCTGACTCAACCAACACCAACCCCAACATTAAAGTTCTCAACGGGCCCAAAAATTATGGCCCGGCCCGACCCTACCCTAACTGGGTGGGCCCGAGGCTCGGCCCTACCCTAAAAATTGCCATAATGTTGAGCCCGAAGCCCGACAAAAGCCCGACAGGAAAAAAAGAGAGAGAAAAAAAAGCAGCACTAAATAGCAGCGCATGCAGCGGCGCCGTGTTTCAGTGTGAAAGTGAGAACGGAGATCAACGGATTTATCGAAATAAAGGATGTATGTAACTCACGTTAGAATAGGCTATTAATGTTCCATAACTTCCATTTCCAATCATTCTAATGGATTCCATACAGTGGTGGTGGTGACTGGTGAGTAAACACGAATAGCAGCTGCAGCTCCCTCCCTTAGTTTCCTCTGAAGTGAAGTTGCTTTACGTGTAGCTATAAGTTATATATCACTGGATCGTTTGGTGACGTTGATTAATAATTAGGTTTTATTCATCGCAGCCAGCTGGGTTAACGAGACTCGGTGCAACATGACGAAAACCTGACGCTTCTTCAGCTGTGATAATCCGATTGATTTTATAAAATATTTAAGCATATGGCAACTTGACAAGTTAACTGGTGGTTAGTAGCTCGTTTGGTGCGCAAACCAGAGGGAAACCAGCGGTAGCAAGCAAGTCTCTCACCGTCCACTGTTCTCTACTGCCTGCGCGCAGGGCAGGCTGCAATGCTGCTCTGGCCTCGTACACACATGCTGGACTGACATGATCTGTTCTGTCTGTTTCATGGCCGCCTCATTCTCAATGCTTTTCCAATGGAAGTCACATGGTTTGACATGTGTGTACGAGGCCTGCGAGTCTGAAATGCCAGTGCGATGCGACCCCGTCTCCAGTCCTCCTCCTGTCACAAGTGAATCCCCTAGCGCAGCCCTCTTCATAATAAATACATACACGTATACACAATCACATTACACAAATAACAGAATTGCTATTTTTATTATAAAAAAAATAATAATAATAAAATTGCGGAAAATCACAGAGCCCGAGGCTCGGCCCGGCCCGACTAATTAGCATATTTTTTGGGCCCGGCCCGGCCCTAAAACGTCGGGTCGGGTCGGGCTTGGTCGGGCCTGGTCGGGTTCGGGCAGAGTTTGAGAACTTTACCCAACATACCATGCATGTCCTCCTTCTCTCCTCTTTCCCCAGACGAGGTTCTACAACTAGTAACATCCTCTAGACCTACCACTTGTCCTCTTGACCCTGTCCCGTCTCCAATCTTCCAGACCATCGCACCTGATCTGCTCCCCTTCATCACCTCCATCATCAACACCTCAGTAACCTCAGGCTGCGTCCCATCTGCCCTCAAGTCAGCCAGAGTAACACCACTCCTCAAAAAACCAACCCTTGACCCCTCAGATGTCAAGAACTACAGACCGGTATCACTCCTTTCATTTATTTCTAAAACCATTGAACGTGTCGTCTCCAACCAGCTCTCTCTCCATCTCTCACAGAACAACCTGCTGGATCCCAACCAGTCCGGATTCAAGAAGGCCCACTCCACAGAAACTGCCCTGCTGGCAGTCACAGAAGCACTACATGCTGCCCAAGCTGCTTCCCACTCTGCAGTACTGATTCTCCTAGACCTATCAGCAGCATTTGACACAGTGAACCACCAGCTGCTCCTAGAAACCCTAGCGGAGCTAGGCATCGGTGGAACGGCACTAAAGTGGTTCTCCTCCTACCTCACCGATCGGACCTACCAGGTTTCCTGGAAAGGTCTGCTATCATCCCCCCGAACCCTCCAAACTGGGGTCCCACAGGGATCTGTACTTGGTCCCCTCCTTTTCTCACTGTACACTAAATCCCTTGGCACTATCATCTCTGCTCACAATATATCCTATCACTGCTACGCCGATGACACACAACTGTTCCTATCCTTCCCCCCCTCTGCCACTCAGGTGGAAGAGCGCATCACTGCATGCCTGGCTGACATATCACAGTGGATGTCCTCCAACCACCTCAAGCTGAACCCAGACAAGACTGAGCTTCTCTTCTTCCCAGCTAAGTCCTGCCCTATGCGGGAGCTAACTATTTCCGTAGACAACGCCCTGGTAACGTCTGTCCCAACAGCCAGGAATCTTGGTGTTGTCCTGGACAGTCAGCTCTCGTTCAAAGCTCACATCACAGCTGTCACTCGATCATGTAGGTTCACACTCTATAACATACGACGAATTAGACCGTTCCTCACCCAGGAATCAGCCCAGCTCCTAATCCAGACAACAGTCTTGTCAAAACTCGACTATTGTAACTCCCTCCTTACTGGCCTACCAGCATGTGCACTTAAGCCTCTCCAGCTGATCCAAAATGCAGCAGCTCGCTTGGTCTTCAACCAGCCAAAATTCTCACATGTCTCCCCCCTGCTCCGCTCCCTCCACTGGCTCCCGGTCGCTGCCCGCACAGAATACAAAACTCTGATGCTGGCATTCAAAGCAACCAAAGGTATGGCTCCCCCATATCTTACAAGTATGATTGAACCCTACAAACCCTCCCGCGCACTCAGATCAGCCAACGCAGGGAAACTGGAAGTACCCTCACTAAAAACGCCGGGACAACGCTCCACACGTCCCAAACTCTTCTCCCTTCTGGCTCCAAAACTGTGGAATGCACTTCCCATTGCAGTCAGAACTGCAGCATCACTCCCAATCTTCCGCCGTAGCCTGAAAACCCACCTTTTCAGACTCCATCATGGCCCATAGCACTTACCCTAACCCCTTAGATAGCATTTCTGTTGGCTTAGATAGCATTTGACACAGACTTATAGCATGTTATGTAGACAGCACTATAATTGTATTGTATATAGTCATAGCACACCATAGTACATATGTATAGCATAGTAGTGAATATGTATAGTTTATTATGTATAGTGTATGTATAGTTTCATCATATATATATTCCACTGTTACCTTCTTAGCTTACGCATGTTTCATGATAAATGCTTTTATGTGATGTATTCCCATGCTTTTGTTCTTGCTTAAATGTAAGTCGCTCTGGATTAAGAGCGTCTGCTAAATGCCTAAATTGTAAATTGTAAAATTGTAAATTGTCAAGAAAAAGGAACTTACTTATAGAACAATAGAGCAACATTTCTTATCTGCTATCTAAAATAGGATTTGTTTTAATCATTTTTTAATCATTATGTAAAAGACAGCCCTCTCCCTCTCCACAAATGCAGCAAAGCATTGTGGTCATTGTAGTAATCCACTAGTGTCCATGACATCACAGACACTTTGAAATACTAAAATATCTAAAAACACAAATTTCCCACATAAACCCCCCGGGAAATATGTGGTTGCAAAAGGGCTGAAGTGGCCCTTTAAACATGCATGTGTGAAATGTATTTTTTACCATGAGATAATTACTTCATACAATGACTATTGCTGTGTGCAGTGGGGGCTGTGAATTTAGGATTAGGAATGTGACAAATGGCTCAAGTTGCTTTTGTCACCTATCCGATGTTGTCACAGGGATGCTAAGTATTTTCCAGTCTAAATTATTTAAATGCAAATGATTCCCAATCCTATTATACATGTTCCACTCCATTCACACTATACTGTAGGAGTAGGCTATATGTACTCTACTTATCACACTAAAAGGATCACATGCAAATTGGTTGGTCGATCCATTCAGCAATAGGGTTACACACCCTAACCCATTATCACCTGCCCATTAACAATGGGACAGACATGCTCCTAAACATTCCACAACATTCACAACCCATTTATTCTAACACAGTAGATAAAGGTGGAATTCCCGTATCGTACGACTAGATGCACTGGTCATTGCACTGTACAAATAAAATATAAAACATGTTTCATTCATACCAATTGTCAGATAACATATCAACTCACGTCCACAACTACTATTTATTTTGTCATAGTTTTAACCATCATCACAGCATGACTAAGAGATGTGTCACCACCCTTACACACACTTGTTAGAACATGAAGCATTTCTTATTATACGCTAGATCTACATGTAGTCACAGGTTAAGTACAATGGACAGTATGCACTCTGTAACATTAGGACTTACTCATGTCATGTTCAATGTAGAAAGTTCAAGTAAAATATGTGTAGACTGTTTAATTAGTACTCCTATCATGTTCCTTATATAGTTTGGTATGAAGGATATAAAATGAAGCAGTTCTTGTCACTGTATTGTTCACAGTACAAGATGTCCATACTGGAGGTGAAACACATGTGTAGTGATGAGCTTCTTGTAATGAACACACATAGATAATCTGTAGCTGTCAAACCTTTATTTGTAAAAGAATACATTATGGACAGTGTTTTTGTTTTTACAGGTATGACAGAGTAAATATTTACAATGCATTCAATGAAGACAAAATACTAGAGAGAATCTAAACAAAGGATCAAACTAAGCGATTAAAATATGAGTTACAATTGCAAAGATAGCCTGGCATGGTCAGCCTAATATCACTGCGTAGACACACAGTTTTCTTCTGGTTTCCAGGCTACAATTGTACCACTAGTATGACTATTAATGAATGTGACATTTTAATTGCTGACGAATGTGGACAAACACTGATTCTTACAATGTTATATCAGTATCAGCAGGTCAATATACAAGTTGAAAATCGTTTAATTATAGTTCCAGCTAATCATGTATTATACGTGATGGCTGGACAAAACTGCAGATAATTGTCAATAATTGTCGACACACTTATCTGCAACTCAACTATATTGCCTTCTTTGCAGGAAAAAGCACTCATGATTTAACAGCTTTTTCCTCTGTGTGTCTTCATGTGTGTTTTTAGATTGCCAGTATGAGGAAAGCCCTTTTTGCAAATTTTACACTCAAAGGGTTTTTCCCCTGTATGAGTCCTCATGTGTACTTTTAATACCCCATTAGAACTACAACCCTTGCCACAAACTGTACACGTAAAGGGCTTTTCCCCTGTGTGAATCATCATGTGTAATTTTAGATTACTCTTTTGACTAAAGCCTGTGTCACAAACTGTACACGTAAAGGGTCTTTCCCCTGTGTGATTAATCATGTGTAATTTTAGATTATATTTTCGACTAAAGCCTGTGCCACACACTGTGCAAGCAAATGTCTTTTCCCCTGAATGAATCATTGCATGCATCTTCAGATTTCCCTTTATGCTAAACATTTTGCCACAATCTGCACAACTAAAACATTTCTTACCTGTGTGACTCCTCATGGAGTGACTTTCGTTTGATGATTTGAGGTCATGGAGCAGCTTGTTGCTCAAAGACAAACTATTTCCTCCCATGTGTTGTGTATTGTGCAATTTCAGTGTGTTTAAACCAGACTGGTCATCCATGGTCTCATCACTGTCTTCAGTGATGTCAGATTCAGAACAGTGTGAAGAGAGGAGCTGATCATCACTAGTTGGTTGTGATGGTCCACAGTCCTCTGCATCAGATTGTGTTTCCATGCTTTTAGATGAGGTGCTGGCTACAGGTTCTGTTAGCATGTTTTCATCATCTTCATGTTTCACTACTAGTAATGTCTCTGTTGATCCACCATCCTCCTCTGATCTTTGAAGTAGATGTGCCCCTTTAATCTGTGGATACTCTGGTTCCTCTTTGATCAGACTGGAGGTTCTCTCCTCTTGTTCTCCTTTAATTTGTGGATACTCTGGTTCCTCTTTGATCAGACTGGAGGTTATCTCCTCCTGTTGTTTTTTAATCTGTGGCAACACTGGTTCCTCTTTGATAATACTGGAGGTTCTCTCCTGCTGCTGCTCAGGGAATACCTCCTCTTTACACACAAGGGGGTGTATGGAGTCTAGACAGAAGATACAGAGGAGAAACACGTCATTACATGTTTGAACATGAACTCTTGCTGTTAGTTACATACCTGCCCTAATGTTGTTTTGATTTCAGTGTGAATGCAAATTATTTTACTTCAACAATGCTTCATTTCTAAAACAAGCATCCTTGTTTCTCAAATGTAAATTATCATTTGCTAAACAGTCTATGATTATTCATGGTAAACATTTTAATACATTATTCCTTACTACTTGATTCTGTTACTAATGCTAGTTTAACATTCAGTTCCTCTTCCATTCCAAATAGTCACCATTGCCATTTAAGAAATAATGGTGAAAATAGTAATAGTAGTGAAGGTTTTACCAACCTGCTCTGTGTAGTTTGACGATTGGTTGTAAAACCATATCCAGTAGTCTGCGTTGGCGGTCAGTTTCTTGTTTGATTTGGAAAGCTTCATCCTCATACTCTGTTAGAATTCTTCCAACGACCCCAAATATCTCTTCAGCAGCTGCAGATAGTCTCTGGTTGACCAAGGACTTCAATGTTTGTAGTAAAGCCATAACTCGAAACTTGCCCAAATAATCGCTTCAGCTAGTGCAGAAAGGAGAAGTTCAGCTCTTAACAACTAGCAGAGTTAAAGTGACTCCAAGCAGAACAAACTCTTGTTAAATACTATCAGAGGGCCCTGATGCTCCAATCAGATTGAGGGGGGGGGGGGGGGGGACACCAGCAATATAACAAAACTGGCCAATCACTGCTTCCAACAACAAGGCAATATCAAACATTATACAATGACGATCAGATTCAGTAAAACATAATGAAGTTAAAGCTGCATTATGTTACGTTCCTATTTTACCCTGAATTTGAACCTTGTTGCCTTAATTGAAAATTTAAATAATAAAATCTCAATGAAAGAAAGAAGCAACAATGCATTACACATATCTGTGTAAATAACAGTTGTTGCAGAGCTGCACTTTTCAGGGAGTTTGTTTCGGAACTAAATTCTACATTTTTATTCTAGGGTCATAGTAGTTTCAATAATGTTTCATTAGGCAAATTAAACATTATAAAAGGATGATCAGATTCAGTAAAACATAATGAAGTTAAAGCTACATTATGTAACTTTCCTATTTTGCGCTGAATTTGAACCTTGTTGCCTTAATTGACTATTTAAATCATCACTCAGTGTAATGAAAGGAGGAAGCAAAAATGCATGCATGTTTTTACAATGTGACATGCTGTGAGTGTATGGGTGGGGCTTATTCATTTATCATTTCATATGCTGACGGTTGATCCTCTCAAGGCCTATTTTATAATGTGTTGTAGATTAGGAAAATAGCCGATCTAGAAGCTGAGAACATATTGTAAATGTTCCAGTTCCACCTGTCATCAAAAACAGGAAGAAAGTGGCTGTCGATGTCCTGCACATGTAGTTTTAACATGGCCTGTAGGCTACATGTAGTTTAACATGTTCTAGTTAAATATCTTTCTCTACATGGCAGTACTAGAGAGGAAAATAGGTGTGGGCAGAAAATCTATTCAACCCTGTCATGAGTTTAAACATGCATGTGTGAGATGTCTATTTGACCAATCGAACTTAGGTCTGAATGGGTTTTAATGACAGAGCGTGGTCAGGCTTTGGAAAGAGGGAACCATACTAACTAGAACAGACTAATTGTCAAATGTAGCAGTTCTTGTCACTGTATTGTTCACAGTACAAGATGTCCATACTGGAGGTGAAACACATGTGTAGTGATGTCAAACCTTTATTTGAAAAAGAAGAAATTACGAACAGTGTTTTTTTACAGGTTTGATATAGTAAATTGTCGACAGGCCGGCAGTATGTTGTGAAGTTGGCTGGGATCAAGGGTCAGGGGCCGGTGATTTCTCAGGGCAATCCTCATTTAAGGAAGGGCCGCCCCCAGCAGATGACGCAGTCTTCAAAGTATGAGGAAAAGGTCCTCAGAATGCGGACCGGGCGGCCCCAGAAGAATGAATATGGGCATTGGGGTCGCAAGAGATATAATGTTTACCCAAGGCGTTATGAGTTTGTATGGTCAAGTGTATATGGGTACTGTGAGAAGATATTTTATATCCCATAGGATAAAAAGAAAGGAAGCAGCTGACTTGCATGTTGTCCTCCTTATCAGGAGTTTAGAGAACTGTCTGGCTGACCTAGTGACTTCCCCTGGTTTCCCTCTAAGTCTCTAGGAGAGATTTACACCCCCACCCCTAGTTTCACCCCATGTTGGCAGACACTATGAGTTAATTTTATTGTGTGTTGTTTTTGTTTTCACTTCTGAAACTGATATGATTATTAACTGTTTTGTTTTTAATGGTTTACAATTTGAATTGAAAAAGGGATGATTGTTTTCGCCTCCCTATTAACTAAGTAAAAGTTTGATTCCAGGTTGCTCATGTGTTCATTGGTGTAAACCAGGGGGGCAGTCAGCCAAATATTTCGTGAAGCCTCATTTGAAATCGGTAGTTCATATAATGGCCTGTTGTGGCGCTGGACTGGACCCAAAAAGCCCCATAGCTCCATAGAGGCCCATGTATTTTGGCCCAACTTCACCTAGACTGTATTACCTTAATAAACATGGTCATGAATACTTTCTTCTTCCAGTCACTAGTTTAAAGTCTCATTTCTAATGTCATATGTTCTGAGGGGCGTGGCTACCGTTACCGTCTATGATCGGGATTCCCCTCCCACTCAAGAGTCTTCTCCTCCCACTCGAGTCAAAATAAAAATCAACGGAGAAGAAGGGGGGAAGTCCCGCCTCGTTGTCTGGGCAGCCAATGGCCAGCTGGACCCAAACGGAGCCAGCCAATGGACAGCTGGTCCAAAACGGATCTAGAAAGATGGCGATTTACAGTGCATTAGAATGCAAGGGATTTCAGGCTTCATTTTACGTTCATGTTAGACCCGGGGAACGCTTTGTCCATATTTTTTACAGTCTATGGTGTAAACCTAAGCAGGTTAAGTAAAAATACAAGTTTTAATATAAGGTAGGGAAGATGTTATTTTAGCCTCCCTGGATTCTTACAGACAGTATTGTGTTTTGAATTAGTTTTAATGCTAAAATGTAATGTTTGTAGGAGGTGTGTTTGTAGAGGACAGGGTAAAAGGTCCTTAGTCTTTGAGAACTTTACCCAACATACCATGCATGTCCTCCTTCTCTCCTCTTTCCCCAGACGAGGTTCTACAACTAGTAACATCCTCTAGACCTACCACTTGTCCTCTTGACCCTGTCCCGTCTCCAATCTTCCAGACCATCGCACCTGATCTGCTCCCCTTCATCACCTCCATCATCAACACCTCAGTAACCTCAGGCTGCGTCCCATCTGCCCTCAAGTCAGCCAGAGTAACACCACTCCTCAAAAAACCAACCCTTGACCCCTCAGATGTCAAGAACTACAGACCGGTATCACTCCTTTCATTTATTTCTAAAACCATTGAACGTGTCGTCTCCAACCAGCTCTCTCTCCATCTCTCACAGAACAACCTGCTGGATCCCAACCAGTCCGGATTCAAGAAGGCCCACTCCACAGAAACTGCCCTGCTGGCAGTCACAGAAGCACTACATGCTGCCCAAGCTGCTTCCCACTCTGCAGTACTGATTCTCCTAGACCTATCAGCAGCATTTGACACAGTGAACCACCAGCTGCTCCTAGAAACCCTAGCGGAGCTAGGCATCGGTGGAACGGCACTAAAGTGGTTCTCCTCCTACCTCACCGATCGGACCTACCAGGTTTCCTGGAAAGGTCTGCTATCATCCCCCCAAACCCTCCAAACTGGGGTCCCACAGGGATCTGTACTTGGTCCCCTCCTTTTCTCACTGTACACTAAATCCCTTGGCACTATCATCTCTGCTCACAATATATCCTATCACTGCTACGCCGATGACACACAACTGTTCCTATCCTTCCCCCCCTCTGCCACTCAGGTGGAAGAGCGCATCACTGCATGCCTGGCTGACATATCACAGTGGATGTCCTCCAACCACCTCAAGCTGAACCCAGACAAGACTGAGCTTCTCTTCTTCCCAGCTAAGTCCTGCCCTATGCGGGAGCTAACTATTTCCGTAGACAACGCCCTGGTAACGTCTGTCCCAACAGCCAGGAATCTTGGTGTTGTCCTGGACAGTCAGCTCTCGTTCAAAGCTCACATCACAGCTGTCACTCGATCATGTAGGTTCACACTCTATAACATACGACGAATTAGACCGTTCCTCACCCAGGAATCAGCCCAGCTCCTAATCCAGACAACAGTCTTGTCAAAACTCGACTATTGTAACTCCCTCCTTACTGGCCTACCAGCATGTGCACTTAAGCCTCTCCAGCTGATCCAAAATGCAGCAGCTCGCTTGGTCTTCAACCAGCCAAAATTCTCACATGTCTCCCCCCTGCTCCGCTCCCTCCACTGGCTCCCGGTCGCTGCCCGCACAGAATACAAAACTCTGATGCTGGCATTCAAAGCAACCAAAGGTATGGCTCCCCCATATCTTACAAGTATGATTGAACCCTACAAACCCTCCCGCGCACTCAGATCAGCCAACGCAGGGAAACTGGAAGTACCCTCACTAAAAACGCCGGGACAACGCTCCACACGTCCCAAACTCTTCTCCCTTCTGGCTCCAAAACTGTGGAATGCACTTCCCATTGCAGTCAGAACTGCAGCATCACTCCCAATCTTCCGCCGTAGCCTGAAAACCCACCTTTTCAGACTCCATCATGGCCCATAGCACTTACCCTAACCCCTTAGATAGCATTTCTGTTGGCTTAGATAGCATTTGACACAGACTTATAGCATGTTATGTAGACAGCACTATAATTGTATTGTATATAGTCATAGCACACCATAGTACATATGTATAGCATAGTAGTGAATATGTATAGTTTATTATGTATAGTGTATGTATAGTTTCATCATATATATATTCCACTGTTACCTTCTTAGCTTACGCATGTTTCATGATAAATGCTTTTATGTGATGTATTCCCATGCTTTTGTTCTTGCTTAAATGTAAGTCGCTCTGGATTAAGAGCGTCTGCTAAATGCCTAAATTGTAAATTGTAAAATTGTAAATTGTCAAGAAAAAGGAACTTACTTATAGAACAATAGAGCAACATTTCTTATCTGCTATCTAAAATAGGATTTGTTTTAATCATTTTTTAATCATTATGTAAAAGACAGCCCTCTCCCTCTCCACAAATGCAGCAAAGCATTGTGGTCATTGTAGTAATCCACTAGTGTCCATGACATCACAGACACTTTGAAATACTAAAATATCTAAAAACACAAATTTCCCACATAAACCCCCCGGGAAATATGTGGTTGCAAAAGGGCTGAAGTGGCCCTTTAAACATGCATGTGTGAAATGTATTTTTTACCATGAGATAATTACTTCATACAATGACTATTGCTGTGTGCAGTGGGGGCTGTGAATTTAGGATTAGGAATGTGACAAATGGCTCAAGTTGCTTTTGTCACCTATCCGATGTTGTCACAGGGATGCTAAGTATTTTCCAGTCTAAATTATTTAAATGCAAATGATTCCCAATCCTATTATACATGTTCCACTCCATTCACACTATACTGTAGGAGTAGGCTATATGTACTCTACTTATCACACTAAAAGGATCACATGCAAATTGGTTGGTCGATCCATTCAGCAATAGGGTTACACACCCTAACCCATTATCACCTGCCCATTAACAATGGGACAGACATGCTCCTAAACATTCCACAACATTCACAACCCATTTATTCTAACACAGTAGATAAAGGTGGAATTCCCGTATCGTACGACTAGATGCACTGGTCATTGCACTGTACAAATAAAATATAAAACATGTTTCATTCATACCAATTGTCAGATAACATATCAACTCACGTCCACAACTACTATTTATTTTGTCATAGTTTTAACCATCATCACAGCATGACTAAGAGATGTGTCACCACCCTTACACACACTTGTTAGAACATGAAGCATTTCTTATTATACGCTAGATCTACATGTAGTCACAGGTTAAGTACAATGGACAGTATGCACTCTGTAACATTAGGACTTACTCATGTCATGTTCAATGTAGAAAGTTCAAGTAAAATATGTGTAGACTGTTTAATTAGTACTCCTATCATGTTCCTTATATAGTTTGGTATGAAGGATATAAAATGAAGCAGTTCTTGTCACTGTATTGTTCACAGTACAAGATGTCCATACTGGAGGTGAAACACATGTGTAGTGATGAGCTTCTTGTAATGAACACACATAGATAATCTGTAGCTGTCAAACCTTTATTTGTAAAAGAATACATTATGGACAGTGTTTTTGTTTTTACAGGTATGACAGAGTAAATATTTACAATGCATTCAATGAAGACAAAATACTAGAGAGAATCTAAACAAAGGATCAAACTAAGCGATTAAAATATGAGTTACAATTGCAAAGATAGCCTGGCATGGTCAGCCTAATATCACTGCGTAGACACACAGTTTTCTTCTGGTTTCCAGGCTACAATTGTACCACTAGTATGACTATTAATGAATGTGACATTTTAATTGCTGACGAATGTGGACAAACACTGATTCTTACAATGTTATATCAGTATCAGCAGGTCAATATACAAGTTGAAAATCGTTTAATTATAGTTCCAGCTAATCATGTATTATACGTGATGGCTGGACAAAACTGCAGATAATTGTCAATAATTGTCGACACACTTATCTGCAACTCAACTATATTGCCTTCTTTGCAGGAAAAAGCACTCATGATTTAACAGCTTTTTCCTCTGTGTGTCTTCATGTGTGTTTTTAGATTGCCAGTATGAGGAAAGCCCTTTTTGCAAATTTTACACTCAAAGGGTTTTTCCCCTGTATGAGTCCTCATGTGTACTTTTAATACCCCATTAGAACTACAACCCTTGCCACAAACTGTACACGTAAAGGGCTTTTCCCCTGTGTGAATCATCATGTGTAATTTTAGATTACTCTTTTGACTAAAGCCTGTGTCACAAACTGTACACGTAAAGGGTCTTTCCCCTGTGTGATTAATCATGTGTAATTTTAGATTATATTTTCGACTAAAGCCTGTGCCACACACTGTGCAAGCAAATGTCTTTTCCCCTGAATGAATCATTGCATGCATCTTCAGATTTCCCTTTATGCTAAACATTTTGCCACAATCTGCACAACTAAAACATTTCTTACCTGTGTGACTCCTCATGGAGTGACTTTCGTTTGATGATTTGAGGTCATGGAGCAGCTTGTTGCTCAAAGACAAACTATTTCCTCCCATGTGTTGTGTATTGTGCAATTTCAGTGTGTTTAAACCAGACTGGTCATCCATGGTCTCATCACTGTCTTCAGTGATGTCAGATTCAGAACAGTGTGAAGAGAGGAGCTGATCATCACTAGTTGGTTGTGATGGTCCACAGTCCTCTGCATCAGATTGTGTTTCCATGCTTTTAGATGAGGTGCTGGCTACAGGTTCTGTTAGCATGTTTTCATCATCTTCATGTTTCACTACTAGTAATGTCTCTGTTGATCCACCATCCTCCTCTGATCTTTGAAGTAGATGTGCCCCTTTAATCTGTGGATACTCTGGTTCCTCTTTGATCAGACTGGAGGTTCTCTCCTCTTGTTCTCCTTTAATTTGTGGATACTCTGGTTCCTCTTTGATCAGACTGGAGGTTATCTCCTCCTGTTGTTTTTTAATCTGTGGCAACACTGGTTCCTCTTTGATAATACTGGAGGTTCTCTCCTGCTGCTGCTCAGGGAATACCTCCTCTTTACACACAAGGGGGTGTATGGAGTCTAGACAGAAGATACAGAGGAGAAACACGTCATTACATGTTTGAACATGAACTCTTGCTGTTAGTTACATACCTGCCCTAATGTTGTTTTGATTTCAGTGTGAATGCAAATTATTTTACTTCAACAATGCTTCATTTCTAAAACAAGCATCCTTGTTTCTCAAATGTAAATTATCATTTGCTAAACAGTCTATGATTATTCATGGTAAACATTTTAATACATTATTCCTTACTACTTGATTCTGTTACTAATGCTAGTTTAACATTCAGTTCCTCTTCCATTCCAAATAGTCACCATTGCCATTTAAGAAATAATGGTGAAAATAGTAATAGTAGTGAAGGTTTTACCAACCTGCTCTGTGTAGTTTGACGATTGGTTGTAAAACCATATCCAGTAGTCTGCGTTGGCGGTCAGTTTCTTGTTTGATTTGGAAAGCTTCATCCTCATACTCTGTTAGAATTCTTCCAACGACCCCAAATATCTCTTCAGCAGCTGCAGATAGTCTCTGGTTGACCAAGGACTTCAATGTTTGTAGTAAAGCCATAACTCGAAACTTGCCCAAATAATCGCTTCAGCTAGTGCAGAAAGGAGAAGTTCAGCTCTTAACAACTAGCAGAGTTAAAGTGACTCCAAGCAGAACAAACTCTTGTTAAATACTATCAGAGGGCCCTGATGCTCCAATCAGATTGAGGGGGGGGGGGGGGGGGGGGGGACACCAGCAATATAACAAAACTGGCCAATCACTGCTTCCAACAACAAGGCAATATCAAACATTATACAATGACGATCAGATTCAGTAAAACATAATGAAGTTAAAGCTGCATTATGTTACGTTCCTATTTTACCCTGAATTTGAACCTTGTTGCCTTAATTGAAAATTTAAATAATAAAATCTCAATGAAAGAAAGAAGCAACAATGCATTACACATATCTGTGTAAATAACAGTTGTTGCAGAGCTGCACTTTTCAGGGAGTTTGTTTCGGAACTAAATTCTACATTTTTATTCTAGGGTCATAGTAGTTTCAATAATGTTTCATTAGGCAAATTAAACATTATAAAAGGATGATCAGATTCAGTAAAACATAATGAAGTTAAAGCTACATTATGTAACTTTCCTATTTTGCGCTGAATTTGAACCTTGTTGCCTTAATTGACTATTTAAATCATCACTCAGTGTAATGAAAGGAGGAAGCAAAAATGCATGCATGTTTTTACAATGTGACATGCTGTGAGTGTATGGGTGGGGCTTATTCATTTATCATTTCATATGCTGACGGTTGATCCTCTCAAGGCCTATTTTATAATGTGTTGTAGATTAGGAAAATAGCCGATCTAGAAGCTGAGAACATATTGTAAATGTTCCAGTTCCACCTGTCATCAAAAACAGGAAGAAAGTGGCTGTCGATGTCCTGCACATGTAGTTTTAACATCGCCTGTAGGCTACATGTAGTTTAACATGTTCTAGTTAAATATCTTTCTCTACATGGCAGTACTAGAGAGGAAAATAGGTGTGGGCAGAAAATCTATTCAACCCTGTCATGAGTTTAAACATGCATGTGTGAGATGTCTATTTGACCAATCGAACTTAGGTCTGAATGGGTTTTAATGACAGAGCGTGGTCAGGCTTTGGAAAGAGGGAACCATACTAACTAGAACAGACTAATTGTCAAATGTAGCAGTTCTTGTCACTGTATTGTTCACAGTACAAGATGTCCATACTGGAGGTGAAACACATGTGTAGTGATGTCAAACCTTTATTTGAAAAAGAAGAAATTACGAACAGTGTTTTTTTACAGGTTTGATATAGTAAATTGTCGACAGGCCGGCAGTATGTTGTGAAGTTGGCTGGGATCAAGGGTCAGGGGCCGGTGATTTCTCAGGGCAATCCTCATTTAAGGAAGGGCCGCCCCCAGCAGATGACGCAGTCTTCAAAGTATGAGGAAAAGGTCCTCAGAATGCGGACCGGGCGGCCCCAGAAGAATGAATATGGGCATTGGGGTCGCAAGAGATATAATGTTTACCCAAGGCGTTATGAGTTTGTATGGTCAAGTGTATATGGGTACTGTGAGAAGATATTTTATATCCCATAGGATAAAAAGAAAGGAAGCAGCTGACTTGCATGTTGTCCTCCTTATCAGGAGTTTAGAGAACTGTCTGGCTGACCTAGTGACTTCCCCTGGTTTCCCTCTAAGTCTCTAGGAGAGATTTACACCCCCACCCCTAGTTTCACCCCATGTTGGCAGACACTATGAGTTAATTTTATTGTGTGTTGTTTTTGTTTTCACTTCTGAAACTGATATGATTATTAACTGTTTTGTTTTTAATGGTTTACAATTTGAATTGAAAAAGGGATGATTGTTTTCGCCTCCCTATTAACTAAGTAAAAGTTTGATTCCAGGTTGCTCATGTGTTCATTGGTGTAAACCAGGGGGGCAGTCAGCCAAATATTTCGTGAAGCCTCATTTGAAATCGGTAGTTCATATAATGGCCTGTTGTGGCGCTGGACTGGACCCAAAAAGCCCCATAGCTCCATAGAGGCCCATGTATTTTGGCCCAACTTCACCTAGACTGTATTACCTTAATAAACATGGTCATGAATACTTTCTTCTTCCAGTCACTAGTTTAAAGTCTCATTTCTAATGTCATATGTTCTGAGGGGCGTGGCTACCGTTACCGTCTATGATCGGGATTCCCCTCCCACTCAAGAGTCTTCTCCTCCCACTCGAGTCAAAATAAAAATCAACGGAGAAGAAGGGGGGAAGTCCCGCCTCGTTGTCTGGGCAGCCAATGGCCAGCTGGACCCAAACGGAGCCAGCCAATGGACAGCTGGTCCAAAACGGATCTAGAAAGATGGCGATTTACAGTGCATTAGAATGCAAGGGATTTCAGGCTTCATTTTACGTTCATGTTAGACCCGGGGAACGCTTTGTCCATATTTTTTACAGTCTATGGTGTAAACCTAAGCAGGTTAAGTAAAAATACAAGTTTTAATATAAGGTAGGGAAGATGTTATTTTAGCCTCCCTGGATTCTTACAGACAGTATTGTGTTTTGAATTAGTTTTAATGCTAAAATGTAATGTTTGTAGGAGGTGTGTTTGTAGAGGACAGGGTAAAAGGTCCTTAGATCTCTTTAGTTGATAAGTAAAGGCCCATAAATAAATAGGAGTTGGCATAAGAATGTGTGTCTGTTTTCCTCTCACTAAGCCATAGTGAGTTATGGGCCATCTTCAAAAAAAATATCAAAGCATGGTAAATAAACAAAAAACAAACAAAGGTTACCTCCCCCCTCAGGGACGTACAGTATAAAGCCCCTCAGGGCAGAGGGTTTAGGTTTCCAGTCTTCAGTCCAGAGGGGAGAGGATAGGTACCAGATCACAGAGGATGCTCTAAGCTTTTCAAAGAAAGTAGATAGCCCAGTTTTAGAAACTTAGTAGTAATTTACCGTATATCTCCAGTTTTCCTAAACGACTCTTATTTCTCCTAGTTTCTCTCCCTTATTTTTTGGATTATATCATTTTTGTATGCAACTACAACTGTATAATAAATCTTCAATTTTTTTGGAAAATCAACACCCTGGTCTTGTATCGTCTATTTTGGTAATTAAACTGTGTAATTAATATTGAATTATGTTTCCAGGGTATAATGGTGCACTATTGGATGAGCGATATGTGAGTTGCCTCAATGGGCATGCACGGTCAGGACAAGGAGAAGAAATCTACTGAAGTTTGCATTTCAACCCAACTCATGTCACAGGCGAGACGCTATGACCTCTGTGTTCAACGGCCAGACTCCTTAGGCGAACCGCTGAGGGTGTCCTAATAACAGAGGCCGCACTATCCTTTAGGCGAGACGCTGAGGGTATAGGGCGGTGCTCTCTCTTCATCAGCAGTTCAATAGATACCCAGGCCTTACAGACGAGTCGCTGTAGGGTCCTGGGATCTGATTTCACCATATAATATACCTGGAACTTCCACCGTTGTTCGGTGGAGGGGGACCGCGACAATTCAACTCAACTCAACTTCACCGTACTATTACAGACAGAAAGAGTGACCGACCGAACTTGAACCTACAAAAGGGGGCAGAAGTGTCAAGTACACTCAGACTGTCTAACATAAATATATTCCGTTTTTCACAAACTTTAAAATCAAATGTTTTTTTCCCCTGCATGAGTCTTCATGTGTAATTTTAGATTACCCTTTCGACTAAAGCCTGTGCCACAAACTGTACACGTAAAGGGTTTTTCCCCTGTGTGAGTCAACATGTGTACTTTTAACTCCCGATTATGAATACAGCCCTTGCTACAAACTGTACACATAAAGGGGGTTTCCCCTGTGTGAGTCATCATGTGTGATTTTAGATTACCCTTTCGACTAAAGCCTGTGTCACACACTGTACACTTAAATGGCCTTTCCCCTGTATGAGTCCTCATGTGTGCTTTTAGAGTACTCATTTTAATAAATGCTTTGCCACAAACTGTACACATAAAGGGCATTTCCCCCGTATGAGTCCTCATGTGTACTTTTAACTCCCGATTATGAATACAGCCCTTGCCACAAACTGTACACCTAAAGGGGGTTTCCCCTGTGTGAGTCATCATGTGTGATTTTAGATTACCCTTTCGACTAAAGCCTGTGTCACACACTGTACAAGCAAATGGCTTTTCCCCTGAATGAATCATTGCATGCTTCTTCAGATTTCCCTTTAGGCTAAACATTTTGCCACAATCTGCACAACTAAAACATGTCTTACCTGTGTGACTCATGGAGTGACTTTCTTTTGATGATTTGAGGTCATGGAGCAGCTTGTTGCTCAAATACAAACTATTTCCTCCCATGTGTTGTGTAGTGTGTGATTTCAGTGTGTTTATACCTGACTGGTCATCCGTGGTCTCATCCCACTCATCACTGTCTTCAGTGATGTCAGATTCAGAACAGTGTGGAGAGAGGAGCTGATAATCACTAGTTGGTTGTGATGGTCCACAGTCCTCTAGATCAGCTTGTGTTTCCATGCTTTTAGATGAGGTGCTGGCTACAGGTTCTGTTAGCATATTTTCATCATCTTCATGTTTCACTAATAGTAATGTCTCTGTTGATCCACCATCCTCCTCTGATCTTTGAAGTAGCTCATCATGTTCCCCTTTAATCTGCGGATACTCTGGTTCCTCTTTGATCAGACTGGAGGTTCTCTCCTCCTGTTCTCCTTTAATCTGTGAAGACACTGGTTCCTCTTTGATCAGACTGGAGGTTATCTCCTCCTGTTCTCCTTTAATCTGTGGATACTCTGGTTCCTCTTTGACCAGACTGGAGGTTCTCTCCTGCTGCTGCTCAGGGAATACCTCCTCTTTACACACAAGGGGGTGTATGGAGTCTAGACAGAAGATACAGAGGAGAGACACATCATTACAAGTTTGAACATGAACTCTTGCTGTTAGTTCCATACCTGCCCTAATGTTGTTTTGATTTCAGTGTGAAGTGTCATGCAAATGATTCTCTTACTTCAACAATGCTTAATTTCTAAAACAAGCATCTCCTTGTTTCTCAAATGTAAATTATCATTTGCTATACAACCCCATTGCTATCAGATGTAGCCTATCCTCTGTTGTTTTAGAGTGCAAAACGTTTAATGAGTTAGCTTACTTTAAACAGTCTATGATTATTCATGGTCAACATTTAAATAAATTATTCCTCACTACTTGATTATGTTGTTAATGCTAGTTTAACAGTCACACTAACATGAATGGGGGAAAATACAACTAGAATACTATTGACTATTATCTATGCATTTTCACCAGTTCCTCTTCTATCCAAATAGTAACCATTGCCATTTAAGATATAATGGTGAAAATAGTAATAGTAGTGAAAGTTTTACCAACCTGCTCTGTGTAGTTTGACAATTGGTTGTAAAACCATATCGAGTAGTCTGCGTTGGCGGTCAGTTTCTTGCTTGATGTGGAAAGCTTCATCCTCGTACTCTGTTAGAATTCTTCCAACGATCCCAAATATCTCTTCAGCAGCAGCAGATAGTCTCTGGTTGACCATGGACTTCAATGTTTGTAGTAAAGCCATAACTCAAAACCTGCCCAAACAAACTGATACTAGATCTATTTTTAAAGAGCGGAAATCTATAAAGTACTAAAGTGTAAAGTAGAACCAAAACTAAATGCTTCAGCTAGTGTAGAAAGGAGAAGTTCAGCTCTTAACAACTAGCAGAGATTAAAGTGACTCCAAGCTGAAGAAACTCTTGTTAAATACTAACAGAGGGCCCTGATGGTCCAATCAGAGTATGGGGGCGGGACACAAAACTGGCCAATCACTGCTCCCAACAACAAGGCAATTCAATGAGTTTTATATCAAACATTAAGCAAACGAAACATTATATCAGATTCAGTAAAACATATAAAAATAAAGTAAAAGCTGCATTATGTAACTTTCCTATTCTACCCCGTATTTGACCTAAACATTCCACATTCACAACCCATGTTTTCTAATTAGTTAGATAAATATGGAATTCCCATAGCCTACAACCAGAAATAATGGAATTATTTGTGTTACAACTGGTTTTGTACGGTGACATTATGATTACTGTACATGTATGTAAACCACACACATCTACACACAGCAGACTCAAGACATCAATAGTAACTGGTCAATCTGAAAGACATGTTTGACATTTTTCATTCATACCAATTGTCAGATATCAATTCACTTCATGTCCACAACTACGATTATTCTGTCATAGTTTTACCATCATCACAGTATGATGAGGGACATGTGACCATCCTTACACAGGACTGTTATAACACTTCTTATGATACGCTAGATGTACAATGGACAGTATGTCTTATTATACGCTAGATGTACAATGGACAGTATGCACACTGTAACATTAAGACTTGTCATGTTCATTGTAACAATAGTTGAATGAGTGTGGACTGTAAAATAATACTCCTATCCACTTAATGTCCGTAATTAAAGGAGATTAAACTAATATGTTGTGAATGTGATGAGCTTTCTGTAATGAACAGACATGAAGGATATGTAGCTGTCAACCCTTTATTTGTAAAATAAGTCATTATGGACAGTGTTATGACAGAGTAAATATTTACAATGCATTCAATGAAGACAAAATACTTGTATGAGTTACAATTGCAAAGTCAGCCTAATATCACTGCGTGGACACACATTCTTTCTTCTGGTTTGTCTGGTTTCCGGGCTACAATTGTACCACTAGTATGAATATTAATGAATGTGACATTTTATTTGCTGACGAATGTGGTCAACCACTGATTCTTACAATGTTATATCAGTATCAGCAGGTCATTATACAAGTTGAAAATCGTTTAGTTCCAGATAATCATGTATTATACATAATGGCTGGTGACATGATGACAAAACTGCAGATAATTGTGTCAATAATTGTCGACACACTTATCTGCAACTCAACTATATTGCCTTCTTTGGGGGGGGAAGCACTCATGATTTAACAGCTTTTTCCTCTGTGTGTCTTCATGTGTGTTTTTAGACTACCAGTATGAGTAAAACCCTTTTTGCAAATGTTACACTCAAAGGGTTTTTCCCCTGTATGAGTCCTCATGTGTACTTTTAACTCCCCATTATGAATACAGCCCTTGCCACAAACTGTACACATAGCGGGCCTTTCCCCTGTATGAGTCATCATATGTGATTTTAGATTACTAATTTTACTACATTATTTGCCACACACTGTACATGTAAAGGGAATTTCCCCTGTATGAGTCATCATATGTGTTTTTAGATTACACTTTAGACTAAAGCATGTGCCACAAACTGCACATGTAAAGGGCTTTTCCCCTGTATGAGTCATCATGTGTAAATTTAGACTACCCCTTTGTTTAAAGCCTTTGTCACACACTGTACACGTAAAGGGCTTTCCCCCTGTGTGAGTCATTATGTGTGCTTTTAGATGACTCTTTTGACTAAAGCCTGTGCCACACACTGTGCAAGCAAATGGCCTTTCCCTGAATGAATCATTGCATGCATATTCAGATTTCCCTTTAGGCTAAACATTTTGCCACAATCTGCACAGCTAAAACATTTCTTACCTGTGTGACTACTCAGGGAGTGACTTTGTTTGGGTGATTTTAGGCCATGGAGCACCTTGTTGCTCAAAGACAAACTATTTCCTCCCATGTGTTGTATATTGTGTGATTGCAGTGTGTTTAAACCTGACTCGTCATCCATGGTCTCATCCCACTCATCACTGTCTTCAGTGATGACAGATTCAGAACAGTGTGAAGAGAGGAGCTGATCATCACTAGTTGGTTGTGATGTTCCACAGTCCTCTGCATCAGCTTGTGTTTCCATGTGTTTAGATGAGGTGCTGGCTACAGGTTCTGTTAGCATGTTTCCATCATCTTCGTGTTTCACTGACAATAATGTCTCTGTTGAACCACCATCCTCCTCTGATCTTTGAAGTAGCTCATCATGTTCCTCTTTGATCTGTGGATACTCTGGATCCTCTTTGATCAGACTGGAGGTTATCTCCTCATGTTCTCCTTTTATCCGGGGAGACTCTGGTTCATCTTTGATAAAACTGGAGGATCTCTCCTCCTGTTCATCTTTAATCTGTAGAGACTCTGGAACCTCCTCTTTACACACAATGAGGTGTATGGAGTCTAGACAGAAGATATTATAAAATATTATTACATGTTTGAACATGAAACTGCTGTTATTTCCATATATATACTAATGTTTGTTTTGATTACAGTGTCACACACATGATTGTTTATTACCTCAACAATGCTTCACTTCTAAAACAAGCCTCTACCTGTTCCTCAAATATATTTTTTAATTAGCTAAAACCTATTGCTATCAGTTTAACCCTAACATGAATGGATTGAGGTCCAACTGTGTTCAAACATGTTCAAGCCTTTAACAGTTAACGTAGTAAAGGTTTTACCAACCTGCTCTGTTTAGTTTGACGATTGGTTGTAAAACCATATCCAGTAGTCTGCGTTGGCGGTCAGTTTCTTGCTTGATGTGGAAAGCTTCATCCTCGTACTCTGTTAGAATCCTTCCAACGATCCCAAATATCTCCACAGCAGCAGCAGATAGTCTCTTGTTGACCATTGACTTCAATGTTTGTAGTAAAGCCATAACTCAAAACCTGCCCAAATAAACTGATACTAGTTTTTTAAATAACTAAAACTAAATGCTTCAGCTATAGTGCAGAGATGATAAGTTCTTAACAACTAGCAGAGATTAAAGTAAGTGACACAAAGCACAACAAACTCCTGTTAAATACTAACAGAGGGCCCTGATGCTCCAATCAGAGTGAGGCACACCAACAATAGAACAAAACACGGCCAATCACTGCTCCCAACAGCAAGGTAATTACATTTGTTGGTAATCAAACATTAAGCAAATGAAACATTATAAAAGGACGATCAGATTCAGTAAAACATAATGAAGTTATAGCTACATTATGTAACATTCCTATTCTACCCTGAATTTGAACCTTGTTGCCTTAATTGACCATTTAAATAATCACTCAGTGTAATAAAAGGAGGAAGCAAAAATGCATGCATGTTTTTACAATGTGACATGCTGTGAGTGTATGGGTGGGGCTTATTACTTTATTATTTCATATGCTGACGGTTGATCCTCTCAAGCCCTATTTTATAATGTGTTGTAGATTAGGAAAATGGCCGATCTAGAAGCTGAGAACATATTGTAAATGTTCCAGTTCCACCTGTCATCAAAAACAGGAAGAAAGTGGCTGTCGATGTCCTGCACATGTAGTTTTAACATGATCTGTAGGCTACATGTAGTTTAACATGTCCTAGTTAAATATCTTTCTCTACATGGCAGTACTAGAGAAGAAAATAGGTGTGGACAGAAGCTATTCAACCCTGTCACGAGTTTAGACATGCATGTGTGAGATGTCTATTTGACCATGAGAGAATGACTTCATACACACCGTGATCTTAAGGATGCTTAACCTTGTAAAGTCCAAATGTAGGGATGACCAGTAGCTCAAGTTGTTGTTGTCACCTTTCAGAAGTTGTCGCAGGAGGCAAAGTATTTTACAGTATAAATCATTTGAATGCAAATGATTCCCAATCCTATATACATGTTCCACTATATCCACCTATATGCACTCTACTTATCATACTAAAAGGATCACATGCAAATTGGTTGGTCGATCCATTCAGCAATAGGGTTACACACCCTAACCCATTATCACATGTCTGTTAACAATGGGAACAAAATTACTTAACTTAATAGACCGTGTGGTAAGCCCCGCCCGCTCAGCTGCCTCGATACCATTGTTAAGCAGGACAAACATCAGCGATCCTCCATTGAGGACAGTGTTATTTCGGCATTTTTCCGAAGAGGAATAGAAGCATTCATATCAACAACATTCATACTATAATAACGCCATGGTGAAACGTTGCTGAACGTTTGGGGCATTTCTTTTTATTCCTTTTCCCGTGGGTGCGCACATGTCAATGTTTACATTCTGGAGGTGGAGGACGCGGCGGTCACTCATTCACCCTCCCTGCTACTAAATCATACTATTAACGTCAACTTTTACTAATTTTTTTAAAAACAATCGTCTAATAAACAACTAACAACTTACCTTGGAGCAAATGGTGTGCTTTGTAACTTTCTAATCTCCACGCTCAGTTGCTTGTGTTGGTCGGACGGCAGCCACAGGCTCCAGCCTCCAGTCACGTTCCCTCCCACTGCGGTTCAGAAAAAGAACACTGCTTACCATTTTCTGCACATGTTGTCCAAAAAGGGAAGGTCCGCTAATGGTCTAAACTATTTTGAATTTAGGAACAGCAAAGAAAATAGTTTAGACCATCACTTTTTGGATGCAGAAGGGGGTAAGCAGCGTTCTTTTTTTTCTGAACCGCAGTGGGAGGGAACGTGACTGGAGGCTCTGGTTGAAGACAGTTATGTGGCTGCCGTCCAACACAAGCAACTATAAAGTTACAAAGCACACTATTTGCTCCAAGGTAAGTTGTTTGTTGTTTATTAGACGATTGATTTAACCATTATTTAGTAAAAGTTGACATTAATACTAGTATGATGGTAGCAGGGAGGGTGAACGAGTGACGCCACCGCCGCTTCCTCCTCTAGAATGTAAACATTGTGCGCACCCACGGGAAAGGAATAAAAAGAAAATGCCCCAAACGTTCTGGGTGCCTATGAAGCACTGTTGCAGGATGCCCAACAGCAACGTTTCACCATAGCGTTATTATAGTATGAATGTTGTTGATATGAATGCTTCTATTCCTCTTCGGAAAAACGCTGACATAACACAGTCCTCAATGGAGGATTGCTGATGTTTGTCCTGCTTAACAACGGTATCGAGGCAGCTGAGCGAGCGGACGGGGCTACCGCACGGTCTATTGCCTGGCCCTACTGTCTGTCTGTCTGTCTGTCTTGTGATAACAACACACAGAGCCTTCAGGCCTAGCGTTGCATTATCTCCCATTTAACCCATTTTTGGCGGGAACCCCTTTTGGTGTTTTAAACATGTTATAATTTAGCTTTTGAAAAATAGCAGATCTACAAGCTCATAGTGCGCCACCGAGTGGCACACTACGAGCTTGTAGGTCTGCTATTTTAGAAAAGTTGTGAAAATGTGGCCCAAATGTTTGAATATATTATTTCACAGCGAACATTTAAACTTAAATCCTTGCTTCAGAGGGGTTCCTGAAACAACATATTTTCAGATGGGGATCGGCGGGCCAATTATAATTTTTTGGGAGTCCTTGACATGAAATTGTTTGAGAAAACTCACTGTCAGGATTTATAAGTGGAATTCCCGTATCCTACGACTAGATGCACTGGTATTGTGCAGTAAAAATAAAATATAAAAACATGTTTCATTCATACCAATTGTCAGATAACATATCAACTCACGTCCACAACTACTATGACTAAGGGATGTGTCACCACCCTTACACACACTTGTTAGAACATGAAGCATTTCTTATTATACGCTAGATCTACATGTAGTCACGGGTTAAGTACAATGGACAGTATGCACTCTGTACCATTAGGACTTACTCCTGTCATGTTCAATGTAGATAGTTCAAGTAAAATATGTGTACACTGTTTAATTGAATTAATACTCCTATCATGTTCCTTATAGTAATAGTTTGGTGTTCTTGTCACTGTAAGGGAGGTGAAACACATGTGATGTGATTAGCTTCTTGTAATGAACACAAGCATCTTTACCTGTCAACCCTTTATTAGAAAAATAAGAAATTACAGATGGTTTTCTTACAGGTATGACATAGTACATATTTTCTGTTACAATGCATTCTATGAATACAACTATTCTATAAAGAAAATCTAAACAAATTATACAACTAAGTGATTAAAATATACTAGGTACAATTGCACCACTAGTGTATGAATATGAATGAATATGACATTTTAATCTCAAGCAATAAAATCAACACCATCTTTTGGCGTCTTCAAATTCCTGCCCTCACTTTTATCTTCAATATATACATTGCTCAGCCAATCATCACTATGGGGTGATCAGCCAATCACAAGCCATTAGCACTCATCATTTACAGCTTTTTTGTGTGTCTTCATGTGTGTTTCTAGATTACCAATCTGAGTAAAGCCCTTTTTGCAAATTTTACACTCAAAGGGTTTTTCCCCTGTATGAGTCCTTATGTGTACTTGTAATGCCGCATTATGAATACAGCCCTTGCCACAAACTGTACACGTAAAGGGCCTTTCCCCTGTATGAGTCATCATATGTGTTTTTAGATTACTCATTTGACTACATTCTTTGCCACAAACTGTACACATAAAGGGTTTTTCCCCTGTATGAGTCATCATGTGTACTTTTAATGCCCTGTTATGAATACAGCCCTTGCCACAAACTGTACACGTAAAGGGCCTTTCCCCTGTATGAGTCATCATATGTGATTTTAGATCACCCGATTGAATACAGCCCTTGCCACAAACTGTACACGTAAAGGGTCTTTCCCCTGTAAGAGTCATCATGTGTACTTTTAATGCCCCTTTATGAATACAGCCCTTGCCACAAACTGTACACATAAAGGGCCTTTCCCCTGTGTGAGTCATCATGTGTACTTTTAGATTTCCCTTTAGGCTAAACATTTTACCACAATCTGCACAACTAAAACATGTCTTACCTGTGTGATGCCTCATGGAGTGACTTTCTTTTGTTGATTTGAGGTCATGGAGCAGCTTGTTGCTCAAAGACAAACTATTTCCTCCCATGTGTTGTGTATTGTGTGATTTCAGTGTGTTTAAACCAGACTGGTCATGCGTGGTCTCATCCCACTCATCACTGTCTTCAGTGATGTCAGATTCAGAACAGTGTGAAGAGGGGAGCTGATCATCATTAGTTGGTTGTGATGTTCCACAGTCCTCTGCATCAGATTGTGTTTCCATGCTTTTAGATGAGGGGCTGGCTACAGGTTCTGTTAGCATGTTTTCATCATCTTCATGTTTCACTAATAGTAATGTCTCTGTTGATCCACCATCCTCCTCTGATCTTTGAAGTAGCTCATCATGTTCCCCTTTAATATGTGGATACTCAGGTTCGTCTTTGATCAGACTGGAGTTTATCTCCTCCTGTTCTTTTTTAATCTGTGGAGACACTGGTTCCTCCTGGACCAGACTGGAGGTTCTCTCCTGCTCAGGGAATACCTCAACTTTACACACAAGGAGGTGTATGGAGTCTAGACAGAAGATACAAATGAGAAATCCATGATTATATTGTTTGAACACGACCTACATTCTATCATGTGGTGTCTTTGTATTGGTCAATAGTTGGAGTGTTCAACTGTAGTTGTGTTTGGAGGAAACGTCCACTGTTAGTTCCATATCTGTCCTAATGCCGTTTTGATTCCAGTGTGAAATGTCACACAAATTATTGTTTCTTACCTTAACAATGCTTTAATTCTAAAACAAGCCTCTCCTTGATTCTCAAATATAATTTATCATTACATACAACCCATTGCTCTCAGATATATCCATAGATAATATTTTTGAATGGATCGACTGGTTCCTCTTCCAGCTGTATTCAAATATGTTCAAGCTGTTAATGGTTAGATTAAACATAGTAAAGGTTTTACCAACCATATCCAGTAGTCTGCGTTGGCGGTCATTTTCTTGCTTGATGTGGAAAGCTTCATCCTCGTACTCTGTTAGAATTCTTCCAACGACCCCGAATATCTCTTCAGCAGCAGCAGATAGTCTCTGGTTGACCAAGGACTTCAATGTGTGTAGTAAAGCCATAACTCAAAACTTGCCCAAATAAACACTCCAGCTAGTGCAGAAAGGAGAAGTTCAGCTCTTAACAACTAGCAGAGTTAAAGTGACTCCAAGCAGAACAAACTCTTGTTAAATACTATCAGAGGGCCCTGATGCTCCAATCAGATTGGTTTCCTTAATTAACAATTTAAATCATCACTCAATGTAATGAAAGGAGGGAGCAAAAATGCATGCATGTTTTTACAATGTGACATGCTGTGAGCGTATGGGTGGGGCTTATTTATTTATTGTTTCGTATGCTGACGGTTGATCCTCTCAAGGCCTATTTTATAATGTGTTGAAGATTAGGAAAATAGCCGATCTAGAAGCCGAGAACATATTGTAAATGTTCCAGTTCCACCTGTCATCAAAAACAGGAAGAAAGTGGCTGTCGATGTCCTGCACATGTGGTTTTAACATGGTCTGTAGGCTACATGTAGTTTAACCTAGTTAAATATATTTCTCTACATGGAAGTACTAGAGAGGAAAATAGGTGTCGACAGAAAATCTATTCAACCCTGGCACATGCATGTGTGAGATATCTATTTGACCATAGCTCAAGTTGTTGTTGTCACCTTTCAGAAGTTGTCGCAGGAGGCAAAGTATTTTACAGTCTAAATCATTTGAATGCAAATGCTTCCCAATCCTATATACTGTACATGTTCCACTCCATCCATTCACACTATACTGTAGGAGTAGGCTATATGCACTCTACTTATCATACTAAAAGGATCACATGCAAATTGGTTGGTCAATCCATTAAGCAATAGGGTTACACACCCTAACCCATTATCACCTGTCCATTAACAATGGGACAGACTTGCTCCTAAACATTCCACAACATTCACAACCCATTTCTTCTAACACGGTAGATAAAGGTGGAATTCCTGTATTCTACGACTAGAAATAATAATGCACTGGTATTGTACAGTAAAAAAAAAATGTTAAAAAATGTTTCATTCATAACAATTGTCAGATAACATATCAACTCACGTCCACAACTACTATTATTTTGTCATAGTTTAACCATAATCACAGTATGACTAAGGGATGTGTCACCACCCTTACACACAATTGTTAGAAAATGAAGCATTTCTTATTATACGCTAGATGTACATGTAGTCACAGGTTAAGTACAATGGACAGTATGCACTCTGTAACATTAGGACTTACTCCTGTCATTTTCAATGTAGAACTTTCAAGTAAAATATGTGTAGACTGTTTAATTTAATTAATACTCCTATCATGTTCCTTATAGTAATAGTTTGGTATGAAGGATATAAAATGAAGCTGTTGTCACTGTATTGTTCACATTACAAGGCGTCCATACTTAAGGGAGGTGGAACACATGTGACGTGATTAGCTTCTTGTAATGAACACAAGGATCTTTAGCTGTCAACCCTTTATTAGAAAAATAAGAATTTACAGACAGTTTATCATGTTCCTTATATTAATAGTTTGGCATGCAGGATGTAAAATGAAGCAGTTCTTGTCACTGTATTGTTCACAGTACAAGTTGAAGGTGTGTGATGAGCTTTATGTAATGGACACACAAAAGATGTGTAGCTGTCAACCCTTTATTTGAAAAAGAAGAAATTACGACATAATACGACATCAGACAACATAATACAGAGAATCGAAACATATAATCAAACTAAGTCATTGAAATACACTATGATATATTAGTCCAAACAACACAGAGACAAGTTACAATTGCACCACTAGCCCTTGAATATGAATGAATGTGACATTGTAATTGCTGAAGAAGGTGGGCAAAGACTGATTCTCATATTGTTATATCAATATCACCAGGTCATTATGCAAGTTGAAAATTGCTAAAAAAAATAATTGATGTATAGTCCATCATGTTTAATGTATATAGCTTGACTAAACTGAATAATTTACATAAGTGTCAAAATAATGCCTTATCTGAAGAAAACCACTCATCATTTAACAGCCTTTTCCTCTCTATGACACGTCTTCATGTGTGTTTTTTGCAGCTTGTTGCTCAAAGACAAACTATTTCCTCCCATGTGTTGTGTATTGTGTGATTTCAGCGTGTTTAAATCAGACTGGTCATCCATGGTCTCGTCCCAATCACTGTCTTCAGTGATGATGAGATTCAGAACAGTGTGGAGAGAGAAGCTGATCATCACTAGTAGGTTGTGTTGTTCCACAGTCCTCTACATCAAATTGTGTTTCCATGCTTTTATATGATGTGCTGGCTACAGGTTCTGTTAGCATGTTTCCATCATCTTCATGTTTCACTAATAGTAATGTCTCTGTTGATCCACCATCCTCCTCTGATCTTTGAAGTAGCTCATCGTGTTCCCCTTTAATCTGTGGATACTCTTTGATCAGACTGGAGGTTCTCTCCTCTTGTTCTCCTTTAATCTGTGGATAACTCAAAACTTGCCCAAATAAACACTTCAGCTAGTGCAGAAAGGAGAAGTTCAGCTCTTAACAACTAGCAGAGATTAAAGTGACTCCAAGCAGAAGAAACTCCTGTTAAATACTAACAGCGGGCCCTGGTGGTCCAATCAGAGTGAGGGGGGCGGGACACAAAACTGGCCAATCACTGCTCCCAACAACAAGGCAATTGTTTTATATCAAACATTATATCAGATTATCTGGGCCACTTTGATACATGTTTACCACTTCACCTTGAACACCCATTGACCTGACAGGAGCAATGCAAAGATTACATAATTATAAAAAAACAATACCAGAGAAATATGACACTGTTTTGCTTGTTATTTGATTATTTTATTGTTCCAGGCCTCACTCAAGTTGGTCCACTTCTGATTTCCCAAACCTTTTCAGCTTGACACTCAAAATATACATGTGTTGTTTGTATCTATAATTTTAAAACTGTGTATAAATGTTTCACCTATGTCATCAAAACAGTTAGAAAGTGGCTGTTCTGTACGTGTAGTTTAACATGTCCTGGTTACAGTAAATATCTTTCTGTACATGTAGCAGTATATAGAGTACAATAAGCATGGAGAGATTATAGACCCTGTCATGATGTTTTGGAAACAAGAAACACTTTTTTGTGTGTGTAATACGTTTTGGACAGTATGCACACTGTAACATTAAGCCTGGCTCCTGTCATGTTCAATGTAGCAAGTTAAAGTATGTGTAGACTGCACAATTCATACTCATACAATGTTCCTTATCCCATCCCTAATAAAAGACACTGGTTCTCTTCAGAATGTATAGCCATCTCCCGTCTTTCAACAAAATAATAAATGCTCGATAGTGGGCTCGATAAGAACCTGGCTTGATAAGCCTGATCAATAAGGTGATTGTTAGGTGATTAATAAGAATTAACGAGCTCCATTCTTACTAAAATGGGACTAAAACAAATGAAAACTATTCAAGAGACTATGACTAAAACTAAATTAAAAATGTGCTGCCAAAAACAACACTGTAGGAGTAGGCTATATGCTCTACTTATCACACTAAAAGGATCACATGCAAATTGGTTGGTCGATCCATTCATTCATCAATAGGCTTACACAATTAACCCATTATCACCTGTGGATGGACAACAATGGATCATCCAAAACATTCCACAACATTCACGACCCATGTCTTCTAACAGGTATTAGCATCAGCCGGCCCTGGCCATTGTTGCTCCCAGCAGCACAGACAGACCACTCGCCCTGTTCCTATTCTACTAGATGTACTTGTAGTTACAGGCTAAGTACAATGGACAGCATGCACACTGTACCATTAAGATTTACTCATGTCATGTTCAATATAGCAAGTTCAAGTAAAATATGTGTAGACTGTACAATTATACTCATGTTCCTTATAGTAACAGTTTGGTATGAAGGATGTAAAATGAAGCCTGTATTGTCCACACAGTACAAGGCGTCCATACTTAAAGGAGGTGAAACACATGTGATGCGATGAGCTTTCTGTAATGAACACACATAAAGGATCTGTAGCTGTCAAACCTTTATTTGAAAAAGAATAAATTACGGGCAGTGTTTTTTACAGAGTAAATATTTCCTGTTACAATGCATTCTACCATACCATACCATACCATCTTTATTTCTATAGCACATTTAAATAACAACAAGTTGTTCCAAAGTGCTTTACAATAAAATAATACAAATCACAACTTCATTTAAAAACAAACAACATACAGTACACAGTGTCACTTTCAACATCAAAAAGCTCATACTGTGCTAGGAAAAGCCAAAGAATAAAAATATGTCTTGAGGCGTAATTTAAACACCTGAAGAGTGGGGGCCTGTCTTATGTGCAGAGGCAGCTCATTCCAGAGCTTGGGAGCTGCGACTGCAAAAGCCCGGTTCCCTCTAAGCTTCAGCCTTGATTTAGGCACCACCAGGAGAAGCTGGTCAGAGGACCTGAGGGTCCTTGTGGGAACATACGGTTTGAGTAGTTCAGAGAGATAAATGGGTGCCAAACCATTTAAACATTTAAAAACAAAAAGCAAAACTTTGAAATCAATCCTGTATCGCACAGGAAGCCAATGGAGGGAGGCTAGTACAGGACTAATATGGTCACGCTTACGTGTACCTGTAAGCAACCGTGCGGCGGCATTTTGGACTAACTGTAAGCGAGATATGGAGACCTGGTTGACTCCAATATACAGGGCATTACAGTAGTCGAGGAGGGATGTCATAAAGGCATGGATAACAGTTTCGAACACAGGGCGGGAAAGACAAGATTTAATCTTTGCCAGCCTTCTCAGCTGGAAGAAGCTCTTTCTGACTGTTTCATTGACCTGTTTGTCCATTTTTAGATCAGAGTCTATTTTAACGCCTAGATTGGTGGCAATTGGCTTTAAGAAAGGCTCAAGGGGACCTAAATCACCGGGAGGAAACACATTGTTGTTTTAAGCAATATTACACGAGAGGGTGTTGTTTAACGTGGTTATTGCCACGACAGTGATGCGGTCAGGAACGAGACGAAGTCGAGTTCCGCAAGCATCACTGAAGTGGCAATAATCACGTTAAACAACACCCTCGAGTGTAATATTGCTATTCTACAACAGTTACCCTTAAAACAAAGAGAATCGCTGAAAAAATATATTTTTTTAATGACAGATGTAGTCACTACGACCACAAATGTCCAAAGAAACTAGCTAGCCTAGCCACCGAGTTTGCTAGCGCTCTGGGAGAACAGAGCAGCTGAATTCTTTGTTTTGATTAGGTGGTGGTGTGTGCTGGTTAAACCACCGGCTAGAAGGCTGTTTCAACCAATCAGATTGCTTCCTCTTAACGACCTGTTGTAGAATGGCCCAAACACCATAACTTCGGTCTTGCCGTCGTTAAAGTTTAAAAAGTTTAAAGCCAGCCATGCTTTTACATCCTCCAGGCAAGCGAGCAAGGGTTTTAAGGAGTCAGGGTTGTTACGTTTCAGAGGCAGGTAGATTTGGCTGTCATCAGCGTAACAGTGGAAGGAAACACAGTGTTTTCTAAAAATAGATCCTAGGGGGAGCAGGTACAACATAAACAAAATTGGACCTAAGATCGAGCCCTGTGGCACCCCGCAGTTGAGGGATGCTGTGGAGGATGTAGCGTCTCCTAGGGTGACACAGAGACTTCTCCCTGACAGGTAGGATCTGAAAAACTCCAGTGCTGACCCTCTAATGCCAACCCAGTGCTCCAAGCGAGAGAGCAAAATGCTGTAATCTACCGTGTCGAAAGCGGCAGTCAGGTCCAAGAGCACCAAAATAAGAGAATCACCAGAGTCCGTAGCCAAAAATATATCATTAAAAATTCGTATGAGTGCAGTCTCAGTACTATGGAGGGTTTTGTACCCAGACTGGAACACTTCTAAGATGCCATGGGCATCAGTTGGGCCAGGACGCATTTTTCCATAACTTTCGAGTTAAACGGGAGCTTGGAAATAGGCCTGAAGTTGGATGGGACAGAGGGATCGAGGTTGTGCTTTTTAAGCAACGGCTGTACCACAGCATGTTTAAAAACAGCTGGTACATCACCTGCTAGGCACCGGTTTAAGATCGATAGGAGATCCGGCCCTGTAGCACCACTGGTCTCTTTAGCCAGCCGAGGGGGAAGGACGTCTAAGGGTGAGCCAGTTGGTTTTATTTGGGAAATAATTTCCTCTAGCTGAATAAGAGACACAGGCTCAAAGTGGCTCAAAATGGCGGGGCAGATGACAGCAGTAGACGGGTCATGTGTCGGAGTAGGGATGCTAGCCCTAATGTTAGCTACCTTTTCCATAAAAAACTTTAAAAAGAGCTCACATCTTTCAGGGGAAGCCTCTAGACAGACAGGCTGGGGGACGTCAAGAATGTCGTTTATAGTTTTAAATAAAACCTGAGGTTTGTGACAGTTTGTCACAATGATATCTGAAAAATATTTCATTTTTTCAGTTTTGACAATTAGCTGGTATTTACGCCAACTATCACGCAAAATGTCAAACGACACCGTTAGCTTATCTTTTTTCCACTGACGTTCAGCTCGCCTGCATTCTTTTCGGACCTTCCGTGTGCTGTCATTTAACCAGGGCTCAGTTTTAGGTTTAGCTCGCCTGGTTTTAATGGGAGCAACAGTATCAAGGGCTTTATGACAGATGGAATCAAAGCGAGCGGTTAGCTCATCTGTGGTCATACACACAAGGCTGGCTGGGCTTGGTACTGTTGCACTAGTGAAGGCAGACGAGAAACGGGCGGCAGTGGAAGAGTTAAGTATACGGCATCTAATAGCTGGTGCAGCTTGTTTAACAGTGTGACATGGGAGTGACATATCAAACAAAACAGGCATATGGTCAGAGAAGAAAGCACCACATATTTCAACATTAGAAACAGGTAAACCATATGAGAGGACCAAGTCCAATGTGTGCCCGTGCTCTTGTGTGGGACCAGACACAGACTGCACAAGATCAAAGGAACTCATGAGACTTAAGAATTCACTAGCCATTGGCTTAGAGGGACAGCACACGTGTATATTTACATCACCCAGAATTAAAGCATGATTATACTTCGGCATTATTCCAGCCAGAAAGTCTGAGAAATCAGGGATGAAGTGCTTGTTGTATTTTGGCGGTCTGTATATTACAGCGTACAGTACAGGAGGAGAGCGACCCAGCTCAAACATGTTCAGCTCGAAACTGGAGAATGAGAGCGGTGACAGCTGTTTACAGTCAAAGTTTTGTTTGAAAACTGTCGCAATTCCACCTCCCTTGCCAGTCGTTCGTGGAGCACTGAAATACGCACAGCCAGGCGGCAAAAGTTCGGAAAAAGTGGTTGACTCACCGGCTCTCTCCCAAGTCTCGGTGATTGACAGAAAGTCAAGCTGACGTGTGACGAAGAAATCATTCAGGATAAACGTTTTGTTTGTTAGCGACCTAGCATTCACCAGGGCGATCCTTGCTGGAGGCGGGGCAGCGCTTCGTTCAGTCCCGGTCGCGGGAGCCCGGGCGAGAGGTCGAAGGCAGCAGTGGTTCACTCCTCGTCTGCGGAGGTGGGGAGAGCAGCGACGGTTCGGGAAGTCCTTATCCACGTCAGTGTCAGTGACAGGCACCAGCCAGGTGCCGATAGGCTCGAGAGAGCGACGGGAGACAGAGTAGAGACAGGTCGATCCATTTCCAACCAGGGTAGATGCAGAGAAATGCACCAGGGCGGCTTTCAGCCTCACCAGTTGGCCGCTGCGTTTACCACGGGAGCGGGTCTTGTGCAGTTTCCGACGGGGTAGAGGAGCGCACAAGTGAGCAGGTATACCCGCGAGCAGCGGTGGCAGAGGAAACGTTTTCTGTCTCGGAAACTGAGTCAAATTTTCGCTGGCAAGGCGAATATCCAGCAGGGCTTGGCGATCATAAGCCAGTAGAGTTGACATTTTCTGTGACAACTGATAAAACAAGCACAAACACAACCAGAACAGACAGCGGCAGACGGACGACCACAAACACAGGCGCCATCACTTCCCTAGACTTCTAGACTATGAATAAAACATACTACAGACAATCTTAACACATAATCAAACTAAGTGATTGAAATACACCAGTCCACATACACATACACACAGAGACAAATTTCAATTGTACCACTACCATGAATATTCATGAATATGACATTGTAATTGCTGACAAATGTGGGCAAACGCTGCTTCTCATATTAGTATATCAGCATTATCCAAGTTGAAAATCGATTACAATTTTCGGTACAAAAATACATGTTTAATTTATTTAGCTAAACTGCTGATAATTGACATTAATAATCATTCATTTCTGTATCAATGCGGACATAACGTGGTAAATGTTCATAAGCACACAATTGTACAAAATGCTTTTTACACTTGACTTATCTCCAGAGTCCTCAGTCCTGCACCCCCACAATGCCATATGCCAGTTTAGCCAACACATTCAGTGCCAAAGTTTCATTAAATTCATTAGTTAGCTTGTGCCGGGGCTTTTGAGACCATTCTGGCAAGTATTCCAAGCCCAAAATGTTGTGCTATAGCGAACATGGCAACAAATACCTCAAAAGACAGATTATGATGTCTACTTTCATTAGGAAAAAAGATTGTGATTTTCCCATCTTCCGTTCTCTAGTTATTGATCGTTGAATAACGCTTGGTTTTGGCCAAAACACCTATCTGACAATAGAAGCTGAGATATTCGCGTTTGAATGTAACAGACATGTACATATCTATAAAAAAGTATCTACTACAGCTACAATGACACCACATATATCATATGAAAGCTCAGAATCTCTACTTTGAAATTATTTTATTTTTATTTTTATACCATCTTTCGTTTTTGACTCATTGATCGTTGAATACAGCTTGTTATTTACCAAGACAGCTGGAAGAGAACCATTTAAGAAAGAACCCATTCAGACCCATATGAAATTATCTAGGCTACTATACGAAACGACACACACGCACGTGTGCACACACATACACAGGGCACAGCAGCACAGTATGGTACAGTACACTCTGCTAAATGCCTAAATTGTAATTGTACAGTATGGTAAGGATAATAAATGCACTAAAATGCACCATTTGTCCATACTCAGTTCTGTAGGGATCGTGGCAGGTGTTCTGCTGACAGGTAGGTTTCTGTGTGTGTGTGTGTGTGTGTTCGTCCGTCCCATGCCACTGGATTCAGCACTCATTATTAGGCAAACGCTTCATGCTGTGGTAGTCTTGGAAGCATTTCCCACGGCACAAGGACACGGTACTGTGTCTCCCTCCTGATGTTTCTTTTGCTGCACATCTTGCACCTCCTTGCTGGAAACTGCTTTTTTGGGGTGGGGGGGATACGGGTCAGTCCGTGGCCTGCAAAAGAGACATCCAGCCTGGATGGGGGATCGCATTGACGGGGTCCCCTGGGGGGTCAGGTAGATCACTGTCGAGTGTTCACTCTCCTCAGCAGCTCTCCTCTGTTTTGCTTTTTCAGTCACCGCGGTCCAGGATTGTGCGATACTGAGGATGAAATCAAAATGATCCTTGATCTTGGTTCTCTGGTTCTTCTTTTGGAAGATGACAAAGGCATTGACCAAGGCTATTTGGAATAGATATTGGACAAACTTGTTTGGCCATTTCCAGGTCTTCCTGGTGAATGGGTAATAGTTGATTTTCTGGTCCAGTAAATCAACTCCATTCATTCCATTGTTGTACTGGACCACACAGAGCGGCTTGTCTTGTGGGACTGTGTGAGCTTTGCCCTTCTTCTTCACCATAGTGGTTTCCATTTCATCAGGATGGAAAGTGCTGATCATTCTTACGACACGTTTATCGAGCCACGACAGGACCAGCACTTTGTTGTGCCGGCTGACCTTCTTGTCCGTCATCTTGTCCAGTTGAGACACGTCACTTCTCTGATGATGGGAGGTTCCCCTCTGTTCTTCCGAAGCGTACCACAGGAATTGATCTTCAGGTCAAGGAGGTGTTGACACATTGTTACAGAGTTGTACAGGTTATCCATATACAGACAATATCCATAACCTGGCAATCTATCAAGCAAAAACACAATTATGTCATGCAGTCTGGCCCGTTCACCTTGGTAAGGTTTCATCTGAAAACAATAGCCCGTGGAGGTGTCGGACAGGATGTAGGACCTAATGCCGTATTTTATCGGCTTCTGGGGGGAATAAACTCTGAACCTTAGCCTCCCGCACCACAGGAGCATTCCTTCGTCGATGCAGATGTTTTTTGACGGTTGGAAGAGCTCTCTGAACTTGCACAGCAAGTAGTCCATGATTGGCCGGACTTTGTACAGAGGATCACCATGATTAGCTGTTAGCTGTGTTGTTGCAATAGTGAAGGAACTTCAGAATGATCTGAAACCTGTTACGGCTCATGGTCCTTGGGAAGTATGGTGTTGCGATTACTTTTTCGTCGACCAGTACAGGTGAAGTCTGTGTTTCTTGACAAGACCGGTTAGGAACCACAGGCCAAAGAAGTTATTCATCTCTAACAGTGTGACAGGTTTCCAGTCAAGCATCCTCGAAAAAGGAAGCTCTAACACATCAAGCACATCCATGCACTGATCTGCATATAGGTTTGTCTGCACCACTATCATCTCAAGGAGCTCGTCAGTCACATAAAGCTGCAGAAAGTCAACAGGGTCAACAGAGTCAAGAGCAGCAGCAGCGGCACCAAGAAGACCCGGTACTGCAGTGAACGGAATCACTCTTGGGTTCCAGTTGCTCTCGTGCCACCCATCTGGACTGCTTTTCTTGCCAGCACCTGTAAATTATATAAATGCATAATTACCATAAAAATCAGGAACATCCAGACCCCCAGGAGGGCGGCACAATTTAAACGAGCCCACCCCCGTCCGAAACGGTTGATAAATGGCCGACCGACCTATGGCTGACTGACCTATGGGATTTACCTTCCAGACCCCCAGGAATGCGCCCAGTGGGAGTAGCACGATTCAAACGAGCCCGCCCCCGTCCCAAAACGATTGAGAAATGACCGACCGACCTATGGGATTTACCTTCGAGACCCCCAGGAACGCGCCCAAGGGGGCGGCACAATTCAAACGAGCCCACCCCCATCCGAAACGATTGAGAAATGGCCAACCGACCTTTGACCAACAGACGGCCGCCGCTACCGACCGGCCGATACCGACCGCCGGTTGGGTCATTTTGGATCTCGCCCTTGCTGCATACACGTATTTCCAGGTGACATTTTAGTCACCTGGAATGTTTTAGAGCATTGATCAGAGCATTGATCAATAGATCATGTTTTTTTGTATCTACTAGCTTACAGTGCAAGCTGGCTTCTGTTGTCTTTTTATTACCTCCTCCATCACTGGACAGCTCCACACCTTCACGGCCTGCATTGCTCCTTCTCTCCTCCTCCTCCTCCTGCTCAGAGTCTGAAATCACATTGAAAGTTTTGTAGCAGTGTTGATTTCATCGACTAATACTATGACACAAAATGTTCGATTACTTTATTTCATGGCGGAAACTAAATGAAAACTAGGCAATGATGACAAAAACTGACAATTTTGTCAACAAATAAATAAGAATTAGACTAAAATGTTAGGAAGGGACTAGTGGACAATAGATCCAGTATAAGTCATCTTACACTTGGTTGCATGGCTGCATGCTAAAAATAGCAGATCTACAAGCTTAGGACATGTTGCACTGCGACACGTTGTGAGCTTGTAGATCTGCTATTCAATTGAATATATTTATACAATATCACTCAATGTATGAAAACGACCATTGTAAAGCACATTGATTTTGTACAAACTACTGAACTTGTATAAATATTCATTTGGTTTTATTTCATCTCATCATGTAAATGGTACAGTTATATATATATATACTCCTACCCCCATCTTAAACATTCACCAATAAGTAATTGCAATAAACATATAATCCAAGTGTTACTGCATCCATACATACATACACATATACATATACATATACACACGTGTATGTAAGAACAATAATTAAGTAATCAAGTATAGCCCGAGACAATCGATGTGCCTCATCCTCCACTCTGTAATAGTTAAGTAAGTCATTTTTATACATCCTCTTAAATTGTAGGCTACAATGTTGGTGCTTTGTTTGAGTTCTACAGCCAGACCATTCCACAAATTGACCCCACAGATTGTTATACATTGACTTTTCATGGTAGTGTGGACAAGAAGTTTCTTCAAATTTAGCTCCCCTCTTAAATTATAACCCCCCTCTCTGTCAAAAAACATGTTCTGTATGTTCACTGGTAATAATCTATTTCTTGCTTTAAACATGACTTGTGCTGTTTTGAACTTGACCATATCAATGAATTTCAATGCCTTTAACTGTAAAAAAAAAAAAAAAGAGTGTTTGTGTGTTCCTGATATGTGACATTTTTCACAATCCTTATTGCTCTCTTTTGAATTATGACCAATGGATTTAAGTTGCTTTTATAGGTATTACCCCAGATCTCCACACAATAATTAAGATAAGGTAAAACCAGTGAATAATACAGAATGTACAGAGCCCCTTGATTTAGAATTTGTTTTGATTCCCCAGTATAGACACACTTCTTGCCATATGGCGCGTACATAATTATGAAATATGGGGTTTCCAGCTGATTTTGTGGTCTAATATCACTCCAAGAAATTTTATTTGATAAACTCTTTCTATATTTACATTATCTATTGTCACAGTTGCTTGTGTATCTATTTTACGATTTCCAAAGAACATGATCTTTGTTTTACTCAAATTTAATGACAGTTTGTTTTTGTCAAACCACCGTTTCAATTTATTAATTTCTGATGTGATCACCTCCAAAAGCAGCTGCAGATTGTCCCCCGAACAGAAGATATTAGTGTCGTCAGCAAATAAAACAAACTTTAAAATAGGTGATACTTTGCAGATATCATTTATATAAAGAATGAATAGTTTAGGACCCAAAATTGAACCCTGAGGGACACCACACGCTACATCCAAAAGTGTTGACTTGTACTCACCCAACTTTACAAATTGTTGCCTGTCCTTTAAATAGCTTCTCAACCACTTCAACCCTACACCTCTAATACCATACCTTTCCAATTTATCTAATAATAAATCATGATTAATAGTATCAAAGGCTTTTTTTAAATCTATAAATATTCCTACAGCATACTTCTTTTTATCTATACAATTTGTGATCTCTTCAATTAGTTCCATTAGAGCCAAGGCCGTACTTTTGTTTTCTCTGAAGCCATATTGGCTGTCAGTCAGTAGTTTGCGTTTCTCAATAAATGTGTCCAGTCTTGTATTGAATATTTTTTCTAAAATCTTGGAAAACTGAGGAATAAGTGAAACAGACCTGTAATTTGTAAAGTTGTGTTTGTCCCCAGTTTTATACAACGGTATGACTTTTGCTACTTTCATTTTATTTGGAAAATTGCCAGACAAGGACAAGTTGCAGATGTGAGTTAGTGGCTTTACTATTCCATCAATTACTTTTTTGACTATTGTCATATCAATTTCTTCACAGTCAGTAGAGATTTTATTCTTAAAATTGTTTATGATATCCCTAACTTAATTTTCTTCTGTTGGCCTAAGAAAGAATGAACTTGGATTTATTTCAAAGATATGGACATCAGGACCCTCATGTGTTGTCTCAGGTTTTATTTGATTAGCCAGGACAGGACCCACATTAACAAAGAATTAATTAAAGCCACTGACCACCTCATCCATATTATTTACCATTTTACCTTTATCTTTAAAGTGTGCTGGATAGCTAGAGCCTCTAAATCCATTTCTGATAATACTATTCAACACACTCCACAAACCTTTGGTATTGCCCTTATTAAACTCCAATAACCTATTATAATAATCTTTCTTACATGTTCTCATAATATTAGTCAACTTATTTTTATATTTTTTATATTTATTTTCAGCCTCTATGTTTAATGAAATCTCTGTACAAAATATTTTTCTTTTTGCAAGCATTTTGTAACCCCTTAGTTAACCATGGACTATCATTGTATTTTTGTTTTTTATTGTATCTTTTAATGGGACAATACTTATCATATAATGCATTGAATATTTTCAGAAATGATTCATATGCACTATCAATGTCTTCTACTTCATATACTCTATTCCAATTCGTTTCTGAATAGTCATGGATTCTTCATTTCTAACACGTTTATAGATGAATTTATTGGCATCCTTGTCTTCCCTGTGATTGCAATCATAGACTACAAATACTGGCAAATGGTCACTAATGTCATTTACTAGGAGCCCACTCACTATCTTGTCTTCCAGAACATTTGTCAGTATATTGTCTATTAAAGTGGCACTTTGTGCAGTGATTCTACTAGGTCTCGTGATCTTAGGATGCAAACCAATGCTATATATTGTATTTATGAATTCCTCAGTGCTTTTATGCTTGTTAGGGTTCAGAAGGTCAACATTTATGTCACCACAAATAAACATAACTTTTTGATTTGTTAATGTAAACACCTTTTCCATCCAATCACTAAATGTGTCAATGCTTGTTCCAGGGATTCTGTAGATACAGCTAACAATTAAGTTTTTTATTTGTTTCCATACATATTTCTACTGTAATACATTCTGTTAAATCGTCAATGACTGCTGACATACCATCCACCACTTTATAGTCGAGTTTGATGTCCACATATAAAGCCACTCCACCTCCTGTCTTGGTTTTCCTGCTCATGTAGTTCAACTCATATCCATTCAGTTTTAAATCATCAACCCCCTTTTCAGGGGTGATCCAGGTCTCTGATACAGCAATTATGTTGAAAGGTTTCTTAAATTGCTCCAAGTTATATAGCGCTTGTCCACACACACACACACACACACCTTGTGCATCATATTCTCTCACACACACACACACACACACACACACACACACACACACACACACTTTGTGCATTATATCCACCCATTCATACACCTTTACAATGTCTGTCCACAAAGACAGACAGACGTCAAATCAAAGCGCTTTACAATGGTCCATTCATTCATATTGATTTGGTTATATTTCATCTCAAACATATATATAATATGCCTTCTTACCAGTACCACGGATAGGACGATGAAATCGAACCTCCTTCCTCGGCGGGGACTTGAAAGACCATTCTTCGTTACTAGACGACGGATCTGATTCTGAACTTGTTTCAATATGGTAGAACCGTGCGGGAGTTCTGCCACTACTTCTACGGCCTACTGTATCCTCGTCAGAGGAAGATGGCGTGGAGTCGGATGGATGATCAGCGCCATCGCGTGTTACCGAATGAGAATCATCCGAGAGCTCATCCTCATTGTCCGTCTCATGCAAATGTTTGTTCTTGTTTGCAAGCTTTATTGTATCAAACAGCGTGCGCTGTCTCCCGCCTTTGTCGTTCGGAACGGGTCCTGGCCGTTTCCGATTTTGCTTTCGCATTTTGCTTTTAGCTACAAAATGGCTACAAATGTATCTCTTTCCCGCCCCTCCACCCCCTCTCGCTCTCTCTCCCTCTCTCTCCCCCTCTCTCTCTCTCTCTCTCACTCAAATGCTTGTCAGCGGCCGCCACCCCGTACCGTCCCCTCTCCACACACTGAACTGATCGATGTAAATAAAAAATAAAATACCTAGTTAGTAGCTACTAGCTCCGTGACTCCGTATGCACCGCAGCATGATGGCAGCTGTGCATGCTGCTGTGCTGTTCACACGACACCTTAATGTCTTCGGTGTCAGTGGTTCAAAGATGTAACAATAACCCATTTAGACCTGAGGTCGATTCCCCCCCCCCCCCCCCCCCTTCAAAAACTGGGGACCCACACAGGCCAGGCCTCTGGTCAGCCAACCAGCCAGGCCTGGCCTGGGTCCCCCCCCCCCCCTTCCTAACCACTAGACCATCAGGGATTGGCCGTACTGCAGCTACAAGACGCCTCCCCCTTTAAGAGTCATGGGCGTGGCCACAGAGCTCTTGGCTACACCCGGCAGACCCTCCGGCGGTGACGAGGAACACCTGCCCGTGCACCGCCGTCCCATCGCAGAGTGAGTTCCACCAACTGCTCAAATCACAATATTTATCAGATCCAAAACGGCTTTCAACTTAAGAATGATTTCGGCTCGGCCCAGGCCGTAGCGTAACGGTCTGGGCACCGGACTGGTAATCCAGTCGCAGTGTGCCGCGGGTTCGACTCCCGGACCCGACACGGCCTTTACTGCATGTCATCCCCCCATCTCTCTCCCGTTTCCTGTCAGCCTACTGTCTGTCCCTTCAAAAAATCAATAAAAGGCGTAAGCCGCAAAAAAAAATCTAAAAAAAAAAAAAAAAAAAAAAGTGATTTCGGCTCGTTACAAATTTTCAGTAGCACCGAAGAGCCGCCTTTAGGACGGTGCCCCCCCCCCCCCCCCCCCCCCCGAACCTCAAATGACATCACATTGTAGGATCTACAGAGCCAAATGACGTCACATTGTAGGCTCTACAGAGCCAAATGACGTCACATTGTAGGCTCTACAGAGCCAAATGACGTCACATTGTAGGCTCTACAGAGCCGAACCCACTTTTATTCGGCTCTAAAATAGGAGTATGAATACATAGCTTGTGTCAAATCTCACCAACCCATTCAAGTATTAGGCAGTATCATAATGAAAGAATTAAACCTTGATTTCAGGGGAATCCATTGAAACCAAGGTCTTTTTTTGGGGGTGGGAACCCCTTTTGGTATTTTAACTAAGCATTGTTATACTTTAGCTATTGAAAAATAGCAGATCTACAAGCTCATAGCGCGCCACTCGGTGGTGCGCTATGAGCTTGTAGGTCTGCTATTTTTGAAAAATCATGAAAATGTGGCACAAATCTTTGAATATATATTCTTTTAGAAGACTTTTATTTCGACGTCAGGCCTAAATGGGTTAACTTGTTAATATTATACAGAAAGGAATAGTTAACAACAGCATGGTTTTACAACATGACCTACACAGATGCACAAATTCACAAGACATATGGATCTTAATTGATCATCTTGGGTGTTAAAAATGCATTTAATGTATTTTAGTGCACATTTAATTTTGTATATAATGTGCTTGTCTTGTTTAGCGGAGTGTCGGTGATGACGCCACCCCCCCAGCGAAGCCCCTCCCCTCAGAGGATCTACCTGAAGGACCTGAAAGCCCACGGCATCACCAAAGGAACAACAATGAAGGTGTTTACTTTATTGGTTTATTTGGTCGGGACAGTGTATATTGATGAACATTACTGTTGAGAATTTCCTCAGACAATCCAAATGGCAGCCTCTGGTGGACAAAACCATTCACAACTCTCCTTCCACCAACACCACCACTGCACCAATCACCCACAGGTGTCTGCCATCAGCACTCTGGGCTGATTGCCATTGCCAGCTCAGGTGTGCTCCCCTACAAACACTCACACTCACTCCACACACAGTTCACTCACACAGCTCTCCACTCCAGACCCAAGCCATGCGTCAATGACAAAATGTAAGCTCCTGTTTACTGTATTATTTGTTTTCTATACTATGCTCTGAGTTGCTTTGATGTATGCTTTGATGGTTTTGAGTTAATTGATTATTGCATTTGTCTGATCTACACTGCTAAATGCCAAATACTGAGATGCTCATTTCTTTCTGTCAGAACCATGGTTTCTGGAATTATGGAGAAATAAAATACAACAAGTCACAAGTCAATGTCAATGGTCTTTAATTTGAACATTTTGGGTGGTCAGCAATGTCACATGAACAACGAACTTTTAAATATTACATTAAAAATGCAGTGTAAATATACCAGATTTAGCCAAACTTGCTAATTTCCATCTGCAGTCCCCAGTTCACTAACACTATGTAGCCGTACAACCAATGGTCCTCTTAACACCGCTTAGCTAGTTGCTGGACAGGGGGTGCACACACACACACACACACACACACACACACACACACACACACGGAAAGGCTAATTTGGTGTGTGTGTTTTTCTTTTCTTTGTTAGAATGGAGATATCGATAGGCGAGCTGATGTTCCCTGGACAGAGATCTCCCCCCCCCCCCCCCCGGGGGCTTCCTCAGGACTCTGATGAGCTGTGAGTAGGAATAGTTCTTGCTTGTTTCTGAGGATGGATAACTGCTTTACTGTACTGTTATGGCACGAAGAATGGCATCATTTACAAATGTCACATTATCAAATGTTTTAAATATTTTATGATAAATCTAAATGACTCTGCACAATAGTTTGAGTCATCTGCTTTTAGAAGCACTTGAATACAAATTACAAAAGATGTTGAGGACTGTACATGTGTTGATGCCAAAAATAGCAGATATACAAGCTCACACTGCAACGTGTTGTGAGCTTGTAGAGCTAATGGTTTCTTTCTTTCTCTCTCAGGATGGAGATCATAGACACAGCTGGAGCCTCTAGAGATGGAGATCTGCAGGTCTGTCCATGGATGGATGGGAGGACGGAGGACGGAGATCTGGGTAGGACTTCGGACCTGGGCCTGCCCGGTGAGGAACTCAACAGTACGAAACGCTTTAGGCTTAGGCCTTTTTTAGGCTTCGTAAAAAGTCAATAATGGGTCTATCCCTATTCTTAAACGTTACTGTAAGTGCATGTGTATGTTGTGACAGGACACATGCACACACACAGCAAAGCTAATTTGGTGTGTGTGTGTGTGTGTGTGTCTGTCTTTCATCATTTTTTTTTAGAATGGAGATCTCAGCCGATGCCCGAGATCTGAAGCTTTCCCCGGGTGTTTCTGCTGAGGACTTCTGGGTCGCTGGGAGGCTTGGACGGAGCTGGAAGGTTCGGTAGACGCCACTGGAACCCGTTTAGGCCAGGTCAGAATTTGAGGTTTTATAATGGCCGATTTACTTTTTGCTCAAATAAATTACAAGTAACAATTTAATTGCGTCATACTAACATTCTAAATAAAACTTTGGCTTTTGTAGGCTTTGTAAACAAAAAGCTGCACATGGCATAATTCAATAACTTTATACACTAAAAAAAGAAGACAATTACAAATTGACACATTTAGAGCTTGTAGATCGGTTGCTTCCATTATTTCTTTAAAATGATTAAAATGATTATGACTATTATCCCTAAAAAAGTATCTCAAATACTTGGCGATTAGGTAATTGTGACAGGCCTAAATCCTTCTAGTTGTGAGGGCACCTACGGACGGCTGCAATTCAAAACTGCCCCCCGTAAAATCTAAATCCCTTTTTCCCCTCACTGTACAAGTTTATTTTTCCCTTTTTGCTTCCTTTATGATGAAATCCTGTTCTGTTCTTTGACTTTCCCTTTTTGCTTCCTTTATGATGAAATCCTGTTCTGTTGACTATATAGAAGTGTCTATTTGTACGTCTCTAAATGTTTTGATGAAGTGAACATGGTGGAAAAGTGTAATGCTTAATTGGGTCGTCCACTTGCAGTTAACAGTCTTTGTATTGAGTTTGTGCTTGGCATGTACTGTAATTCTGCAAACTGTTAATACATATTTCAATCAATATTGTTTTATGAACAAAGTAGTAATGAGCATTTCTTTCTTTTCTTTAGGACGTTGCTGATACCGTGCGGAGCATGGTGGTCTGGTCAACAAAGTAGTCCATCTGGTTTATTTATCTGTATATTTATCTGTTTATGTATCTGTATATTTATCTATCCGTTTATGTATCTGTATATTTATCTGTTTATGGAGGATAAACGCAACAAACAAACATACGAACGATACAAAAATAGATTGTAGTAGAATAAAAGTAAATTAAAATTAGTAATACATAAAATAAAATGAGTAATGGCATAGTAAGATATAATTAGTAATATAGACAATAATACATAAAATAAATTAAATTAGCAATATAGTAATGCATAAAATTAGGGAGGGAGAGGGAGAGGTGGCTGGGGAAGAGAGTACACAAGTAAAGTTAAAAAGCTCTGGTCGGTGTAGACTTGAGCACTGCATAATGATAACTGGCCAAACAGTCTGTCTTTCTGTTTCCGAGAGGAAAGTGTGTCCGTTAGTGAGACACGCCGCACGAACTAGAGAGAGGCGTACAGCATAAATAACATGACGGTGATGTGTCTAAGTTCCTGTTATTAACCAATTGAACCCTATATAGCATTTAAGTTGTTAAATACAATTATGAGAGTACTTTGAGCAGAATAAATAAATGTAAATCTGAGTGTATATATAGCTATATAACTTACCCTATTTCTCAGTTTATACATATAACATTTTGAGCATTTGTCCGTTATGATTTTCTTGGTTGCTCCATTGCAGACCAGACAGACCTTCTCCGCATGGAGAGAGAGAGAGACATTGAGATACATTGAAGGTTCAAGGTTGGACTTTATCCCATTCTCGGGCCGAGTGCCGTGCTATGAGCTTGTATAATTATGGTCTGCTATTTTTTTTGAAAAATCTTGAAAATGTGCATGGCGCAAATCTTTGAATATGTATATATTCTTTCAGAGCAAACGTTTTTTTTTCCAACTCAAATCTTTGCTTCTGCATGGGTCCCTGCAGGAACTAAATGTTTTCAGATGGGGGTCGGCAGCCCCCCCTTCTGGGTCCCTGCAGGAACTACATGTTTTCAGATGGGGGTCGGCAGCCCCCCCTTCTGGGTCCCTGCAGGAACTACATGTTTTCAGATGGGGGTCGGCAGCCAATTACATATACTTGTGGGGCTCCTTGACATTAAACAAGTTAGAGAACCACTGACACCAAAGACATTTGTCAACCTCAGGTCTAAATGGGTTATTGTTACATCTTTGTGTACAGGTAGTAAAACTTATATTTTAGGATGATGTTGTTGACGTCATACCCGTACGCCGCCCGCCACTGCTGGGCCGCCCTCCACTGCCTCCACCACCGCCACCTCCACTGCTTCCGCCACCTCCACTGCTTCCGCCACCTCCACTGCTTCCACCACCGCCACCTCCACTGACTCCTCCACCACCGCCGCCGCCAGTGGCCTATCTACCTGTTTCCGAGAGGAAAGTGTGTTCGTTAGTGAGACACGCCGCACGAACTAGAGAGAGGCGTACAGCATAAATAACATGACTGTGAAGTTCCTGTTATTAACCAATTGAACCCTATATAGCATGTAAGTTGTTAAATACAATTATGAGAGTACTTTGAGCAGTATAAATAAATGTAAATCTGAGTGTGTATATATATATATATATATATATAGCTATATAACTTACTCCGTGTGTACGCTGGTACTGATAACACTGGTCACATCTGTTCTTTGTAAACTGCTTTTCTTTTTTTTTTTTGGTCTTTACAGATGATACAGATCTTCTCCGCATGGAGGAGAGATTGAGATACATTGGAGGTTCAAGGTTGGTTTATCCCATTCTCCCCTTTTGGTGTTTTAACTATAATTATAAGCATTATGTTCTGCTATTTTTCAACATCCAAAAGCATATCTACAAGCTCATAGCGAGGCACCGAGTGCCGTGCTATGAGCTTGTATAATTATGGTCTGCTATTTTTTTGAAAAATCTTAAATGTGCATACGAACGATAAAAAATAGATTGTAGTAGAATAAAAGTAAATAAAAATAGTAAATAAAATTATTAATACATAAAATAAAATTAGTAATGGCATAGTAAATATAATTAGTAATGTAGACAATAATACATAAAATAAATTAAGCAATATAGTAATGCATAAAATTAGTAATAACATAGTAATTTATAAAATAAATGCATTAAAAATAAAGTTAGTAATAACAGTAATACATAAAATAAATACAATTAGTAATACATCAAATAAATACAATTGGTAATATATATATATATTATACATAAAATTAGTAATAACATAGTAATATATAAAATACAATTAATACATACAATAAATACAATTACTTTGTATTGTAGAATGACTTAAAAAAATATCAATCACATCTACATATAACAAGAGTGATGCAATATCAAGTGTATATGTTCTCTCTCCTTTATTTTTATTTTTTTTTTTATTTTTTTTTATTTTTTTTTTTTATTTTTTATTTTTTTTTTATCCCACGATTTTGTAACCCAGTTTTATTTTCACCCAGTGCCAATTATCAAATGTAATCCTGGGCGCTACACTTCCTCTGCCAACCTGGGGGGCAGCGGACTGACCTCATGCCTCCTTCTATGCATGAGGAGTCCAAGCTGCTTCTTTTCACCTGACAGAGGGGAATTTCCCCGGCCGGACGTAGCGCGTGGAAGGGACACGTTATTCCGACCAGTTCCTTTCCCCTCCATCAGGCGCCCCGGCTGGCTAGGGGGAGGTGGTTTTAGAGACCAGGATTACGGCATGTTTTTGTGAGGGTATCTACCCTAGGGGACACGGGGAGAACATGCAAACTCCACACAGAAAGGCCCTTTCGCCAACCCCCGCCTCGGGTATGGGCACTGATGACGCGGAGGAGGGAACACGCCGCCAGTGCCCACAGTGTCCCCAGCGGGAATCGAACCCAGGAGCTCCTAGCTGTGAGGCGACAGCACTACCAACTGTGCCACCGTGTCCCATGTTCTCTCTCCTGTCTTTTTGTTTAAAAATGAATTTTATGACCAAGACTTTTTATGATTTAAAATCAAATTGTTATAAATGTCAAAAGGTATCTTGCCAGCAGTTTTTGTGTCTCTGTAATATGCAGCCTGTGAAGTCATTGAAAAACACCTTTTAGCCTGTAGATGTCGGTAATTCCCCCTTTCCTGTCAATCAATTTCAATTCAATTCAAAAGGCTTTATTGGCATGAGAAAACATACACTGTAACCAATTGGTGTAATTTCTACAATAAAAATGTACAGTAACTTATTGTTGGGTTATTTTACAATGTTTAACTGTATTTTGCAATGCATTATGGGAAAAAAATCATTACAGAAACTTATTGCATTTTCCCACAGTAACATATTGTAAAGATTACAGTCAGTTGTGTTCTTATTGTAGCTTTACAACCGATTTCTGTAATTTCTACAATAGATGTACAGTAACCTATTGTGTCATTTTACAATATTTAAATGTAATTGCAATACATGTATGCATTGTATAACCAAAGACAAATTAGTTTGCGGCCTCCGCTTCTAAAACTCTATAAAATATTTAAAAAAAATCCTGTCTTTCCAAACAAGACTATTTCTGAATGTTTGAAGCATGCCGAATCCATTGAAAGTAGTCTTGTAGCTCTACGGCACTTCTAAATTGCCATCAAATCAAAAGAGACACGTTTTTTCAGCCCCAAAAGCTTTTTTTCTTTCAAAAACCACTTATTCTGACTCATTTTCTCGCTGGATTTAATGGAATTGGTCCCGTTGAAAAAAGATGTTTCGTGATTTGTCTAGCCTCTTTAAGGCTTCTAAGTCAAAAACCATTGGATATTAGGGCCCCATCTTTTAGTATGTTATATAGCTTGTCAGGACAAACAATCTGATATGTGGTTCTCCACACACGGTCATGTGGTTACCGTGTGGTTCAGAAAACTATGTTTATACTTTGACGCGCGATAGCTCCTACAAAGGTCGATCGATGAGACGAACGCGCCAATATGTGTCTCCCCGCGCACGGATGTGTGGTTCTCAAATTTTGGATTAGCATTTCACTAGTCAATGCACTATAGAATTCACCATGTCTATAAGGCTTGTGGATTACAGGTCAAGAGTTGGAGAACTCTTGCTACGGGTGTCGCACGAGAATGGTGGACCTATCGGAGCGTAGATCTCGGAAAGCTGAACGCGCCCATGTCAATTACTTGGCTGACGGACCTATCGTTCTCGAGCTATCGCGCGTTGAAAACTAACCAATTAACTAGCCAATTAAGAGAACCGTAAGTCTGTGTGCCAGGAAACACATATCAACGTGTTCAGCTCGTCGTGCTGAGTCCGAAAATGTTCTTGTTTTTTTTCAGACGATTTCTGGGGGCTGGGGACAGGAAGTAAGCAATCCCTACTGTACTGTAGGTCCCTACTGTACTGTACTGTACTGCAGGTCCCTATTGTACTGTAGATCCCTACTGTACTGTACTGCAGGTCCCTACTGTACTGTAGATCCCTACTGTACTGTACTGTACTGCAGGTCCCTACTGTACTGTAGATCCCTACTGTACTGTACTGCAGGTCCCTACTGTACTGTAGATCCCTACTGTACTGTACTGTAGATCCCTACTGTACTGTACTGCAGGTCCCTACTGTACTGTAGATCCCTACTGTACTGTACTGTACTGCAGGTCCCTACTGTACTGCAGGTCCCTACTGTACTGTACTGTAGATCCCTACTGTACTGTACTGCAGGTCCCTACTGTACTGTAGATCCCTACTGTACTGTACTGCAGGTCCCTACTGTACTGTAGATCCCTACTGTACTGTACTGTACTGCAGGTCCCTACTGTACTGTACTGCACTGCAGGTCCCTACTGTACTGTAGGTCCCTACTGTACTGCACTGCAGGTCCCTACTGTACTGTAGATCCCTACTGTACTGCACTGCAGGTCCCTACTGCACTGCAGGTCTCTACTGTACTGTAGGTCCCTACTGTACTGTACTGCAGGTCCCTACTGTACTGTACTGTAGGTCCCTACTGTACTGTAGATCCCTACTGTACTGTACTGCACTGCAGGTCCCTACTGTACTGTAGATCCCTACTGTACTGTACTGTAGGTCCCTACTGTACTGTACTGCAGGTCCCTACTGTACTGTACTGCAGGTCCCTACTGTACTGTAGATCCCTACTGTACTGTACTGTAGGTACCTACTGTACTGTAGGAAGGATTCCAGAAGACCTTTAGACTAAAGGCCTATTCATAGTCTGGATTTACGGTGGTGAGGTGACCACCGCTCTGGTGGTGAGCTGACCACCGGAGCTGAAATAACGTTGAGCGGTGGTGAGTAAAAACAGAGAGAAGGGCTGGAGCGGTGGCGGTGGTTTGCTCTTCACCGCGGCTCAGTGACGTCATGTTGTAGTTCGGTGGTCACCTCACCACCGAAAATCCAGACTATGTATGAGCCTTTAGATGACCCCTGGTTAGGGTTCAGCTTGGTTGTCATAAAACGGACAACAGATTCTAGATTAATGTGTCACCCTGAATCCAAGGGTAGGCCTTATATCCTTCCTCACACACAGACATATCTAAATACTGAATCAAGCAATTTAAAAACTATATCTGGGGTGAAACACAAAAGCCTGATTTGATGTTAAAATTAACCCAAACATTGAATTTGAAATTCCCCTTAAATTGTTGAATGTGTAAGCATATTCTGTATACTTTAAATCATTTTCAAAATATATACAGTATAGGCCTATATGTTTTACATTTGGCCAAAATAGCCCCCCGGCCCATTCTGTGTTGCCTGGCTAGAACTGGAGGTCTGAAAAAATCAATAAAATTATAAAGTACATCATTGTGATGTCACTGAGATGTACTTCATAACAACTGTAAGGTATATTAATGACATAGTAAAATGTTGAAAATGAGTGGCATTCCCCTTTAAGTGCCCACATTTCCTAGAAATGCCTACACTCTCTAGACTATTTCACTGTAGGTCCTACATTGAAATAATGTAGTGAACTACTTTCATTGTAGTTCCTTCATTGAATTACTGCATCAAGAGATGACGTTGCATCCGGTTGCATCACACACAAGGCGGAGCTTATTCATTTTGAACAGAGAGAAGGCGCAAAACGTCTGTGCAACTGTGTGTGCTGGGCTGCTGCCTGCTGCTCTCCTGGGATTACAGTGTGTTTACAAACCACTGGGTGCTTTTCGTGCTCTACTGACAAGTTGGTAAGTTGAATTAGTTTATGGAGTTAAAATGTCATATCCAACGTGTTGTTGACCGTGACTGTTGTTATTCTTGTACCACTGATCAACAAGCTCACGGCACGTTTTTGCGCGACGCATTGTGCGTGTAGTTTATCATATCCAAGTGTTGTTGACCGTGACTGTTGTTATTCTTGTACCACTGATCAACAAGCTCACGACACGTTTTGGCGCGACGCATTGTGTGTGTAGTTTATCATATCCAACGCATTGTGCGTGTAGTTTATCATTATACAACGTGTTGTTGACCGTGACTGTTGTTATTCTTGTACCACTGATCAACAAGCTCACGACACGTTTTGGCGCGACGCATTGTGCGTGTAGTTTGGCTTTTTGGCCAGTCTCCAAACAATGTGCTTATTGTCAACAAAGTCACGTATCCAACTCATTTTAAACTGAGTCGATTGGACTTTCCATTCCAGAGATAATATCCAAAAACCACCATTAAAATTTGCCTATTTCCCGTTTTTTCTTGCTTCTTTTTTTTTGGGGGGGGGGGGGGGGGGGGGGGTGTTGTCCCAGTCATAAAATACTGTCATTTTAGTATTTAAAATGAAAGCGATGTACTGTAGCTCTACTTAACTACAGTATCATCACTGTTAACCACTTTCACAAGTTTATTTAATGAAAAAAGCCATTTGTGTTGAATGTGGGCCAAATCATGAATGATATTTTAGGCTAGAAATTGAACATGTGCTCAGCTATCTTTAATATGAACCCATTAAATGTACATTAGTTTGTTTCTTGTTTGTGTTGAATGTGCAATTAGCACACACTTATTCATAACAGAGAAACTGTAATATTAATCTCCATGTAGTGAATGATTGGCAGGTATTTTGTTTTGACTGCAATTATTTTATCTGTGAATAATGTACCTACAGTATAGTTAAGTTATATAGTAAATTAACATTGCAGATTTTTGTGTGCAATCAGATTGGTTAAGCCATATCTTTGTTTGTATTGTTTTGCAGAGAGTAACTAAAAAGCAGGTAATGCACAACATAATAATGTTTCTACTATTACAGATGCTGACAGAAAAGACCTGGCTGGCAGTGACTAGTGAGCAGTGATCATCAGTGCCAAGACCTGACACGAGAAGAATAGTGAAAATACCTATTTTTCAGGTGAAACCAGAGCCCAGAAATGTATCTCTGTAAACGTTGTGGCTATGAGAGTAAAAGTATAGCAGGTTTTACACGTCATATGAGACTTCACAGTAATGACCCAAACTGCCCTTTTACCTGTGGTGTTCCTGATTGTACCCGTGCATTCAAAAAAATTGCAGCCTTCAAGTCTCACCTATACAGAGATCATAAGCAATCCCACCGTGCTACAGTGCTACAGACCAAAATATAGGCACAACACTGATTTGTCAGATTGAATTTTGTCAAATCACATTTACAAAGCTTAAGGATTTCCTTAATCATTTGAAAGGCCATATACAAGAGGGCAGGAAAATAACATGTCCTTTTAGGGGTTGTAAGGGAACATTTGGTGTGAAATCCACATTTGCATCTCATATTTCGAGAACACACAAAAACTGTTTTTTGAAGGTATGCTGTTTGAAGGTACGCCACTCATAATCCACATTACCAGTCCAATTCACTGCATCTAGCAGCTTCACACTTTCCATCATGACGACTCATGACCACTCCTGGTACCATGTAATGTTTCTCTCTATCAATGAAGAAACTTGGGTTCTCTCAAAGTCACTTCATTTGCACTGGTAGAGTTGCATCATACAGGTCATACATTCATCTATCTAAGATCTGGAAATGTTTGTAAGTGTGGTCTAGTATCTATAGCTGTAGCACATAGCACAAACATATCACAACTTGGCTGCCACATGATTTTGAGTTTTTTTTCTTTTTCTTTTTACATCATTAAATATCCATAGACATGACTAGCGCTCCATCAAAATCGGGACCCCAATATTATTATTGTTTTGGTATTCATTTTACTTTTATTTGTACTTTTAGTAGTCGTTTCTTTTCTTACTCTTCATACCATTTTATGCAAAATGTGTGGGTTGGTTGTAAAAAAGATGATATCACTCTTGTACACCTGTAAACTGTACTCCTCAACTGTTGAGGTCGGGTGCAATGACTAAATATTTGTAATTTGTGTTTCTGTCGTTTAGGTGTTGGCAACAGCAGCAGATGTGGAAAGGACATTGAAGCTTCCCGACACACCACGTCTAATTATCTTAGGTAGTGTATACACTTTTAAAAGCATTGCAGATAAATATGGAGGTCATGTTTTACAGTCTAATTGTATGTGGAAAGCAGCAGAAATACTGTTAAAATGCAAACCATGTGTCTATGTTTAGGTGAAGTTCTTACATCTACCCAATGGATGCTGAGCATGGAGGGTCGGGTCGTTGTGGCTCCACAAACGAACTTCCTGGCTGGAATTGCAACTTTATTTTCTGCTTATTACAATTTCAACCTGGTGTACCAAGAGCACACCTGTTACACCCTGGAATTCATCCAAAGGTAACTTTCAGCTTGAAGTAGAACTATCTTGTGTAACTCGGAAGATGTGCTCTCTTGTAGAGCTCTGTGAGTGCACATTTTTCATAAAGTGTGTGTGTGATTTGTAATTGCAGGTGTTTCGTTGGGATCAACCCAACCATTGGCAGTGGCACCAAAACAACGAAGCTGCTCAGCCAGAAAAGTGGGAAGGTGAGGGAGAAGAGGAACAATTCTGTCTGTCCTCCTGTCTCCTCCCTCCTGAAGCGATTGCAGGACTTCACTTGGCTTTAAGTGTAAGTCATTGTGCAAAGAATTTGGACCATTCTCTCCCCACTATATGAATCTTAATATGTTGCTTTGCTATCTTATGTCATATTTTATACATATAAAGCAGTAGAGTTGTATTATTTGTTTTTAGATCTCTATCCCAGGCTGATTTTATGAGTTCAGAAGTGGGGGGGGGGAAAGTGGTCCAGAATGTTTTTAAGAACATTTTGATTAGCTGACCTTCATAGTCAACCGGAACATTTTTCTTAAAATACTTCTTTAGTAAGCAGTGTTGGGCAGTAACAAGTTACTAATATATTACTGTAATATTATCACTTTACCCAGTAATGAGTACTGTATTACTCTGCCAAAACAATAATATACCATTATTACTTTGAAAAGAAATTGCACATATTAGGATTTGTTGGCCTTACCGTTTGAAAACATTTCATTTAAAAGGTCAAGAGAGATTGCTGCTTTATAGCCTTTTTGGCTGATTGGTGACTCTTCTTATTATTATTCAAAACAATTTGATTCAGTTCCAACAAAAGCTGACTAAACGGATTGTGTTGTACGATCCCTTTTTTGGGGGTGGGGGGACAAAAGTAATATAAGATATTACTTGATTCCAACTATAATATTGCCTAACACTGTTAGTAAGTTAATAGGGTGTGCAGCCAGGACCACTTATTTTCTTCTTTGGATGTCATCTCTTGTGCCAACTGTATGTCCTTTGTAAGTAGACCGTGTGCAAAACCTTGGGCATTGTGCAGAAAAGGGAAAGTCAACTAAGGATCACAGGGCAGTTTATGGTTGTCACTACTCCCAAGGCCATTTTATTGCCCCTCACCTCTCCACACCTGTCATCTTCTGTCCACACGTTTCATTGTCACCTGCCCCACAAATTCACACAACTGTCCACAAACCTCAGCCCTGTAGATACCTGAAATAGTAGCAAATACTTATATTGTTCTTTTTTTCCCTTGCCCTGTTAGATGTTGTTGAGTTCCAACGATGAGTTCCATGGATACCTGCTGGTTTTGACCTCCTGCCTGATTTGACTTGACATCTGCCATCTCCTTAACGGACTTGTTTGCCTTGCCCTTGTGAGTTTTTAAAGAGTCTACCTCAATTTGTTTGGTTCCACGCCTTTTCCAGGCATTTTTTGCACTTTTATCTCTGCAGGGATTTGAATTTCTCTGTTTATTTTTGTCAGGTTTGCACTTTGACCTCTGCAGAGACTTTAATGTTTGGATTATATTTAGTCAGATCAAATTGGCTTTGCACGGTGTTCTGACACTTACATGGTTCTGCAATGTTGTACATTTTCTTCTTGTCAGGGAACAATTTTTTTTATTTTTTATTTTTATTAAATGTTTTTCAGCTACGTAGTCTGGCTAGTAGTGGGTGACCTAGATTGTGGGTGCCAGTCCACAAGCAGTGGCAGTGGCTAACGGCACTGTCAATGCTGTGTCTGGATCTAGATCAGCTGCTGCTGGCTTGATTATTGGCTCTGACGGTTCAAGTTTTAAATCGGTGAGGCATTTAAGGATTGACATTTGAGAGAAGTGTTGTCCACTGATCACATCCATAGGGTTTCTCGCCAGTGTGAATTCTCTGGTGTGTTTTAAGTCTAGACATTGTAGGGAAGTTTACCACACTGATCACAGCAGTGGCATTTTTGTTTAGCCAAGCTTCTTTGTTCATTCACCTCTGGTAGAACAGGGAAACTAGACTGAGATGCAACACTGAATTGGAAACGATGACAAATTACATATTGTTTGGAGGTACATCATGGATGTAAAACAACATAAAATTATCGTACATTATATGTACGTTATCATCTTGTCGGGGAACAAGATTATTATTATTTTTTCATGTTTTAAACCTTTAAATATAAGTGGTTCTCAAACCTTTCTGGGTCAGGGCCCCCTCAAATTTGTTAAGATTTTTCAAATTATCAATAAAATCCTAGTGTTTTGCCAATTACTGGTACGTGGCCTGACCGCCCATCAGTGGGACCAGGCCCAAAGGTTCAGAATCGCTGTTTTTCAAGTATGCACTTTTCTCTGGAGAGAGTCTTAATATTGTTTGTTTTTAGGGGATAAAAAAAATTGGGAGGTATGACCTTGTGATTTTTGCCTTGCCCTTGTGAGTTTTTAATGAGTCTACCTCGATTTGTTTGGTTCCACGCATTTTCCAGGCCTTTTTTGTTTACCAGGCCTGTTTCCCCTTTTAGGACATTGAAAGTTTGCACTTTTATCTCTGCAGGGATTTGAATTTCTGTTTATTTTTGTCAGGTTTGCACTTTGACCTCTGCAGAGACTTTAATGTTGGATTATATTTAGTCAGATCAAATTGGCTTTGCACGGTGTTCTGACACTTACATGGTTCTGCAATGTTGTACAAGATTTCTTTTTCTTTTTTTTTTCATGTTTTAAACCTTTAAATATAAGTGGTTCTCAAACCTTTCTGGGTCAGGGCCCCCTCAAATTTGTTAAGATTTTTCAAATTAATATAAATACAATCCTAGTGTTTTGCCAATTACCGGTATGTGGCCACGTACCGGTAATTGGCAAAACATCAGTAACCGCCCATCAGTGGGACCAGGCCCAAAGGTTCAGAATCGCTGTTTTTAAATGTTTTTAAAGTTTGCACTTTTCTCTGGAGAGTCTTAATATTGTTTGTTTTAGGGGATGGAAAAAAATGGGAGATGTGACCTTGTTGTAATGTAAAGTTTTAATAAATGTTTTATTGCATATCAGACTCTGGGTTTTATGTAATGGTTGAAGAGAATTTAATGCAATGTTGATAAATTGGATCAAACACTAATTGCATGTAAAATAACCTGTAAAAAACTTTCTACAGCAACATACTGTGTTCAAGTATTTACAGTTATTTATTGGCAACAAAAGTTGCCAGTAAATAGCTGTAATTTAAAGAAATACAATATAATGTTGTAAATTGGTTTACAATTATTTATTGGAAAAGGTTGCCAGTAAATAGCTGTAATTTCAAAGAATACAATATAATGTTGTAAATTGGTTTACAATTAATTGCTGTTGTTTTACAATAACCAAAAGTAATGCATATACAGTAACAAACTGTAAAAAGGGTATACAGTAGTTTACTGTAATATTTCTTTACAGTTAAAACCTGTAAACATGTATACAGTACTTTACTGTAATTGTTTTTTACAGTAACTATTACTAAGTAATTCTACACTACTTTATTGGCAACTTTTTTGCCATTAACTAACTGTAATTTCTACATCCTATTCGTTACAGTGTACGTTTACATTGCCAAAGCAGAGAAAGATACAATCAAAACTTAAAAAATTATGTACATTTGAAGGTCAATCTTCCATAGATCAAATTATATGTACCAAGGTCACTCGATGCAGGTATAGTGCAGGAATATACACAATGATTAGTCTTTAGGGTGGTTGTGTTCCATTTGATATCATCCTCCTATCACAGCAACTCACAAATCTTGCTGCTTTTGCACATTGTTGTACTTCGCCCAGCAGATATGGGAGCAGGGCTTGACTCTTAGCATTTTTTCAAGTAGCACGTGTGCGACTAAGTTGAAAAATCTAGTAGCACACAAATTATTTTAGGAGCACGATGAAAAGTTATCAAATGTGTTTTCCTTAGGAGGGGCTAGCGCTGATAACATGTATACTGGTATACGTAGGAGGGCCTCCTATGTATACCGGTATACATGGCTTTAGTCCCCACACATCTCATGATTTGCCATTGACAATGCAAGGGGAATTCAGGTCAAATGTCCACTAAATCTTGTCCCCACACGTCTCAATATTTCCCTTGGCAATGAACGGATAAATTTGGTCAAAATTCCACTAAATATGACGCAAATTAAACATCAAAACATTAAATGCCATTGACATTGAAAGGAAAATGTCATATGTACGATTGTACGTCATATGCAAATCAGCTATTAAACCAATCACAGCTAGGTATAGTACAGCGGCTAACAGCCATATTGTGAGAGAACCTTTCACTCGCGGATACAAGCGTGAAATTTGGCATGAACATGCCTCTGGGTCACCTCTTTAACTTTTTCAACCGAGCCAACGCAAATTCCAAAATGGCGGCCATTTTTCAAGATGGCCGCCAAATAAAAAAAACCTTTTGTGGCGGTTCTGGACAACCGTGGGTGCGGCCGACTCGAGACCGGGCACTGCACTCCCTGTGGGTGTGTGGAACGTGTGTGTCGAATTTGAAGTCGGTGGGGCGAACGGTTCTCGGGTTACGTGGATTACAAATGTACACACGCACACAAAAATCGTGAAATATAGAAGATCATTGGAACGGTTGTTCGCTTAGTGATACAAGCGTGAAATTTGGCATGAACATGGCTCTGGGTCACCTCTTTAACTTTTTTAACCGAGCCATCCTAGAATCCAAAATGGCGGTGCTTTTTCAAGATGGCCGCCACATCTAAATGTTAGCCTATGTCTACATTTCTTACAAATTTTAGGAAAAAAATTCACCATTATAGATGGATAGATAGATAGTTTTTGAAATTTTTTGTAATTTTTTTGTAATTTTTTTTTTATTCTTTATATTATTTTTTTATTTTTTTGTTATTTTTGTTATTTTTCATACTGAAGTGGCTAGAGCCATATTGGGAGAGAATCTTTCACAAGGTTATACAAGCGTGAAATTTGGCATGAACATGCCTCTGGGTCACCTCTTTAACTTTTTTAACCGAGCCAGCGAAAAATCCAATATGGCGGTCATTTTTCAAGATGGCCGCCAAATAAAAAAGGCCTTTTGTGGCGCTTCTGGACAACCGTGGGTGCGGCCGACTCGAGACCGGGCACTGCACTCCCTGTGGGTGTGTGGAACGTGTGTGTCGAATTTGAAGTCGGTGGGGCGAACGGTTCTCGGGTTACGTGGATTACAGTTGTACACACGCACACAAACATCGTGAAATATAGAAGATCATTGGAACGGTTGTTCGCTTGGTGATACAAGCGTGAAATTTGGCATGAACATGCCTCTGGGTCACCTCTTTAACTTTTTTAACCGAGCCATCCTAGAATCCAAAATGGCGGTGCTATTTCAAGATGGCCGCCACATCTAAATGTTAGCCTATGTCTACATTTCTTACAAATTTTAGGAAAAAAATCACCATTATAGATGGATAGATAGATAGTTTTTGATTTTTTTTGATTTTTTTTTGTATTTTCTTTTTTATTCTTTATATTATTTTTTTATTTTTTTGTTATTTTTGTTATTTTTCATACTGAAGTGGCTAGAGCCATATTGGGAGAGAATCTTTCACAAGGTTATACAAGCGTGAAATTTGGCATGAACATGCCTCTGGGTCACCTCTTTAACTTTTTTAACCGAGCCAGCGAAAAATCCAATATGGCGGTCATAAAAAAGGCCTTTTGTGGCGGTTCTGGACAACCGTGTGTGCGGCCGACTCGAGACCGGGCACTGCACTCCCTGTGGGTGTGTGGAACGTGTGTGTCGAATTTGATGTCGGTGGGGTGAACGGTTCTCGGGTTACGTGGATTACAGATGTACACACGCACACAAAAATCGTGAAATATAGAAGATCATTGGAACGGTTGTTCGCTTGGTGATACAAGCGTGACATTTGCCATGAACCTTCCTTTGGGTCACCTCTTTAACTTTTTTAACCGAGCCATCCAAGAATACAATATGGCGGTGCTATTTCAAGATGGCCGCCACATCTAAATGTTAGCCTATGTCTACATTTCTTACAAATTTTAGTAAAAATGTCACCATTATAGATAGATAGATAGATAGATTTCTTTTTTTCTTTTCTTTTTTTATATACTTTTTTATTCTTTGTATTATTTTCTTATTTTTTTGTTTGTTTTTTTTGTTTTCATACTGAAGTGGCTAGACTTTGTGTAATGTATTATTCACATTCACAGCTGCACAATGCTGTACAAGAAAGAGATGAACGGAAACATTTGCACCTGCCAGTACAGCTTTGTTTGCAGGAGCATTTTGTTAATTCCTGGCAGCTGGCAGCAATTGGTGGAAGTGATGACCAATTCACCAACCACCTTTGTCCTTCCAGTTTCCATCCCCATTCTGCAGGACTTGGAATATCTGGCTGAGTGATAGTTGCTTGTCCCCAGACAGCTCCTGCTTGGTAGGCTGCACGTTTAACGTGTTCCTTCAGGGCAGCCCTTGTTGGTGGAATGGCATTATATGGCCTCTGCTTGCGGGCAAACATATGCAGTCGTGCATCATTGACAGATGTGGCTGCACTGGATCGATCATACAGTATGACAACAAATTTCTCCAGCATTTGGAGATCATCGTCATCAATGGTTGTGGGCCAATGACTGAGCTTGACAAATGTCCCCGATACTTCATCACACACATTCCATGTTTGCCATGCAGATTTCTTACCCTTGCCACGGAATGCAGACACAACATCACACCCACTGAATGCATGGAAAAAAGGTAGACCACTGGATTTTTCTGGACCGATTGTTGAGACAATGTCATGGATTGAAATCCATCTTGAATGGACTCCCTGACCAAAAGCAATCCACAGCTTTCCCAAGCCCATTGCTTGGAAGGACTGGAAGCATGATATTGCAAGAATAACAATATCAGTGTCGTTTGCTTTGATCGTCACTGAGGTACTCCCATTTGCTGTTGCATGTCGTGTATGGACAAATACTCTTGTATCTGCCTCTTCTTGGGAGCAAGGTGCCAAATCTGAAGATTCTGTGATTTCAACATTGTTGCCGACTATCTCCTCTCCGTTTGTCACTACAATAGTGCTTTCTGCTACTACTTGACATATTTGGTTTGCCAGAAAGTTGAAGAGTTCTGTCTTGTTGTCATCATCTCGTAGGAAGTTTTGCCAGTTTGATGGAGTCTTACTAGATTCTGTTACCTTTCTTCTAATGGCCTTCCCACGTCGTGCTCTGGTTTCTGACTTTAGGCTGGACTTTTTGTAAACGTCAAAGACAATATCCACACGCTTGTACTTTGAACAATATGCCTCTACCTTAGGAAGGATGTCTTCCGCAGCATAGTCATGAAACGTTTTTGATCCACGTGGAGGGTTTGCATTGATGAAGGCTGACCCATCAATAATGACAGTGTCGGACTGTGGCTCTACATTAGGCTTGGTGATTCCAGATTCCAGTATATACAGAAGTTCTGACTTCTGGCATGAATGAATCATTCCATTGTCACTCAGGGAAGCAGGAGTTGACTGGTTTTCATGCATGAAGAATTCTTCCAAGTCACACTGCCTTGTCTGGCAAGAGATGAATAGTCGTGAAAACAACTGACAATCAGATTTCAAGGAATTTTCCTTGGAAACAACGACAGATGCTTTAGGTTTAAAGAAAGCAACTGGATTCCTCTTGATTGCTTTGTAAAATCCTGATTCATCATGATTCTTCAGTCCTTCCATAAATGCCCTGAACTGTTCCTTTCCATTTGTGTGGTGAACAATGACCATTCTTGCATTGGCTGGATCAGCAATATCCTTTGTGTCTAACACCATTAGGTCAGATGAATCATCGAGGAAAGGATTGCCATGTGTCTGAATAACTCTGTGAAGAGCATCCACCTTTCCAAAGAAAGACTTTTGAGCACCCAAACCTTGCTCGTGATGTTTCGTGACTCGTGTTGCATCCTTTCTTATGGTCTCACTCTCATATTTAGCAACGATGTAGCTAATTTCTGGGCCGGCAACCATCCATCGCCTGAGAGCAGCAGCATCCTCTGTTAGTCCAATAGCTCCACCATCACCCTTAATAACTGCGTTGTTTTGCTCATGGGCCTGATCTATGGCAATTCCTGAAAATTCTCTTTCCGATTTACGCACCACAAAATGTCCCTTGTGAAACTGTTCAGCTACTTGAGGATGTTTCTCATCAATTGTCATCATGTCTTGAAGATGGATTGAGAGCCAACGTGCATAGTTGACATTATTGTTGGCAAAGAAATAGGGAATCAATTCACAGAGTGCTGCACGATACAGACTAAAGTTTGCTTCCCTGAAAGATCGTATCAGTGTGAATGTTGCTAACTCCATGTTCAAAACAAGGTCCCAGAAATGGAATTGTGGACTGTTTGGTCTTGCTTCCTTACACCAATCTTCGAAGCTCATAGGTGGTTGCAAATCTGTAGCAGAGCAATACTCTTGGTATGCTGTCTTCTTCAGCCTGTACAAACTACTAGCTGTGATCTGGTGTACTTGACGGGACTTTGTGACATGTGAGGCAGTCAGAAATGATTCTGCTGAACCAGATGATGCTACAGCTGCTTCATCAAGACAGCCTGTCCAGCCAGCGTCCTTCAGTAGCGTCCCCATTGACTTTAGAGCTGCCATCTCAATGTGCAATCCCCCGAACATAACCACAAATTTGTCTTCTCCGAATTCTTCTGGCCACTGCCATTGGATCTGTTTAGCCAACGCATATAGGGGTTGGTCAGCTGCAACAACTGGTGTCTGTCCAGGGTTTAAGAAAGCAGTTGTTTCACGGATTTTCCTCATGGTATGCTTGACTGTGGCTACAGAATTTGCTTTATCTCTGAGCAAGGGCAGTAAGGCACTGATGCTCACATGAAATGGCTGGCCTCGTTTTTGTGATGCATGGTAAGCTGACCAAGTGATGTTGATAGCACCAGCCACCTCTTCAGTAAGAAATACCTGATCCAACCAAGCATATTCCTCTTTCAAATGTGATCCAATTAAATCAGGGGATGGAAAACAAGGGGCTTCTATTGATGGAGGATTTGGTTTTTGAACGATATATGCTGGCCAGATGTTGGTATATGATTCAGGAAGCTCAGGAACACGTGTTGTCTTTTTTGTTCCATCAATCAGTCTGAGTGGATCACGCCCTTCCCCTTCCCCATCTGTGTTCATGTGCTGGAAGACTGATATACTGGTGCCATGGAAGGATGTACTTGCTGTTGTGGCAGTTGGGTTGTGGTCGATATTATCAATTGCAGAAGTTGTGAACAACCCTTTCTTCAGGATTGGTGGGCAAACAACACCATCTTCGACATACTTAGCTACAACGGCTTCACCCAGCTGGGAAGAGATTTCTAGGACTCGATCATATGAAATACTTAGACCATTCTGATGAAGCATATCAATCAGATGTCGCTTTCTGGTTTTGCCAAAAACACTCAAGCCCATATACACTGCAAAAGGTGTCTCACGATCTTTTGAATGCCGGTGAGTTTGAGCACCCTCCTTGTACTTGGCAAAGCAGTTATACTGTAATAGCTGTGCAATTGCCATGTCAGATTTGGATGCCCCATGCTCCAGTTGGGATTTAATATCTGATCCATGCTCTATCATGGATACAAATTGAAGGAGTAATGGTGGAACAGCACCATCAGTGTCAGTGTCACCTGCCAAAATTGACTCAAATGTTGACTTGTGTTGCAACATCTCATGTCTTAGCATTGAAGCAGCCTTATTCAAATGAATAGCTTTTTCATATTTGCTTGTCTCTGCCAATATTGTGCCTACATCTTTCTTGAAGGCCATCAGTATGTCTCGCCCTTGTATGTGTGACTCCAGAAGTGGAATGTGTGATATCAGTTGTTGTTTCAGTCTTGTGGAGTTCACATCTATTTCTTCAGAACAAAGGTGTTTTAACCGCTCCTTGTACATGTGAACAAGGTCTGCAAGCCTAAAGATAATCGGATTACCGGACTCTTCACTGGCAATTTTTGACTCAAATATGTAGCTGACTAACTCAGAGAACGCAATTGGAATTGCTTCGTTCTTGTATTGCACCTGATCAAGTCTTGATTTTTCATCCCTTTTATGAGCTCGCTCCCTATTATAGAGTGTGACTAAACAGCGATGGTGATATTTTAGCTCCTGGGACACAGCATCTCCAGCACTTAGTAGTGCAAGTAGACGCCCATCTTTTAGAGTCAGTGCACACTGTTTTAGCCTTTCAGTCAAACGCATGGATTCAGCATGCCTCAGGCTTTCTTTTGTGTCGTGTTTCTCACAAATAAAGCACTTCTTGGCTTTTTGATCATGACTTGTTCTGGGAAGCTTGCTTGTGCTGCAGCCCTCTTCTGAATCTGAGAATCTCTTTTGAACTCTTTGTAATTTTGTATTATTGAATAAAAGCTTACAGCTACAATGATACTGTGCATCATTTGTTTGTAGAGTTTCCTCTATGCCATCACCATCGTCTAATCTGGCTGGGTTAAAATCAATTATTGGCATTGCATTTAGGGAATGGAATAATGGAATATTTGTTGCTAACATGCTATATCCAGAATCCGCTTTATGCACTTTTCTTGTTGGTGACAATAACTTCTCCTTTGTATCTTGCTGACAAAGACAACACTTTGTCCAGTTTGTCTTATTGATTGCTGCAGACATCCTCTACAATTTGAAGGCTGATTTGTATTAAAACTCTAACATAGACACCGTATCAGGTCTCTATCTCTCTGCTGATGTTCTCTCTTGTGTTGTGTGTCAAACACTGAGCCCAGCTACAGCATGCAGCTATATTGAGGAGAGCTTAATTACATAGGTGGAAACACCTGCTGGTCATTAACCCTGCCACTGCTCTCATGTGTCACAACCCCCACCTTCACACACAGCAGGAAAAAAATAAGGGAAAAAAATACATATTCAGAAGTCTTGAGATTTTTTTGTTTGCTTTTAAGGCGAGACACTACAGGTGAAATCATGATTTTTCTTTTTGCCATTTTGTTTTCTTTCAAACTAAAGCAAAATACACATTACAAATACAGATTTAGATGTTTATTTTGATAGTTTATTTTAGCCAATGACAGCTCGTTTTTCTGAGTGAACATCCAGTGGATTTCACTCCACTTCAGTTGAACTCACATACACCAAACGTTCCAGTCTTATTCATAACTACATTCCGCAGACATTTACAGATGGATTTGTTGATATATCATTCACAGCCTGATTTACATCACATTTTATACCTAAAAACATGCCGAAAATTTGGTTTTTTATGCCTGTTGACACTTTTCTGATTTGTGGAGTGATAATTAGAGATATCAAAAATCCCATCTGTAATTTTCTTTGTCTCTAATGTGTCAACAAAATTAAATGATAATTTTGAACCTGGCTTTATCCGATCTTCAGATTTATCGTCCGGAAATGTATGCAAATTAACGCATATAATGCCTAATTTGCATATTTAAACATATAATTTCAGAAAACTTGTAATACAAAAAATCTTAGTTTTAATATAAGTAATCAACTGGAGGTTGTCCAGAACCGCCACAAAAGGCCTTTTTTATTTGGCGGCCATCTTGAAAAATTACCGCCATATTGGATTTTTCACTGGCTCGGTTAAAAAAGTTAAAGAGGTGACCCAGAGGCATGTTCATGCCAAATTTCACGCTTGTATCACCAAGCGAACAACCGTTCCAATGATCTTCTATATTTCACGATGTTTGTGTGCGTGTGTACATCTGTAATCCACGTAACCCGAGAACCGTTCGCCCCACCGACTTCAAATTCGACACACACGTTCCACACACCCACAGGGAGAGCAATGCCCGGTCTCGAGTCGGCCGCACCCACGGTTGTCCAGAACCGCCACAAAAGGCGTTTTTTATTTGGCGGCCATCTTGAAAAATGACCGCCATATTGGATTTTTCGCTGGCTCGGTTAAAAAAGTTAAAAAGGTGACCCAGAGGCATGTTCATGCCAAATTTCACGCTTGTATCACCAAGCGAACAACCGTTCCAATGATCTTCTATATTTCACGATGTTTGTGTGCGTGTGTACATCTGTAATCCACGTAACCCGAGAACCGTTCGCCCCACCGACTTCAAATTCGACACACACGTTCCACACACCCACAGGGAGTGCAGTGCCCGGTCTCGAGTCGGCCGCACCCACGGTTGTCCAGAACCGCCACAAAAGGCCTTTTTTATTTGGCGGCCATCTTGAAAAATGACCGCCATATTGGATTTTTCGCTGGCTCGGTTAAAAAAGTTAAAGAGGTGACCCAGAGGCATGTTCATGCCAAATTTCACGCTTGTATAACCTTGTGAAAGATTCTCTCCCAATATGGCTCTAGCCACTTCAGTATGAAAAATAACAAAAATAACAAAAAAATAAAAAAGAAATATAAAGAATAAAAAGAAAATTACAAAAGAAATTCAAAAAGTTTCAAAAACTATCTATCTATCCATCTATAATGGTGAATTTTTTTCCTAAAATTTGTAAGAAATGTAGACATAGGCTAACATTTAGATGTGGCGGCCATCTTGAAATAGCACCGCCATTTTGGATTCTAGGATGGCTCGGTTAAAAAAGTTAAAGAGGTGACCCAGAGCCATGTTCATGCCAAATTTCACGCTTGTATCACTAAGCGAACAACCGTTCCAATGATCTTCTATATTTCACGATTTTTGTGTGCGTGCGTACATTTGTAATCCACGTAACCCGAGAACCGTTCGCCCCACCGACTTCAAATTCGACACACACGTTCCACACACCCACAGGGAGTGCAGTGCCCGGTCTCGAGTCGGCCGCACCCACGGTTGTCCAGAACCGCCACAAAAGGTTTTTTTTATTTGGCGGCCATCTTGAAAAATGGCCGCCATTTTGGAATTTGCGTTGGCTCGGTTGAAAAAGTTAAAGAGGTGACCCAGAGGCATGTTCATGCCAAATTTCACGCTTGTATCCGCGAGTGAAAGATTGTTCCTATTATCTGCTGTACTAATTCTGATGTACGAGATTATTCATGATGTATGATGATAAGAGTGTCCCTCACTACCCAGGTGTGATTTTTCTTTAATATAGTGATATGAGGTAGGGACGGGCAATATGGCAAAATATTATCAGGATCAATATATTTTCAGCAATTATCAAAATATTGATATTCATCAGGATATAATTTTTATGTTTATTTTTATAGAATCTATTTAACCAATTTGTTTTATGCTGATAGACTATTTGTTTTTTTATGCAGATAGATGGATAGATAGATAGATGGATTCATTCAATTAAATTAAATTATTATCTATATAGCTATGTTGCTCATGGATGCATGGATGGATAGACAGACTATCCGTTTTTATCCTGCTGTTCTATCATGTGATATTTGATACAGGGCAAGATGCTCGATTGTGAATTAAATTGTAACATTCTCCTTGGCTTTGACTGCTTCAGACAGAACATCTGACACACAGCTACAGTAGACTATTAATTTACTAAGCTGGTAACTTACTCGGCTGCCTACCGTTGCTCGTTAATCAGGTCACAATGGATGGACCGCTGATATTTATCCAGCCAGGTCGGTGATTAATAATATCATTCGTGCTGTGCAACACATGCTTTTGTAAGCGACGCTAAGGATTGTTTTGATCGATAATAATCCGTCATGTGCGTGCGCGCGTGACTCTTTATTTGTGCGTGGAGCTGTGCACAGTGTTTCTCCCGCGTTTGGTTAAAAGTTGGCATTCGAACTTTACAAATAAGTTTAGTATTCAACGTGCCGGGGACGCTATCATGCTGCGTTCACTCTGACACCCCTTTTAGCACAGAGTGCTAAAAGGGGTGTGTTTTAGCACAGAGTGCTAAAAGGGGGAGGGCCGAGGGTGGTGCGGTGGAAGCAAGGGGAACAGATCTTCAAGCTAAAATGCATCGAGCCTCGACACGTTGTAGGCTTGTAGATCTGCTCTTTTTGGCGAACGACACCGCCGTACTACAAATGTAGGTATAGAACTGAAACTAATAGAATGTGTATTGCGGGATCAGAGCTTTAATTGTCTTTATCACGATTGAACGGTCAAATGCTGTAGTCGCACCAGTGCTACAAATTGAATTCTACAACTCGCACGGTGCTATTTTTAGTAGCATATGCGACTACCTAGTCACACTGTCGAGCCCTGTATGGGAGTTTTTTGTCATTGGTCATGTTTTCAAAATCTCTGTGTAGTTGTAATCTGTGGGAAGTATGTGTCTCTGATGTCTTGGTACAATGGACAGATGGTTAGGAAGTGTAGCTCGGTTTCCACTTCATTTTGTGTGCAGTGGGTGCATAGTCTGTCTTCTCTCGGGATACAGGTCTGCCTATGACGGCCTTTCTCGATCGCTGACTGAGTCTGTACCTAGTTAAGATTTTTCTTTGTTTTGGGTCGGTCACGGTGCTCAGGTATATTCTGCCACTGTGTATTCTCTGTTTAGGGCCAGATAGCATTCTAGTTTACTCTGTTTTTGTGTTGCTTCTTTCCAATGTGTCAGATAGTTTTCCTTTTGCTGTTTTATAATTTGGTTTAGTCCAATGGGTTTTCTATCTCGTGGCTCTGTTTGTGTTTGTGCCCGGAGTTCCAGGGCCAGATGGCTGAGGGGGCATCCCTCTAGAGTTTCACTGTGTGTGAGTGCCTTGTTATGGAGTGCATCTAGGTCACTTTCTTTTAGTTGGTTGTAGAACTTAAGTGCTCCCTTTTTTATTTTGATTATGAGTGGGTATCGTCCTAATTCTGTGTGTAGGGTCTCGGTTTGGTGTTTATCCCATTTTTCAAGGTCATGGTTTGCTAATGGTCCCCAGATCTCGCAACCATAGAGGGAAATTGGTTCTATCACAGAGTCCAGTATTTTAAGCCAGGTTTTAATTGGGATGTCTATTTTGATGTTTCTTTTGATGGCATAGAATGCCATTCTTGCCTTGTCTCTCAGGTCTTTTACAGCTTGGTTGTAGTTCCCTGTGCTGCTGATTAAGACAAAAAGTCACAATAAAACACGTTAACACCAGGAATGAATAAGGAAACAAAACAATCCCACCCACCCCTCTCCCCGGGACCAAAGATGCCACAAAATGTCAGGACTCCTACCACTGTGCAATGGGGAAATAAAAATAATAGTAATAATAATGACTAAATCATGTCCTTAACCAAATCTGCAATACCAGACCAAATATGAATGTTTTCCTCTTTCGCTCCGTGCAATCTTGCTGATGGAGTAACATTTTGTATATATATATATATTTTGTATTTGTTTGTGTCTATCTGTGGAGTTAACATTACTCTAATAGACCCCCAGGTAGTGGTTATAATATGCAAATGTCTTCCTTTGTATTTTTGGTTTCTTCCTGAAAGCTGAAAGCCTTTTCCAAATAATGATTTGGCGATCACAGTTATCTGAAATTGACGGAACACAAAGCCTGTGTTTATGCAGATATATTAAGGCAACTTTAGTGAAATGTGGAGTCGTGATCTCTCTATCTCTCTCTCTCTCTCTCTCTCTCTCTCTCTCTCTCTCTCATACAGTAGATAGTTAATAGATCACTCAATTATACAAACTATTAGTTAACCAACGTATTAACTGTAGCCTATGCTATTGCATGAGGAATAGTTGCAACTTCAGAATAACGCCCCAATAGCATTATGTTAACTATTAACAAATGCTTAACTAATTAAGCCACTAGTAATCAGCAGGAATGGCTGACACCTGTCCATTATCCAACCGCCTCACTTATATGCTCCAAAAAGAACAGATCTGCAAGCTATCAACAGGTTGCATCGCCGCGCGTTGATAGCTTGTAGATCTGTTGTTTTGAGCAGGCGACGCCCACGGGGGATGGGGTATTTAGATGGCTCTCCAAAGCCCAGCAGTATCAGTCTAACACAGTGCTCTGCAGATTAAACAACATGCCGGGGAAACACAGCCAGAAGACCGACCTGAGCGCTGTTGCCATTGCCCTCAGCCAGGACGACATGATTCTGATGGAGACCAAATTTGCTCTTTTCATCCAGCAGGTTGACAAAGAAGGTTTGAATTCAGTTTGTCTGTCCTCATAATGAGATGGTGGTCTACTCTGTGCTATGCTTGTAGTTTTCTGAAAACTTAAATGTTGCTACATCAGTGGTTCTCTAGCGTGTTCACGTCAAGGGAAAGGACCCCCAGAGCCAAATGAACCCGCAGGGGCCCCTGTCAGACCCCTTCGGCTCCCCAGGCTGGAGTGCCTGACAAGGGGCTCCTGGGGCCCTTCAGCTCCCCAGGCTGGAAGGCCTAAACAACACAAACGCCCTAAAAATGATTGTCTCAGGGGCCCTCGTGCACGTTTCAGCTGTCCCTGATCGACTCCCAAAATTATGTATTATTATGACTATCACTGCCATTTATTTTAATAGCCAAGTATAGAATAGAGGCCTCTGGTTTAAATGACATGTAGGCTTTCTAGGCCTATGTTTAAATTACATGTAGGCTTTCCCGTTTCAACAGGGTAAATGTAAGTATAGAATATCTAGGCCTATGGTTTAAATGACATGTAGGCTTTATAGGACAAGTAAGACGTGCAAACGCGGGAAGCGAACGCAGCTCTTGTGTGTGTGTGTGTGTGTGTGTGTGTGTGTGTGTGTGTGTGCTACAGCTGCGCCCTGTGTGTGTGTGTGTGTGTGTGTGTGTGTGTGTGTGTGTGTGTGTGTGTGCTACAGCTGCGCCCTCTGGTGGCGGGCGGGTGGTGTCACAGCGGGACAGACACAGACATGGTTTAAATGACATGTAGGCTTTATAGGCCTATATGGTTTAAATGACATGTAGGCTTTCCCGTTTCAACAGGGTAAATGTAAGCTAGCTGTTTTGTGTTTTTGTTCTAAAACTAAAGGTTGAGAACCACTGCCATAGAAACATGGATAGGTTTTTCAGAAAACAACAAGTTGTAGACTCATCCTCAGGTCTAAATGGGTTCAGTGTTGTAAGCTAGCTGTTTGGTGTCTTTTTGTTCTAAACTGTTTCCCCGCTCAGCACAAGGGCGCATGGACGAGTTGGAGAGCCGAATGGAGACGAGCTTGGCCATGGTGGATAAATACTACCACATAGAGCTGATGAAGACGCCTCCTCCACTACAGAAGATGCAGCTCAAGGATCTAATGAATGGTGACTGATTACTGCCTGCTGGAAGACTAATCAATATTTGATAGCCATGCAGCATGCTATATGCATGTCTTAATTTATTTTCCTTGATTCACTTAATTAAGGCCTGAGCGTGAAGGAGTTCTTCGACAGAGTTGAAACTGGCTGTTCGTTTTCCAACCCGAGTGACGTCTCCATTGCGGTGAAGGTGAGTTGTACCTTTCAAACTATTCTAAAGGCACATTCCACTCACATTAGTTCCACAATATTTTAACTTCGACTTCAAACTGTTAAACTGCTTTTATCTCGTTTTGATTTATTGTAACTCTATTTAGCTCTGGCCTGTGTGTTAACGGGGAGACCTGTCTCCACCTTAGAGTATATATTTCTAGAGAAGGCACCCAGAGGAAACCCTGAGGCGAAATGGACATAGTGGCCGGATTTGGTATTGCAGCTCAAGCCCAGCGCTGCTCCGTTGACTATCATTGCGCACGTTCATGTGATTGGGGCCATGACACGTGAACGAATGTTTCATACGTGAACGCGCACAAACGGCACAATGATAGTCAACGGCAGCGCGTTCATGTGTTTGGGGCCAATCCATCCCAGAATGCACTCTGTTCCTCATGCGCTTTTGAGCAACTCAATGCAAGTGGATGGAAGGAGAACTCGCGTGTCTTCTCTATAGATATATAACTCTATGGTCTCCACACAGTTCTGTGTCACACCCCAAATACTCAAGTGGTCATTGATCATCCCCTCCCCCAATGAAGCCGGGTACTGGCTTCATAGCTGGGAGGGGATCATCAGTGACCACTTGCAGCTGAGTAATTGGGGCGAGGACACAGAACTCTGTGTGGAGACAGCTAGGTCTCTCTGTTGCAGATGTAAAAAAGCTATATCGTCCAACTGGTTCAGAATTCAAACTGCTAACCAACCCCAAAAGACTTTGTGGCGATTTATTGGAATGTGCTATAAAAATAAACTATCATTAAACGCTGTAGTTCTACTGTACACGAGCAAGCCCTGTTATTCCTGCGAAATCACTTTAGTTTGTAATATTCCTTGCTTTATAGTATTATAAAATGGTTTAAGTGACCCAAATACACTACAAAATCCTAGAAGGCAAATATAGATTTATTTTCCATTTCCTTCAGAGCGAAGCCGACTCATCTTTCACCACGCCACCTCTGACCAGCTCTTCCCTTAGAAGAGGTGACATCATTTATGTTCTCATCAAGTTGACACCAGTTTAGTGTCTGAAACCATGTATGACACCAGTTTAGTGTCTGAAACCATGTATGTTGACACCAGTTTAGTGTCTGAAACTATGTATGACACCAGTTTAGTGTCTGAAACCATGTATGTTGACACCAGTTTAGTGTCTGAAACCATGTATGTTGACACTAACCTGACGCTGCCAGATGAGGGCGGTATTGGGTAACCATGTATCCCAACACAGCATTCATCTGGGATCTCTCAGACAGTTGAGCTGACAAAAATCCGTTCCGTACCGGACCAATCAGCGTGAGCTAATGGCGGGACATGGGCGAAACCGGATGTGAAGCTATATAGACACGTCAATATGATTGGTTGTGTTTGCACGCCCACACGGTGATAGACAGACGGTCCCATCCAATCATCTACCAAGTATCTTGAAAAAAAGGAACAGCCCCGTCATCGAATTTGCTTCCGCGATCCCAGATCCCAATAAGCTGTGAAACACATTTGTGTAGCAAGCTTCTTGGATCTGGCAGCGTCAGGTTATGTTGACACCAGTTTAGTGTCTGAAACCATGTATGTTGACACCAGTTTAGTGTCTGAAACCATGTATGACACCAGTTTAGTGTCTGAAACCATGTATGTTGACACCAGTTTAGTGTCTGAAACCATGTATGACACCAGTTTATTGTCTGAAACCATGTATGACATCAGTTTAGTGTCTGAAACCATGTATGACATCAGTTTAGTGTCTGAAACCATGTATGACACCAGTGGGATAGCTTGTTCTAATCCAAACCGTTGTTTGTTTCAGTCAAGAGCGCAGTGTCACGCCAGAAAGCAGAAGCTCCGACCACCAAGGCCTCCAAGGTATCGTGACAACTGCTGGTCAACTCCATAAATGTAGCTTATATAATAGCACATTTCACAGTTCAGCTTGTTGGCTGCTAAATGTCAAATTAAATAAACATACTGCCAATAATCTGTGTGTCCATAACATCTTATAGGGTGGGAAACTGAGAGCCCTGGTCACCAGTCAGAGCACAGGCAGTCTGAGGTCATTTTATGTTTTTATTTAACCAGTTAAAAAAAAAAACACATTGAGACTAAAGTCTCTTCTCTATAAACTACAACGTGGTGGCACTGACTGAATTCCTACTTTTCTTTCTGCAGGACTAAAACCCGCTCCTGTGTGGCCAAGCAGAGCGACCAGACACATCCCCATCTCAGGTTGGTTGGTGCCTCGCAGATCCAACGGCATGTGATTTATTTATACGTGAAACATCTTGTATGTCCATCATGACGTACAGTACGTTGTTAACAGAACGTTTGTAACGTCAGGTCCAGGTCTGTGTCTGCTGCTGGCGATCTGCAGCTGACCATGCGCTCTTCTCAGGGAAAGGTACGTCCTGGATCGTCTGAACTCTGCTATAGACATTGATTGAAATATTAACTGTTTCCAGAATTGCAGTACATTTCAAGCACAACTCGGTACACAGACTATAGCTGTTAACTGTGAGTGGACGACCCAATTAAGCATTATCATAACTCCAGACACAAGGCACCATATCAAGCTTGAACCCATTCTGGTGCTGGCATCATGTCGTGCTTTAGCTATTGAAAAAAAGCAGATCTACAAGCTCATAGCGCTACGAGCTCGATTTTGAAAAATCGAGAATATGACAGAAGACTTTTTTTATTTATTTTTTATCTGATCTCAGTTCAGAATGGCTTAAAATCATGAATGATATCAATTTCAAGAATGGTGGTAGAAAATGGACCTTGATTGATCCCTGCCTCGATCTGAAATTCTCTACTCTACTGTACTTCATGAATGCTGTGTGTGTGCAGTGTGGTTGATTTTGTGTGTAATTGCTGTACCGTCTGCTCTGAACAGAAGATCTGTCTGACGGAGGAGAACGTGGAGGACATGGACCTCAGTGAGCTGGAAGCTGGGGCCGTGGAACAGATCCATAAGATCAAGGTAATATTCTAGCGCTGCGTCATGTTGAAGTATTTGCATCGTCTAATTTAATCGACCGACCGCAGCTATATCGGTGTCTGTTTCCAGTTTGGCTACACCTGTAATGAAACATGTATATGACTCTTTAGAACCCAAACCTTTTCATGCCGGGGACCCCCAAATTGACACTAATTAGCCTGCGGACCCCCAACTGAAAAGATATGCCAGGGACCCCCCATGAGAGGAGATATTTACGGCTCTAGCAGTGATTCTCAACCCGTTTAATTTCAAAGACCCCCAGTTTGGCATGCATTAGTCCAGTGGGGTCTGGCCGGGACCCCCAAGGGGTCCTTGATGGAGTTCCAGGGGCACCCAGCTAAATGATAGTTTGGAACCAAATGGACGGGTCTAACTCTGAGTGTACAAAATCCATTTGCACACTCTCAGAGTTGCATTGATTTTACAGTATAAATTGGGTCCAAGAGATTGCTGTGTTTATTTGAATGTATTTTATATAGTAGGCTATTTTAATGCATCTGTTCTCTTTATCATCTTTATCGTTTCCTACAGCGTGTGATAGATTTCTTGGCAGGGAAGATCAATCTGCCTAAGAAGTGAACTGCCCAGTGTTCACTGAACTGCCCAGTGTTCACTGAACTGCCCCATATTCACTGAACTGCCCCATATTCACTGAACTGCCCAGTATTCACTGAACTGCCTAGTATTCACTGAACTGCCCCGTATATCAGCCACATGGATCACCTCTTCTTTTAAGTATTAATTGATGACAAATAAATGTGTAATTTTAAACATGTCATTGTGTGTTCATTCTTTCAAGTGTCGTATCTGGACGCATAATTCTACCTATGCTAAAGTCACTGTGGGAATCAATCTGTGCATATACAGTACCTGGCTCTGCTAGGTGTGACAGGAATTAGCATGCTATTGTTTAAACCAAGAGGCCCGTTGATTAAAATCAGATGTCACTATATATGCAATCCCCCACTGTTGATATGCAAAAGTGTAAAACACCTCTATTTGATGGAACTGTATAAAATGTGACTTTGTAAGTGAAAGAGAGTCTTGTTGGGGCAGCCTGACCGCACGGTCAGGTGTGCTCTGTGCTCCGCGGCTCAACTCAAGGGCCGCGGGAAGCCCTCTGTCTTTGTCTCGGTTGTTGCAATAAATACAGACTCTACACTTCAGTTCACATCTCTCTGCGTGCTCCTTCATCTGATCGTCTGAGGCGTGCTGAAATACTCTTCGTCCTTTGTCTATTTTTAGTCCAGTTTAGTGAGTGTATAGTTAGGAATTACACGACATTAATGGAGCCTGAACAAACAGTTATGGGATGGTCGTTCCATTCCAGGCTAAAAGAACCGTGGACCAGTGGACAATTTTTGACAAATTGGCGTTGAGTTGAGTTTTGATTTTTTTCGGCGGACGGCGAAACAAAGGGATCGGCGACGAAGCGAAGGGAGCGGCCCTCCAGACATGCCATGCAGCAGCGGGAGGAAGCAACGCTCTACAGCGCATCGGATGGCAACCTGCGGATCTTCACATCTCGGCGGGAGGCAGCTGTGGTCCCATGCGGGGATAAGAGGCTCTACAAGCGGCAAGCGGATGCATCTCTTCACGGCAGGCAAGCAGCGGCCAGGAGGGAGGCGTTCTACAGGCCTTCACCGAGAGAGTCTTCACCAAGGGGGGTCTCCGAGTCCGACAATGCGGCGACCGAGAGCTTTCATCACGGGGCGCGGCGAGACGGCGCGATTCATCTCATCAGCGGTCGAGAGCGGCGACCACGTTTTTCATTCATTCTTCATTCTTCAAACAGAGCAGAGCAAGCTCACTATGTTGCGTTTCGATCGACCCGTAGCTGCACGAGCGTTCATATTTTTCTTTCCAGTCATTATGTGATATTTCATATTCATAGTGTCTGGAAGGGGGGAGTGTGACTATGTGTTGGATGGGACACGAAAGGACAATGGACACACGTGGCAGTGCGCGGACAAAACATTGCAATTGTCTTCATGATGCAGTCCTCAGTTTGACCACGAAAGGTAGGCTACGTCACATGTTTAGGAGGGGGAATTATGTTTGAGAAAGATTTAAAATACAGTATTAATAGTTCTGTGTCGAATTGTGGGCTAAAGTAATCAGAGCGAAAATGGTAGCCAGAATAGTTAAATCTATTAACCTTACTCGGTCATTTTGTAGGCCTAGTATGGGGCTAAAAGTAACTTTGATAAAAGAGTAGCGTTGATACTATGTATCGCTTCATTTTTGAGCAGTGACTGTGTTTTTACGGTAGATTGACTTTTTCTCAAATGAATAATAGATATTAAGCAAGTTAAGGGACAATGGAAGAGGACCCTAAAAGAGTTCATTTATAACAGATGGAAGAGATTCAACAATCTATCTGTATTCAAAACGTTTGTGTAATGTAAGTTTATTCAACATATATGTAGGCATGTGTTGGATGTATGTTTTGTCGAAGTTTAAATTAGTTAAAAAGTTGATTAAAGAAATAGAGCCTATAGGTGTAATGTGGAAATGATTAAATATGTTTAGCTCGATTAAAACAATGTATGTGGCTGTAGTCAGTCGGACGAGATCCCGGTGCCCCTCTCAAACGCGTCAGTACGTAATTCGTCTTGGTATTAATAGAGCTAATTATTGTTTTCTCGTATGAAATTTAGTTTGCAAATAATAGTCAACCAAAAAGGCAGTTAGGTGCCGCGACGATGCGAGGTTTTGCTGTTAATATCGAGATAACTTGGATCTTTGGAAGTGAGTGAAGAAACAGTAGCAGCGTAGGTAGATTTGTCATTTACTCAGGCCTATAAAGTGGTACGGGATAATGTAATCGCAGCGGGCTGTTGTCAGATCAAACTTTTGAAGGGAAATAGTTTCAAAATATATACGGGATTATTAAGCATGTCTGTAAAAACTTGTGTGTTTAAAAATGGAAACACAGGGTAAGACAAAGGTGTGGTGTGTTTAAATGTCAGTTAATTGTGCAAATCATGTTCCATTTTTGCATTGTTTAAAGATTACCTAGTTGTCAGAAAAGTGGTTTAAATTGGAGTAAATAATTAGATAAATTGAGTCATAAGTATAGCCTATTATGAATCAAAGAGGTTTTCCTCAAGACGTGAAGAGAGTTTTCGTTATTATAGCTTAGACTCTGGCCTGTTAAGGTAACCAACCATGCCTTAGTAGAGCAGAATTTAAAGCAATATAAACGTATATGTTATGACGTCCTAAATATCAAGAAAGCGGTAATATTCAACTATCAGGGCTAAATGAGGCTAAAGAGAAATCATTTATGACAAGCTGTATATCCTAAAATGTAAAGTGCAATTGTCAATTTTCATATATGCATGAATATGCCTGGAATTATTTTTGGGAACTTCTAAAGTGTAACTTTCTGTTGTTCTTTTCTTATGTTTAGTATGTCATGTGATTGGGTCAAGGGGGGTGTAATAGAATTATTGTTCCATATTTTTATGTGACCATCATCATGGTGATGGTCAAGGGGGGAATGTCGTATCTGGACGCATAATTCTACCTATGCTAAAGTCACTGTGGGAATCAATCTGTGCATATACAGTACCTGGCTCTGCTAGGTGTGACAGGAATTAGCATGCTATTGTTTAAACCAAGAGGCCCGTTGATTAAAATCAGATGTCACTATATATGCAATCCCCCACTGTTGATATGCAAAAGTGTAAAACACCTCTATTTGATGGAACTGTATAAAATGTGACTTTGTAAGTGAAAGAGAGAGTCTTGTTGGGGCAGCCTGACCGCACGGTCAGGTGTGCTCTGTGCTCCGCGGCTCAACTCAAGGGCCGCGGGAAGCCCTCTGTCTTTGTCTCGGTTGTTGCAATAAATACAGACTCTACACTTCAGTTCACATCTCTCTGCGTGCTCCTTCATCTGATCGTCTGAGGCGTGCTGAAATACTCTTCGTCCTTTGTCTATTTTTAGTCCAGTTTAGTGAGTGTATAGTTAGGAATTACACGAAAGCTCATTTTGTGCAAAAGTATTTTTGTAATTAATGGGTAAAGGAAGGAGGTTTAATTATGTTTGATTACTTGTGGTATTGATTGTCAAAGATTTGTCCATTCCAGGGTATTTATTGGCTGAGAGATTTGTGATTTTAGATTTTAGTTTTCAGAATTTGTCTACTTTTTCTCTTTCAGAATCTGTTTTTGGCAGCAAATTTCAGTTTAGTCAGCCTTTGGAATAAAACGTAATAGTTAGTTTAGTCACCTGGAATGTTTTAGTGTTAGACTAGTTTTAGTCTACTATATTTCATAAGATTTTAGTCGACTAAATCTACAGTTGATATGTCGACGACTGTATTTTGTCGGGCCTTGATGCCGTTGTAATGGCTGTTTTTACACAAGCTCACAACGTGTCACGCTGTAGATCGGCTATTTTCAGCATGCAACCAAGTGTAAAATGACTTGCACTGGATCCCTTGTCCACTAGTCCCTTCCTGACAGTCTAGTCTTGATTTGACTAAATTGTCTATAGCACCCTCTAACAGCAACATTTTGATGCATGTGGGCGAGTTTTGGACTTGGTCGGTCCCATATACAGTATGCAAATGAGCATGGCCACATATGGGCATATAGCTGTGGGATAAGTGGCTCAGCCATGACCATATAAGGAGTTCCCAATGCAGCTATATACGCCCAAATATGGAGTGTTCATGTCTATCCTCAATGTGTCGTCATTATATTTGGGCATGAAAGTCTGAGTGACGCTAGAGCAGTGCTACCACCAGGGGACCCCCTATGCTACCACCAGGGGACCCCCTATGCTACCACCAGGGGACCCCCTATGCTACCACCAGGGGACCCCCTATGCTACCACCAGGGGACCCCCTATACTAGTGGTTCCCAAACTTTTCCATGTCAAGGACCCCCAAATTGACACTAATGAGCCCCGTGCTGACCCCCATTTGAAAATGTATGCCGGGGTCAGGGACCCCCATAAGGGAACACGTTTCATTGCAAGGACCCCCAGTTTGACATGCATTATTAGCCTACAGACGGTCTGTAAATGGCGTCCCCATTTAATGTCATTTCTATCTCTGGGACCCCCAATTTATATTGTAAAATCAATGTAAATATCAGAGTGTACAAATGGAACCAACACTTCCACTTGGAACATCGCTAGGAAACCATTACATACATCCACATATGGGCCTGATATTTACGGGGTTTAATATAAAATGTTTTATTTTTAATTGATTATATCATTATTATTATTATGAAATTAATGCAGAGATGACTAGAATACGATATTCTTGTCCCGGAGATGATTGATGGATTTATTTATTGATTGTGTCGTCTATTTTCTTCCAGGAGTTTGTAGATTATAACCTATTTCCCCACTCTATCAAGAACGAGAAATGAGCTCCGTTTTCCCAGGCAAAGTCCTTCTTTATTCAATCAAGGCATGTCCCATAGTTACATCAAGTTACAAGCATTCAAGTCATCTCCTCATGGTATACCTCCAGGCCAGGTCAAGCCCTGTCCTCCATGGCCTCCAACTCACAAGTCCTCCAAAAACCTCCCAGCACATATCTTTATACTACATAACCTGCAGTGGGTGTCACCTTTTGTCCCTGTGTGTGTGTGTGTGTGTGTGTGTGTGTGTGTGTGTGTGTGTGTGTGTGTGTGTGTGTGTGTGTGTGTGTGTGCTAATCAAAAGACCCCCAACTGTGACAGTCCCTGTAGTACTCATAAAAATGCATGCAGACAAACTGTAGCCTAGCTCCTATCCTAAAGAATGGCTCTCTGTCACGTATCAGTCAAACAGGAAGGCCTAAAGATCAAAAGATCACTCCCAATAATTATCTTGAAGTTAAAGGGTGAAGCCTACAGGCTTCCTGCCTGTAGGACAATTGATATGCAAATAGTTAAGGCACTGTGATGGGATGAAAGGAGAAAATGGCTTGCACTATAACTAACCAAGTATATGTATATGATTCAAATTACACCACATATCCCCCCTACTAATAGTCCTTACGACTATTAGTCTAAAATATGAATCATAATTTGGCTCAACATGTTTTCCTCCCCACAACCCCCAAATGTTCAAATTCCCAAAAATGTCTCAATTAACCCTGAAACCGAATCCCTTTGTAAGATAAGTACCCTCCTCCCCCCTGGGCACTATTCCAAATGTAAAACACAGTCAGGTTGACACAAAACTCGAAACAAAATGAACAAAATCAAAAGCTATGTTATTTGACATCTGCTAGATAATGACCCTATCAGTCTTATCTTGCCCTGCGACTGTTTTAGACTCACATACTGTTCTTGACATAAAAGTCCTGATTTGAGAATTCCTCACAGCAAATAAAACTTTAAACATTAAAAGAAAACTGTAAATGGAATTAAACAGAATAATTAAAATGAATTCAAATATATAAATGTTCCCCAACATTTTTCTCTCACAGACAGGCCTGGCCAGGACTTGAATACACTCACAGACACACAAACAAATACCCCCCTTGCACCTCTGACCCCCCTCCCCCCCTTAGTTTGTGAGTAACTTTCACAGAATAATGGACAGATGAATAGTCCTGCAGAAACCCTCATCTGACCATGATTCGGAAAGCAACACAAACCAAGAGCTAAAACAATATTTGTCAATCAAACTGTACTATTGCAATCTCAATCTCAAGAATAAATAAATGGAGAAACATACAGTACATGAAAATCAAACATCAATACATCAACATGGAAACAATAGATAACCACTATTCCTCAGCGCACTTAGATGGAGTCTAGAAAAAGTCAGTTGTCAGATGACAGCTAGGTGACAGATCAAAAGCTGTGCTTTCAATAGCACAGAGAGGGGCGTCTCAGTGTGCAGCCTCTTAGAGTCTCTCGTTGCGGTTTCTGATCACACTGTCCAGCAAAATGACCATGTGTCCTACAGTTATGACACTCTCCTTTCATCCGCCAGCACGGATAGGATGACACCGGCTGTTGACTCTGTGGTGCCCTCACTCTCCATGGCGGCACTTGTTGTTGGTCTGCGCTGTCCTGCAAATGTGTCACTTCTGGTTGAATCAGTCTCTCTTCTTGAATCTTTGTCAGCACTTCCGCTTGTAGTGACACTGTATTCTCATTCATTTGACGTACAAGGTCGACATCTTCGAGTCTTTGGAACTCCTGTTTTTTCCGGACCAGGTCGACACAGTGAGCAATATGGCCCGTGTAGGTTTCCAAAGTCATACTACCAAGTTCCACAAACTTTGCCAGTTCAGCTTGCATATCTGGGGACAAACCTTTTTCAAGTTTCCTCCGCACAGCACTACCCTCCTCCCCATTGTGATTGGCAAATTGCGATTTGCTGGATCCTGTCGAGTCCGCCCACTGCTGGTAGCATCTGTCCACATAAGCTCTCGGCTGTTCTGTGGCTCTCAGTGGGTCAATGTTGACGCTATCCGCGTTCACATTGAGCTGATAAACTTCTCTCAGAGCACGCCAGAATGCACTTCTGTGTGGCACAAAAGGATCGCTGTCATTCTCTGCATTGTCGATATATTCTCTGAGATCTGCTCTGATCAAGAGATCATTAAGAACATGCACATTCTCCAGCTTGTCAATCAACGCTTTCATGTCACCGATAGCCAACTGATTATCCTCAATTCCCAACTGTGGGTCCTTCATCAATGCATGAAACTTCGAAATCCAATGATATGCTCCCTGCTCAAGGGGTGGCAGATGTTTCAAAACGTATGACAAGTCTGAATGGTACCATGGCATATATTTCCCTCTCATCACTGGCAGCTGAGTGACAACTGTGTCAATGTCAGGTGTGGGCATCTCAGCCCTATGCTCCATGATCTCCTCAATGTATGCGGTCTGACGTGCTTGAACCTCCGTCAGGGCCTGCATCCTCAGGTCTAGGGCCGCCTCCCTTGCTGACATGGCAGCCATTGCTTCATTCCAGTCCTGTAGCACCTCCTCGTGCCGCCGCCCTCGGCCCTGTTTTGTCAGTTTCTGCCTCTTGTCCCACTGGACCAGAAACCGACTGATTTCCTCTTCTTCCCTCGACAGCTCCTCTAGACTAGCCACCAGTCCTGCCATGATGGGCTTGTTATCTTTGTAAACCTTCAGGTCAGCTTTCTGTCGCGTCTTGCATTCCCTGATCTCGATCAGCCTCTTACGGAAAGCCTCAGCATCCAGGGCGAGTGTACCCCCATCCGCGCCATCTCCACTTCCGTCCTCCGATCCTAGTGCGCGACTGGCAGTCCTCTTCTTTGGTCTGCATGGGCACCTGCTCAAAGCCCCCCTGGAGTCTCTCCCACGTCTCTGGCTCAAATTTGTGCGAGTGTGGGGCCTCTCCCAATCACTGCTGTCCTGTTCCAAATCCTCATCACTTTTGTTGATCCTCTTCCTCTTACTTCCACTTTGCCTGTTTTTCAGCTTGTCCGGTTCTCGAGCAGCTTCACATCCTGCGGTCAAGTCAACTTCTTCCATAGCAATTGTAGCAATACTTTCCATAAAGTTCTGTGCAGTGTCTTTGTCCCCACATTTCTCATAGAGTCGTCTCAAATGCTGTAAGTCTCTCTTCTTGCGGGCTTGAGTAGAACTGTCATCCTCAGTGTCAGAATCAATGTTCGTGTCTGTGTTGGGGCGGGCTGCCCTTCTGTAGACGTCTTCACCTCCATGTAAACTGTCTCTGTGGCTGTGCGCAGCCTCATCATGTAGGTCAATCAAGTCGAGGACCAGATGGGCCTCTTTCATCAGAATTTCACTCAAACGTGTCTCTATAGCACGCATATACTGCCTCTGTGTCCTTAATTCACTGGTCACGTCCTCTTTCAGGGAACGTACCCGCTCCAGCTCCCTCTTAACAGAGCGTTGAGTGTCGCTGTCGTCTGGCCGTTGCTTTGATGTCCTCATGTCACTGTTCTCCATAAAGTCCACCTCAGTCTGTGCTGAGTTGTCGCTGTGACCCACAATGTCAATGCACTGGTTCTGGTTGTCTGTGCTGCAATCAGCGGACATCCTCTCCTCCGGCAGTACTGACACAGACAATGGTGCGGAGTCTGACAATTTCCTGCTCATCTCCTCACTGACAGTAGGCCTCTGGCTCGCTATATGTGCGACAATATGAGGACCCATTTTAACTTTTTCTTTCAATCTTCGAGTCCGCCCCTCTTCACAAAACAAGTCTAAAACTGACAGTTCTTCTTTCCTTTTCATTTCTCTCTCTTTTGTCGTCTCATCTGCTCTATATGTACACACCTCCGCCTTTATAGATTCAAGGTCTTCTATCTCGAAAGAGCCCTCTTTTGGCCATGGCGGCCAACGCTTATGCCATTTTCCTGAAATGCTGGAAATATTCTTAGATGGATATTTCTTGTGCACAATTTGCACTGGAGTACGCTTTGTGGCCATAACTACTAAACTGTAGATAATCTCACCAACTGTTACTCATTCTGGGTGACACACTCACGCATGCATGCATGTCTCCTCACCTCACACAGTCACAGACACGCATACTCATTTGCATACTGGCATAGAATGAGTAGATAGTCAACAAACTCACTCACTCACTCAAGGAAAACATGCAATACTTTCTTATCCCCGTTCACACAGGAAAGTGTAAAATAAAGAAATGAGATAGACAAACTCAGACAAATACTTAGTCTGCAATTTAAGAAAGAAATATAGAAATGCCTCTATTTTCTTTTAGACTGATTTAGGGAAAATACCCCCCTTGATCACTTCAGTGCCCTGACACCAGCATGTCAAATGTACTCACTATCTCATTTGCATTTAAGCAACCGTGCCAGTGGTTTCGTCCCTAAGGTCAACTTACTTATATGCAGACTATACATTTTGACTAAAATAAACCTGTAGGCTTAACAATCCAATTCAACCTATCTAATTTTACAAAAGATCAATGAAATATCCTAAATGTGAAATGTATTCTCATACTAAACTCAAAATTTAGATTTAACCCCAAATTAAAGCCAATTTAATTTTAAACCTGAACTAAACCCCCAATGTAATGTCTATATACTCCCCCCTCTGAAACTTGTTTCACATGTTTCAGAAATATCTAAAAGAAACCAATTAACGCTTTACAAAAAACCAGCCCAAATTTAAACCACCCAAGTAAAAAAATAAAATCCTCCCCCAGCCCTCAGCCCTTGAGACAAAGGAAGGCCCCCACTAAACCAGGAGAGCAACGCGAAACAATTAATAAATGCCAAATCACACCCAAACAACGTGTAAGTCACTGAACAACAGCAATTTATACAGCCAAGACCGCACAATTAAAAATAGCAACAAAAGACTTGATTGAAAACTATTTGGCATTCAATCACAGCTCACAATGACCTACTAGTACTAACATATATATGAACATAGACTCACAAACAAAATTAAGCAAACCAAGCACATACACACAGTCGCTCACTCATACCACGCACACACGCTCAATCCCTAAACTTCTTAACACAGTGTGCACTGATCTACACTATCGTCCAAACACTTAGCTTACGAATTCTTGTCAGTCCTTGGTTCGCAGAACTCACTCCAAAAAAATAGAAATTAAGGAAAATCCACAAAATCCTTCGCAGGTCCAGTGTTCGTGCCGCATAATTCTCTACGGAATCAATATCACGTCGGGCGCCAATCTGTCGTCTATTTTCTTCCAGGAGTTTGTAGATTATAACCTTATTTCCCCACTCTATCAAGAACGAGAAATTTGCTCCGTTTTCCCAGGCAAAGTCCTTCTTTATTCAATCAAGGCATGTCCCATAGTTACTTCAAGTTACAAGCATTCAAGTCATCTCCTCATGGTATACCTCCAGGCCAGGTCAAGCCCTGTCCTCCATGGCCTCCAACTCACAAGTCCTCCAAAAACCTCCCAGCACATATCTTTATACTACATAACCTGCAGTGGGTGTCACCTTTTGTCCCTGTGTGTGTGTGTGTGTGTGTGTGTGTGTGTGTGTGTGTGTGTGTGTGTGTGTGTGTGTGTGTGTGTGTGTGTGTGTGTGTGTGTGTGTGTGTGTGTGTGTGTGTGTGTGCTAATCAAAAGACCCCCAACTGTGACAGTCCCTGTAGTACTCATAAAAATGCATGCAGACAAACTGTAGCCTAGCTCCTATCCTAAAGAATGGCTCTCTGTCACGTATCAGTCAAACAGGAAGGCCTAAAGATCAAAAGATCACTCCCAATAATTATCTTGAAGTTAAAGGGTGAAGCCTACAGGCTTCCTGCCTGTAGGACAATTGATATGCAAATAGTTAAGGCACTGTGATGGGATGAAAGGAGAAAATGGCTTGCACTATAACTAACCAAGTATATGTATATGATTCAAATTACACCACAATTGATTGCCTGTTAAATGGCCCAATTAACCCGTGAATTGTATTTGTGTCAATTAAGTTTGGAGCGAATTATTCGACTCCAGCGGAAACTCTCTCTATAAATATAAGATATAAATAAGCATTATTCAGAAATGCATTTATTTCATGGATTCAAAATGTGTACAAAATAGTCTGAAGTTATAGCAGATCTACAAGCTCACAATGCGTCGCATCGCCGCGCATTGTGAGCTTGTAGATCTGCTGTTTTCAAATGGCCAAAATGTATAGTCTATAGGGCTGTAAGTGGGTAATGTATGTTTTTCTAATAAAAAATTTAATTCTCCAAAGTAGGCTAGTAAGTTTTAAAATAATTGTGGAGTATTAACCCATTCTGAACATGAACCCATTTTGGTGTTAGCATCATGTTATGCTTTAGCTATTGAAAAATAGCAGATCTACAAGCTCATAGCGCGCCACTGAGTGGCGCGCTATGAGCTTGTAGGTCTGCTATTTTTGAAAAATCGAAGAACGACTGACATTTTTAGAATCTGATCTCAGGTCAGAATGGGTTAATCAGACCAGTGTGTGTCCAGTGGAAACCTTGTATGAATCTGATCTCAGGTCAGCATGGGTTGAAGAGTAAACATGTTTTGGCTCTGAAGATGTAGTGGAGTAGAAGTAAAAGTACTGGAAATTGGAAATACTGCAAGTAAAGTACAAATACTTCAAGATTGTACAAGATTGTACAATCAAATGTACTTTAGTTTAATATACTTTCCACTTCCCAGCACTGCATGCAGGGTAGAAGTCTCCCATCTCGTCTCATTCCGGGTGCAACTACGCCCCCTGTTGTGTTCTTATATCCTTACTGAATTGAATCATAATATGTATAATATGTTTAATAATGTATATAATGTATGTAATAAGAAACCAGAAAGACAATATTGTGTATATTATACACAAGATTGCATTTCTGGTTTCTTTATTGCATAGTGACCGCTCCTAGTGACTTGCCGGGTCTGAATCATATAACATCTGTGTTACATCACCTTTGGTGTCCCTATACATTTCTGTTACCTGTCGTTAGTACCTGCTTCCTGGTCATGTGACTTCAGTAACCAATACACGACACCCCCTAGTGGCGCGTTTCTCTGAGCGCCACTTTAGTGTTTCTTTCCCGCACTAATTCTGCTTCTGTTTATCGTTTATTGTTTAAAGTTAAAGGACCGTAACTCGTCCTAATGTAACATATATATATCTTCATCATGTATTCTAGAAGAGCTTATAGTCCCGTAAAGACACGGAATGGTCTTTAATTGACATTAATTATCAGGTAAACTCTTCCAGCTGTGACAGAATGTGACGCTGCTCTGTTTGATGTAGTTTGGAGAGGAAACAACAAGGACTTTAATAACGATGATAATAACAGTATTAATGTACAGTATCTCTGTCTATAGATACACTATGAGTGTAGTTCTCACCATGGAGAGAAACCTGATGACAACGAGGACTTTAAAACAACAATAACACAATTATATATTCTGTCCGTCTCTGACTCCAGACTATAGAGGGGTAAACATGACGGCTCTGCGTCGTGTTTACAGACACAGTAAGTGACACCAATGTCTTTATTGAGTTGCGCTTGAATTGTACTGTAATTCTGCAAACTGTTAATAGGTATTTAAATAAATCAATCAATCAAACATTTTCCAAATAGCCGATGGTGAATATGTTTAATGTGTAGGTTAAAAAACGAAGGGGTAGGCCTAGTCTATGAATTAATGCATAATGAACTCCATACATTGTTGCATTTAATTCAATTCAATTCAATTGAATTTAATTCAATTCAAAGGAGTTTTATTGGCATGACGAAACATACTTTTATATTGCCAATATCTCTCGTCGCCAGGCTGGCCTTGGTGTCTGTTCCAAACAAACCAGTCAGATCCGGTCTAGAGCCCGCTCACTACATCCGGTACTGTGAACACTTCCACATTTGCAAGCGCACACCGTTTCCGTATCCGCCCTTCACAGAGGAGCAGCAGAGCGTAAAGAAACACAGAGAAACACACTAACACAAATAAAAGCCATTAGGACGAAGTTTACAACAACTAATGGAACCAAGGCATTGGACTGCTAGGGAAACAATGGCTGCTCTTCAAACCAGGGGCCTGTTTCACGAAACTTGGATTAACTAATCCAGGATTTAGGCCAAAACCAGGCTTTTTAAATCCTGATCTTTACAGCCTGGTTTATTCCGTTCCACTAAAGCCAAGCGAGGCTCAGAATTGGTGGATTTGGCGAGCCGGGATCAGCAAGCCTGGCTTAATAGACAGTCTGGCTTTTTGTCTCTAGACCCCTTATGTGGATCACAGATTTACTGATCCTTCTTCTTCATGGGGTATTAAGGCAGTTTGCATCCTTAATAGTTGCATTACAGCCCCCTTCTGTATATCTCATTATCTTTACTAATCTATTCAAGACTTACTGATACAAGGACTTAAGCTTCTAAAATAAATACTGCTGCTGTAATTAAAGAGAGAACATACTCTCAATAGTGGATAGACTGAATGATTAACTACCCCAAAAATATAGTTTACATTTTACCACTACTATTAACTTAAAACAGAATTCTTAATATTGTAAGCATAATGATATTGTCGCATTGTGATATTTGGCCATAACTCCCTCCTCTGAGGGAGCTACCTTTGGGGAAGGGGGTTGTTGTCCAGACAGGGCCGGGTCATGGGTTCATGTAGCATGCCAAAGTTTGTGCTATTGCCATTGAGAATGCATTGGGCGTTTAAGTTAAATAACTCAGAAACTATAAAACATTTCAAAGTAAAAAGTTCCAGCATGTGTCTCCACAGTAAGCTGAATTTTACAAAGTGTGAATGGAGTTTCTAGGTGAAAGTGATTTTTTTAAGTGCCACTATCTGCCTATGAATGTCTCAAATTTGAAAGCACTATATTTCTAAAACTATGAAACATTTCAAAGATTCCTTTTCAGGCACACATGTCCACCGTAGGATGAACCTAAATAGGTTTGAATGGGGTTTCTAGGTGTAAGTATGTAGGACTAGTAGTGGGTGAAACGTTACAATGGTAATATGTTGTAAAACAATGAGTAGGCCTAATGGTAATATTTAGTGGTTTTCACTTTTACAACAATTTTTTTTTTATAATATATTATAATATAATAATTCTTCTTAACCGTGCACTTGTACGACAGCAAACCTATTCATGGGGAACATTCACCAAAAGCAGCTGATCTACAAGCTCACAAGCTGTCATGATGTTGTGCAGCCTATATATTTTGGTTATTTGATTTTATATAGTGCTTAAATTAGTCCTTTAATGCAGACCGATACAAATAAGGCAACATAAACCCATAATAATTGAATAAATCTGGAAAACATCATTGGTTTGTGATCAGTTTGACTGCTTAATGAACAGTAAAGACATCAGGATTAGGTTAAACCTGGCTGTTAGCCTGGTCCGGAGCAGGCTAAGTCCAAAGCATTAGTTTCCATGGTAACTTATGTAGCATCACTTTCATGAAACCGAATCAAGCCTCAACATATCCAGGTTAACTGGTTAAGTTAATCTGGCAAGATCAACCAGCTTTCATGAAACCGGTTAAGCACTGATCCAGGATATATTAAGCCAGGATATGTGTTAAAGCCCGGCTTAATCTCTAATCCAAGTTTCGTGAAATAGGCCCCCAGGTGAGGTTCCGTTGAGCTTTATCTGTTGTGTGTCTAAAGTGTAGTCACAAACGGATTGATTGTGTCAGCCAGGTGTGTGTTCGTCCCTCGGTGTGTTGTGTTTGTGGCAGAGAGTGAAACACTAACTAAATGGATAGTGGTAGCCATAGATATGTCTATATGGTGATATCAAGGCAGCGTTGCTAAACTTCAGTGAAAGTTTTGCCTCCACTGAAAAGTCTTCACATTTATTTACAAACAGAGAAAAGAGAACCGCCTGCGTGCCTTTATTTTAGTGGTGATGACGATAGTTCACCACTAGGTGGTGGCATTGTAACACTGTGTTTAGTGACTGGCATTGACTTGTGATGGAAGTGTGTGTGTGTGTGTGTGTGTGTGTGTGTGTGTGTGTGTGTGTGTGTGTGTGTGTGTGTGTGTGTGTGTGTGTGTGTGTGTGTGTGTGTGTGTGTGTGTGTGTGTGGTCAGTCTGTTGTTGGTTGATTGTCCAGCATCCAAGAGATATTGCTCTGCTGTACCAAGTGTCAAGAGGATGGATTGAATATGCAGAACAAATATTCCTAGTACGTTGTATTTCATATTCCATATAACAGTCTCATCCAGATCTACATGATTATGTTACTGCTGTACTGTACTGTACTGTACTGTACTGTACTGTACTGTACTGTACTGTACTGTACTGTACTGTACTGTACTGTACTGTACTGTACTGTACTGTACTGTACTGTATGTGTTTTTCTCAGGGTAGAATCACATTGCATTTCTAATCAGATTAAGATCATGTTGGGCTCTATTGCTCTATTGTTCTTGCTTGCAATGTGTGCAGTTGTAAGACGGTGGATATTCTTTAAGGAAATTAAGAAAACCATATATTTTTAAACGATGCAATATTGCTAGATATTGCAAATGACTTGCATGAGAAGCAGAGGTGGTGGAGTTAGTTGCTTTAGCAGACAGCTAGTTTGAGGGTGCTATGGAGTTAAGAGGTTTTGTCCAATGCGTTTCTTACTACTTTCCATTGGTTCAATATTTTTTAAACAACACACAGACATAAAGGTGTTCAATAGCACTGATTTATGGGGGGGGGGGAATCTAAAACCAAAAAAATGGAGTTATGAGGTTTCCTCCCGACCGCATATACAAATGCTGGGACCGATCATGCTAACTGCCACCTATTACCTATGCTATATCACCTGCGAATGACTACATTATCATCATTAAAGGTGTGCTTCATTATAGGGCTGACCTTGACCTTGAATTAGGCTTATAATAAAACAGCGATATAGCTGCATAATTAAGATACAAATAGTAGGCCTAGAGAGGAGCGCATATTGGATTGGTCTTTTAATTAACAATTATTAAACAGCGCCTCTCAATTACCTCTCAATCAAATAAAAAAAATATATAATCCAAACGCCTCTGTCAATTGTAAACGAACAGTAACATGAATGAACTCTTCAAGCCTGACAGAAATCAAATCAACAGCGCCTGACACAGGCATGCATTACTCTCCATCAAATAAAGGACTAGAAAAAGTGCCCTTCTGGGCACAGGTCTCCACCAGGATGAGCAGATGTGAAGAATTCCAGGCAAAGGTTTTTCCTTGGCCTCTAGGGAGTTGGCATACAAAGTTATCCACAGATCCGTGCAGTTAGAGGTAAAAACACTTTTCGGCCAGTTATAGCGCCACCTTGAGGCTGAGTTGAAATTGTTCATGTGGCATTTCGTCCTCGGCCTAGTGGGAATGTGGGTGCACAATTTCACGGAAATCACGCGATGTGTTCATGATTTGCAGCATTTTGTTTGAAACTGAGCACTCCTGTGAACTTTGGAAGCCAATCTTAACCAATCAGGATGGAGTGTGAGAAATCTGAAAGACCGGTTTCGTTGAATGGCTCTAGAGAGACTGTGTACCAATTTGCGTGATGTTTGGACAAAATCTGTAGGTGTACTGTGCAAAAACTTGTTTTGCACAAAGCGGCCTCCTTGTGGCGCTATAACAGGCCGTGCTGGAAAGTTTGGGGCAGAGGTTCATCGTTGGCATCCAGGGAGTGTGTGTGCAAAATTTGGCATCGACCGGGTTAACGGTGGCCGAGATTAGCTGCTCACGGACACACACACGGACGGACACGCACACACACGGACGGACGGACGGACGGAGTGCAAAACATACTCTCCTCCCATGCCTTCGGCCTGGTGGAGACAAAAATGGGTTACAAAATTGTGGGATAAAAAATATATTTTAAAAAGTAAAGTCAAATTGCCTCAAAACATGTACTTACTGTAAGTACAGTACAGTACAGTACAGTACAGTACTCTCCTTCTCTCCCTCTCCCTCCCTCTCTCTCTCTCTGTCTCTCTCTCTCTCTCTCTCTCTCTCTCTCTCTCTCTCTCTCTCTCCTTCCTGCTAGCTGAGGCTAAATCGCCACAAGGAAAAGCTAAATAATTAAATTACATTAGTGAGGTAATCTGTCAATGGGATGGGGGGGATGGGGGGGGGGGCAAAAAGATGGATGGAAAGAAACCACACAGTTCTGGGAGAGAGAGAGAGAGAGAGAGAGAGAGAGAGAGAGAGAGAGAGCACAACAGCCACCACCACTGCATTTCTATTTATTTCTATTTATTTCATCATTGTATTTACCATCCTCTTCATATATCTACTGCTCTTTGATTCATTGCCTTTTTTACCATGGGGTAATTTAATCTCCTCTTTGTATCCACTGCCAATGATTTAGTTAATAGCAACATTTTCCAAAACATGTATAAAATGTACGCAAAATATGTAACATAGGTCGTTTTTTTTTTTTTCGCCAAACGGGCTGCATGATTCCAGCCTAATGTGTGCCGGACGCGACAACACAAAATACCAGACCTACAAGGTTTTACTATACTTTATCCCATTCTGACCTGAGATCAGATTCATACGAGGTTTCCACTGGACACACACTGGTCTGATTAACCCATTCTGACCTGAGATCAGATTCTAAAAATGTCAGTCGTTCTTCGATTTTTTCAAAAATAGCAGACCTACAAGCTCGTATCGCGCCACTCGGTGGCGCGAAATGAGCTTGTAGATCTGCTATTTTTCAATAGCAGAAGTAGGCGTGGGAATACATGCCCCTTGATTTGAAAAGGGGGGCTGGGGACCGGAAATAGGCGTTTACGGCTGGGGACCGGAAGTAGGCGTTTACACCCACTTCCTGAGGTCGTAGAGAGACAGGACCACCACCATTGGAATCGGGGCAAAAAAGTAAGTGGGAATACATGCACCTTGATTTGAAAAGGGGGCTGGGGACCGGAAGTAGGCGTTTACGGCTGGGGACCGGAAGTAGGCGTTTACACCCACTTCCTGAGGTCGTAGAGAGACAGGACCAACACCATTGGAATCGGGGCAAAAAAGTAAGTGGGTATACATGCCCCTTGATTTGAAAAGGGGGGCTGGGGACCGGAAGTAGGCGTTTACACCCACTTCCTGAGGTCGTAGAGAGACAGGACCACCACCATTGGAATCGGGGCAAAAAAGTAAGTGGGAATACATGCCCCTTGATTTGAAAAGGGGGGCTGGGGGGCTGGGGACCGGAAGTAGGCGTTTACACCCACTTCCTGAGGTCGTAGAGAGACAGGACCAACACCATTGGAATCGGGGCAAAAAAGTAAGTGGGAATACATGCCCCTTGATTTGAAAAGGGGGGCTGGGGGGCTGGGGACCGGAAGTAGGCGTTTACACCCACTTCCTGAGGTCGTAGAGAGACAGGACCACCACCATTGGAATCGGGGCAAAAAAGTAAGTGGGAATACATGCCCCTTGATTTGAAAAGGGGGGCTGGGGGGCTGGGGACCGGAAGTAGGCGTTTACACCCACTTCCTGAGGTCGTAGAGAGACAGGACCAACACCATTGGAATCGGGGCAAAAAAGTAAGTGGGAATACATGCCCCTTGATTTGAAAAGGGGGGCTGGGGGGCTGGGGACCGGAAGTAGGCGTTTACACCCACTTCCTGAGGTCGTAGAGAGACAGGACCACCACCATTGGAATCGGGGCAAAAAAGTAAGTGGGTATACATGCCCCTTGATTTGAAAAGGGGGGCTGGGGGGCTGGGGACCGGAAGTAGGCGTTTACACCCACTTCCTGAGGTCGTAGAGAGACAGGACCACCACCATTGGAATCGGGGCAAAAAAGTAAGTGGGAATACATGCCCCTTGATTTGAAAAGGGGGGCTGGGGGGCTGGGGACCGGAAGTAGGCGTTTACACCCACTTCCTGAGGTCGTAGAGAGACAGGACCAACACCATTGGAATCGGGGCAAAAAAGTAAGTGGGAATACATGCCCCTTGATTTGAAAAGGGGGGCTGGGGGGCTGGGGACCGGAAGTAGGCGTTTACACCCACTTCCTGAGGTCGTAGAGAGACAGGACCACCACCATTGGAATCGGGGCAAAAAAGTAAGTGGGTATACATGCCCCTTGATTTGAAAAGGGGGGCTGGGGGGCTGGGGACCGGAAGTAGGCGTTTACACCCACTTCCTGAGGTCGTAGAGAGACAGGACCACCACCATTGGAATCGGGGCAAAAAAGTAAGTGGGTATACATGCCCCTTGATTTGAAAAGGGGGGCTGGGGGGCTGGGGACCGGAAGTAGGCGTTTACACCCACTTCCTGAGGTCGTAGAGAGACAGGACCACCACCATTGGAATCGGGGCAAAAAAGTAAGTGGGAATACATGCCCCTTGATTTGAAAAGGGGGGCTGGGGACCGGAAATAGGCGTTTACGCCTGGGGACCGGAAGTAGGCGTTTACACCCACTTCCTGAGGTCGTAGAGAGACAGGACCACCACCATTGGAATCGGGGCAAAAAAGTAAGTGGGAATACATGCCCCTTGATTTGAAAAGGGGGGCTGGGGACCGGAAGTAGGCGTTTACGGCTGGGGACCGGAAGTAGGCGTTTACACCCACTTCCTGAGGTCGTAGAGAGACAGGACCAACACCATTGGAATCGGGGCAAAAAAGTAAGTGGGAATACATGCCCCTTGATTTGAAAAGGGGGGCTGGGGGGCTGGGGACCGGAAGTAGGCGTTTACACCCACTTCCTGAGGTCGTAGAGAGACAGGACCAACACCATTGGAATCGGGGCAAAAAAGTAAGTGGGAATACATGCCCCTTGATTTGAAAAGGGGGGCTGGGGGGCTGGGGACCGGAAGTAGGCGTTTACACTTCCTGAGGTCGTAGAGAGACAGGACCACCACCATTGGAATCGGGGCAAAAAAGTAAGTGGGAATACATGCCCCTTGATTTGAAAAGGGGGGCTGGGGACCGGAAGTAGGCGTTTACGGCTGGGGACCGGAAGTAGGCGTTTACACCCACTTCCTGAGGTCGTAGAGAGACAGGACCAACACCATTGGAATCGGGGCAAAAAAGTAAGTGGGAATACATGCCCCTTGATTTGAAAAGGGGGGCTGGGGGGCTGGGGACCGGAAGTAGGCGTTTACACCCACTTCCTGAGGTCGTAGAGAGACAGGACCAACACCATTGGAATCGGGGCAAAAAAGTAAGTGGGAATACATGCCCCTTGATTTGAAAAGGGGGGCTGGGGGGCTGGGGACCGGAAGTAGGCGTTTACACCCACTTCCTGAGGTCGTAGAGAGACAGGACCACCACCATTGGAATCGGGGCAAAAAAGTAAGTGGGTATACATGCCCCTTGATTTGAAAAGGGGGGCTGGGGGGCTGGGGACCGGAAGTAGGCGTTTACACCCACTTCCTGAGGTCGTAGAGAAACAGGACCACCACCATTGGAATCGGGGCAAAAAGGTAAGTGGGAATACATGCCCCTTGATTTGAAAAGGGGGGCTGGGGGGCTGGGGACCGGAAGTAGGCGTTTACACCCACTTCCTGAGGTCGTAGAGAGACAGGACCAACACCATTGGAATCGGGGCAAAAAAGTAAGTGGGAATACATGCCCCTTGATTTGAAAAGGGGGGCTGGGGGGCTGGGGACCGGAAGTAGGCGTTTACACCCACTTCCTGAGGTCGTAGAGAGACAGGACCACCACCATTGGAATCGGGGCAAAAAAGTAAGTGGGTATACATGCCCCTTGATTTGAAAAGGGGGGCTGGGGGGCTGGGGACCGGAAGTAGGCGTTTACACCCACTTCCTGAGGTCGTAGAGAGACAGGACCACCACCATTGGAATCGGGGCAAAAAAGTAAGTGGGTATACATGCCCCTTGATTTGAAAAGGGGGGCTGGGGGGCTGGGGACCGGAAGTAGGCGTTTACACCCACTTTCTGAGGTCGTAGAGAGACAGGACCACCACCATTGGAATCGGGGCAAAAAAGTAAGTGGGAATACATGCCCCTTGATTTGAAAAGGGGGGCTGGGGACCGGAAATAGGCGTTTACGCCTGGGGACCGGAAGTAGGCGTTTACACCCACTTCCTGAGGTCGTAGAGAGACAGGACCACCACCATTGGAATCGGGGCAAAAAAGTAAGTGGGAATACATGCCCCTTGATTTGAAAAGGGGGGCTGGGGACCGGAAGTAGGCGTTTACGGCTGGGGACCGGAAGTAGGCGTTTACACCCACTTCCTGAGGTCGTAGAGAGACAGGACCAACACCATTGGAATCGGGGCAAAAAAGTAAGTGGGAATACATGCCCCTTGATTTGAAAAGGGGGGCTGGGGGGCTGGGGACCGGAAGTAGGCGTTTACACCCACTTCCTGAGGTCGTAGAGAGACAGGACCAACACCATTGGAATCGGGGCAAAAAAGTAAGTGGGAATACATGCCCCTTGATTTGAAAAGGGGGGCTGGGGGGCTGGGGACCGGAAGTAGGCGTTTACACTTCCTGAGGTCGTAGAGAGACAGGACCACCACCATTGGAATCGGGGCAAAAAAGTAAGTGGGAATACATGCCCCTTGATTTGAAAAGGGGGGCTGGGGACCGGAAGTAGGCGTTTACGGCTGGGGACCGGAAGTAGGCGTTTACACCCACTTCCTGAGGTCGTAGAGAGACAGGACCAACACCATTGGAATCGGGGCAAAAAAGTAAGTGGGAATACATGCCCCTTGATTTGAAAAGGGGGGCTGGGGGGCTGGGGACCGGAAGTAGGCGTTTACACCCACTTCCTGAGGTCGTAGAGAGACAGGACCACCACCATTGGAATCGGGGCAAAAAAGTAAGTGGGTATACATGCCCCTTGATTTGAAAAGGGGGGCTGGGGGGCTGGGGACCGGAAGTAGGCGTTTACACCCACTTCCTGAGGTCGTAGAGAGACAGGACCACCACCATTGGAATCGGGGCAAAAAAGTAAGTGGGAATACATGCCCCTTGATTTGAAAAGGGGGGCTGGGGACCGGAAATAGGCGTTTACGCCTGGGGACCGGAAGTAGGCGTTTACACCCACTTCCTGAGGTCGTAGAGAGACAGGACCACCACCATTGGAATCGGGGCAAAAAAGTAAGTGGGTATACATGCCCCTTGATTTGAAAAGGGGGGCTGGGGGGCTGGGGACCGGAAGTAGGCGTTTACACCCACTTCCTGAGGTCGTAGAGAGACAGGACCACCACCATTGGAATCGGGGCAAAAAAGTAAGTGGGAATACATGCCCCTTGATTTGAAAAGGGGGGCTGGGGACCGGAAATAGGCGTTTACGCCTGGGGACCGGAAGTAGGCGTTTACACCCACTTCCTGAGGTCGTAGAGAGACAGGACCACCACCATTGGAATCGGGGCAAAAAAGTAAGTGGGTATACATGCCCCTTGATTTGAAAAGGGGGGCTGGGGGGCTGGGGACCGGAAGTAGGCGTTTACACCCACTTCCTGAGGTCGTAGAGAGACAGGACCACCACCATTGGAATCGGGGCAAAAAAGTAAGTGGGAATACATGCCCCTTGATTTGAAAAGGGGGGCTGGGGACCGGAAGTAGGCGTTTACGGCTGGGGACCGGAAGTAGGCGTTTACACCCACTTCCTGAGGTCGTAGAGAGACAGGACCACCACCATTGGAATCGGGGCAAAAAAGTAAGTGGGAATACATGCCCCTTGATTTGAAAAGGGGGGCTGGGGACCGGAAATAGGCGTTTACGGCTGGGGACCGGAAGTAGGCGTTTACACCCACTTCCTGAGGTCGTAGAGAGACAGGACCACCACCATTGGAATCGGGGCAAAAAAGTAAGTGGGAATACATGCCCCTTGATTTGAAAAGGGGGGCTGGGGACCGGAAGTAGGCGTTTACGGCTGGGGACCGGAAGTAGGCGTTTACACCCACTTCCTGAGGTCGTAGAGAGACAGGACCAACACCATTGGAATCGGGGCAAAAAAGTAAGTGGGAATACATGCCCCTTGATTTGAAAAGGAGGGCTGGAGGGCTGGGGACCGGAAGTAGGCGTTTACACCCACTTCCTGAGGTCGTAGAGAGACAGGACCACCACCATTGGAATCGGGGCAAAAAAGTAAGTGGGTATACATGCCCCTTGATTTGAAAAGGGGGGCTGGGGGGCTGGGGACCGGAAGTAGGCGTTTACACCCACTTCCTGAGGTCGTAGAGAGACAGGACCACCACCATTGGAATCGGGGCAAAAAAGTAAGTGGGAATACATGCCCCTTGATTTGAAAAGGGGGGCTGGGGACCGGAAATAGGCGTTTACGCCTGGGGACCGGAAGTAGGCGTTTACACCCACTTCCTGAGGTCGTAGAGAGACAGGACCACCACCATTGGAATCGGGGCAAAAAAGTAAGTGGGAATACATGCCCCTTGATTTGAAAAGGGGGGCTGGGGACCGGAAATAGGCGTTTACGCCTGGGGACCGGAAGTAGGCGTTTACACCCACTTCCTGAGGTCGTAGAGAGACAGGACCACCACCATTGGAATCGGGGCAAAAAAGTAAGTGGGAATACATGCCCCTTGATTTGAAAAGGGGGGCTGGGGGGCTGGGGACCGGAAGTAGGCGTTTACACCCACTTCCTGAGGTCGTAGAGATACAGGACCAACACCATTGGAATCGGGGCAAAAAAGTAAGTGGGAATACATGCCCCTTGATTTGAAAAGGGGGGCTGGGGGGCTGGGGACCGGAAGTAGGCGTTTACACCCACTTCCTGAGGTCGTAGAGAGACAGGACCACCACCATTGGAATCGGGACAAAAAAGTAAGTGGGTATACATGCCCCTTGATTTGAAAAGGGGGGCTAGGGGGTTGGGGACCGGAAGTAGGCGTTTACACCCACTTCCTGAGGTCGTAGAGAGACAGGACCACCACCATTGGAATCGGGGCAAAAAAGTAAGTGGGAATACATGCCCCTTGATTTTAAAAGGGGGGCTGGGGACCGGAAGTAGGCGTTTACGGCTGGGGACCGGAAGTAGGCGTTTACACCCACTTCCTGAGGTCGTAGAGAGACAGGACCACCACCATTGGAATCGGGACAAAAAAGTAAGTGGGTATACATGCCCCTTGATTTGAAAAGGGGGGCTAGGGGGTTGGGGACCGGAAGTAGGCGTTTACACCCACTTCCTGAGGTCGTAGAGAGACAGGACCACCACCATTGGAATCGGGGCAAAAAAGTAAGTGGGAATACATGCCCCTTGATTTGAAAAGGGGGGCTGGGGGGCTGGGGACCGGAAGTAGGCGTTTACACCCACTTCCTGAGGTCGTAGAGAGACAGGACCAACACCATTGGAATTGGGGCAAAAAAGTAAGTGGGAATACATGCCCCTTGATTTGAAAAGGGGGGCTGGGGGGCTGGGGACCGGAAGTAGGCGTTTACACCCACTTCCTGAGGTCGTAGAGAGACAGGACCACCACCATTGGAATCGGGGCAAAAAAGTAAGTGGGTATACATGCCCCTTGATTTTAAAAGGGGGGCTGGGGACCGGAAGTAGGCGTTTACGGCTGGGGACCGGAAGTAGGCGTTTACACCCACTTCCTGAGGTCGTAGAGAGACAGGACCACCACCATTGGAATCGGGACAAAAAAGTAAGTGGGTATACATGCCCCTTGATTTGAAAAGGGGGGCTAGGGGGTTGGGGACCGGAAGTAGGCGTTTACACCCACTTCCTGAGGTCGTAGAGAGACAGGACCACCACCATTGGAATCGGGGCAAAAAAGTAAGTGGGAATACATGCCCCTTGATTTGAAAAGGGGGGCTGGGGGGCTGGGGACCGGAAGTAGGCGTTTACACCCACTTCCTGAGGTCGTAGAGAGACAGGACCACCACCATTGGAATCGGGGCAAAAAAGTAAGTGGGAATACATGCCCCTTGATTTTAAAAGGGGGGCTGGGGACCGGAAGTAGGCGTTTACGGCTGGGGACCGGAAGTAGGCGTTTACACCCACTTCCTGAGGTCGTAGAGAGACAGGACCACCACCATTGGAATCGGGACAAAAAAGTAAGTGGGTATACATGCCCCTTGATTTGAAAAGGGGGGCTAGGGGGTTGGGGACCGGAAGTAGGCGTTTACACCCACTTCCTGAGGTCGTAGAGAGACAGGACCACCACCATTGGAATCGGGGCAAAAAAGTAAGTGGGAATACATGCCCCTTGATTTGAAAAGGGGGGCTGGGGGGCTGGGGACCGGAAGTAGGCGTTTACACCCACTTCCTGAGGTCGTAGAGAGACAGGACCAACACCATTGGAATTGGGGCAAAAAAGTAAGTGGGAATACATGCCCCTTGATTTGAAAAGGGGGGCTGGGGGGCTGGGGACCGGAAGTAGGCGTTTACACCCACTTCCTGAGGTCGTAGAGAGACAGGACCACCACCATTGGAATCGGGGCAAAAAAGTAAGTGGGTATACATGCCCCTTGATTTTAAAAGGGGGGCTGGGGACCGGAAGTAGGCGTTTACGGCTGGGGACCGGAAGTAGGCGTTTACACCCACTTCCTGAGGTCGTAGAGAGACAGGACCACCACCATTGGAATCGGGACAAAAAAGTAAGTGGGTATACATGCCCCTTGATTTGAAAAGGGGGGCTAGGGGGTTGGGGACCGGAAGTAGGCGTTTACACCCACTTCCTGAGGTCGTAGAGAGACAGGACCACCACCATTGGAATCGGGGCAAAAAAGTAAGTGGGAATACATGCCCCTTGATTTGAAAAGGGGGGCTGGGGGGCTGGGGACCGGAAGTAGGCGTTTACACCCACTTCCTGAGGTCGTAGAGATACAGGACCAACACCATTGGAATCGGGGCAAAAAAGTAAGTGGGAATACATGCCCCTTGATTTGAAAAGGGGGGCTGGGGGGCTGGGGACCGGAAGTAGGCGTTTACACCCACTTCCTGAGGTCGTAGAGAGACAGGACCACCACCATTGGAATCGGGACAAAAAAGTAAGTGGGTATACATGCCCCTTGATTTGAAAAGGGGGGCTAGGGGGTTGGGGACCGGAAGTAGGCGTTTACACCCACTTCCTGAGGTCGTAGAGAGACAGGACCACCACCATTGGAATCGGGGCAAAAAAGTAAGTGGGAATACATGCCCCTTGATTTGAAAAGGGGGGCTGGGGGGCTGGGGACCGGAAGTAGGCGTTTACACCCACTTCCTGAGGTCGTAGAGATACAGGACCAACACCATTGGAATCGGGGCAAAAAAGTAAGTGGGAATACATGCCCCTTGATTTGAAAAGGGGGGCTGGGGGGCTGGGGACCGGAAGTAGGCGTTTACACCCACTTCCTGAGGTCGTAGAGAGACAGGACCACCACCATTGGAATCGGGGCAAAAAAGTAAGTGGGTATACATGCCCCTTGATTTGAAAAGGGGGGCTGGGGGGCTGGGGACCGGAAGTAGGCGTTTACACCCACTTCCTGAGGTCGTAGAGAGACAGGACCACCACCATTGGAATCGGGGCAAAAAAGTAAGTGGGAATACATGCCCCTTGATTTTAAAAGGGGGGCTGGGGACCGGAAGTAGGCGTTTACGGCTGGGGACCGGAAGTAGGCGTTTACACCCACTTCCTGAGGTCGTAGAGAGACAGGACCACCACCATTGGAATCGGGGCAAAAAAGTAAGTGGGAATACATGCCCCTTGATTTGAAAAGGGGGGCTGGTGGGCTGGGGACCGGAAGTAGGCGTTTACACCCACTTCCTGAGGTCGTAGAGAGACAGGACCAACACCATTGGAATCGGGGCAAAAAAGTAAGTGGGAATACATGCCCCTTGATTTGAAAAGGGGGGCTGGGGGGCTGGGGACCGGAAGTAGGCGTTTACACCCACTTCCTGAGGTCGTAGAGAGACAGGACCACCACCATTGGAATCGGGGCAAAAAAGTAAGTGGGTATACATGCCCCTTGATTTTAAAAGGGGGGCTGGGGACCGGAAGTAGGCGTTTACGGCTGGGGACCGGAAGTAGGCGTTTACACCCACTTCCTGAGGTCGTAGAGAGACAGGACCACCACCATTGGAATCGGGACAAAAAAGTAAGTGGGTATACATGCCCCTTGATTTGAAAAGGGGGGCTAGGGGGTTGGGGACCGGAAGTAGGCGTTTACACCCACTTCCTGAGGTCGTAGAGAGACAGGACCACCACCATTGGAATCGGGGCAAAAAAGTAAGTGGGAATACATGCCCCTTGATTTGAAAAGGGGGGCTGGGGGGCTGGGGACCGGAAGTAGGCGTTTACACCCACTTCCTGAGGTCGTAGAGAGACAGGACCAACACCATTGGAATCGGGGCAAAAAAGTAAGTGGGAATACATGCCCCTTGATTTGAAAAGGGGGGCTGGGGGGCTGGGGACCGGAAGTAGGCGTTTACACCCACTTCCTGAGGTCGTAGAGAGACAGGACCACCACCATTGGAATCGGGGCAAAAAAGTAAGTGGGTATACATGCCCCTTGATTTTAAAAGGGGGGCTGGGGACCGGAAGTAGGCGTTTACGGCTGGGGACCGGAAGTAGGCGTTTACACCCACTTCCTGAGGTCGTAGAGAGACAGGACCACCACCATTGGAATCGGGACAAAAAAGTAAGTGGGTATACATGCCCCTTGATTTGAAAAGGGGGGCTAGGGGGTTGGGGACCGGAAGTAGGCGTTTACACCCACTTCCTGAGGTCGTAGAGAGACAGGACCACCACCATTGGAATCGGGGCAAAAAAGTAAGTGGGAATACATGCCCCTTGATTTGAAAAGGGGGGCTGGGGGGCTGGGGACCGGAAGTAGGCGTTTACACCCACTTCCTGAGGTCGTAGAGATACAGGACCAACACCATTGGAATCGGGGCAAAAAAGTAAGTGGGAATACATGCCCCTTGATTTGAAAAGGGGGGCTGGGGGGCTGGGGACCGGAAGTAGGCGTTTACACCCACTTCCTGAGGTCGTAGAGAGACAGGACCACCACCATTGGAATCGGGACAAAAAAGTAAGTGGGTATACATGCCCCTTGATTTGAAAAGGGGGGCTAGGGGGTTGGGGACCGGAAGTAGGCGTTTACACCCACTTCCTGAGGTCGTAGAGAGACAGGACCACCACCATTGGAATCGGGGCAAAAAAGTAAGTGGGAATACATGCCCCTTGATTTGAAAAGGGGGGCTGGGGGGCTGGGGACCGGAAGTAGGCGTTTACACCCACTTCCTGAGGTCGTAGAGAGACAGGACCACCACCATTGGAATCGGGGCAAAAAAGTAAGTGGGTATACATGCCCCTTGATTTTAAAAGGGGGGCTGGGGACCGGAAGTAGGCGTTTACGGCTGGGGACCGGAAGTAGGCGTTTACACCCACTTCCTGAGGTCGTAGAGAGACAGGACCACCACCATTGGAATCGGGACAAAAAAGTAAGTGGGTATACATGCCCCTTGATTTGAAAAGGGGGGCTAGGGGGTTGGGGACCGGAAGTAGGCGTTTACACCCACTTCCTGAGGTCGTAGAGAGACAGGACCACCACCATTGGAATCGGGGCAAAAAAGTAAGTGGGAATACATGCCCCTTGATTTGAAAAGGGGGGCTGGGGGGCTGGGGACCGGAAGTAGGCGTTTACACCCACTTCCTGAGGTCGTAGAGAGACAGGACCAACACCATTGGAATCGGGGCAAAAAAGTAAGTGGGAATACATGCCCCTTGATTTGAAAAGGGGGGCTGGGGGGCTGGGGACCGGAAGTAGGCGTTTACACCCACTTCCTGAGGTCGTAGAGAGACAGGACCACCACCATTGGAATCGGGGCAAAAAAGTAAGTGGGTATACATGCCCCTTGATTTTAAAAGGGGGGCTGGGGACCGGAAGTAGGCGTTTACGGCTGGGGACCGGAAGTAGGCGTTTACACCCACTTCCTGAGGTCGTAGAGAGACAGGACCACCACCATTGGAATCGGGGCAAAAAAGTAAGTGGGAATACATGCCCCTTGATTTGAAAAGGGGGGCTAGGGGGTTGGGGACCGGAAGTAGGCGTTTACACCCACTTCCTGAGGTCGTAGAGAGACAGGACCACCACCATTGGAATCGGGGCAAAAAAGTAAGTGGGAATACATGCCCCTTGATTTGAAAAGGGGGGCTGGGGGGCTGGGGACCGGAAGTAGGCGTTTACACCCACTTCCTGAGGTCGTAGAGATACAGGACCAACACCATTGGAATCGGGGCAAAAAAGTAAGTGGGAATACATGCCCCTTGATTTGAAAAGGGGGGCTGGGGGGCTGGGGACCGGAAGTAGGCGTTTACACCCACTTCCTGAGGTCGTAGAGAGACAGGACCACCACCATTGGAATCGGGACAAAAAAGTAAGTGGGTATACATGCCCCTTGATTTGAAAAGGGGGGCTAGGGGGTTGGGGACCGGAAGTAGGCGTTTACACCCACTTCCTGAGGTCGTAGAGAGACAGGACCACCACCATTGGAATCGGGGCAAAAAAGTAAGTGGGAATACATGCCCCTTGATTTGAAAAGGGGGGCTGGGGGGCTGGGGACCGGAAGTAGGCGTTTACACCCACTTCCTGAGGTCGTAGAGATACAGGACCAACACCATTGGAATCGGGGCAAAAAAGTAAGTGGGAATACATGCCCCTTGATTTGAAAAGGGGGGCTGGGGGGCTGGGGACCGGAAGTAGGCGTTTACACCCACTTCCTGAGGTCGTAGAGAGACAGGACCACCACCATTGGAATCGGGGCAAAAAAGTAAGTGGGTATACATGCCCCTTGATTTGAAAAGGGGGGCTGGGGGGCTGGGGACCGGAAGTAGGCGTTTACAGCCACTTCCTGAGGTCGTAGAGAGACAGGACCACCACCATTGGAATCGGGGCAAAAAAGTAAGTGGGAATACATGCCCCTTGATTTGAAAAGGGGGGCTGGGGACCGGAAATAGGCGTTTACGCCTGGGGACCGGAAGTAGGCGTTTACACCCACTTCCTGAGGTCGTAGAGAGACAGGACCACCACCATTGGAATTGGGGCAAAAAAGTAAGTGGGAATACATGCCCCTTGATTTGAAAAGGGGGGCTGGGGACCGGAAGTAGGCGTTTACGGCTGGGGACCGGAAGTAGGCGTTTACACCCACTTCCTGAGGTCGTAGAGAGACAGGACCAACACCATTGGAATCGGGGCAAAAAAGTAAGTGGGAATACATGCCCCTTGATTTGAAAAGGGGGGCTGGGGACCGGAAATAGGCGTTTACGGCTGGGGACCGGAAGTAGGCGTTTACACCCACTTCCTGAGGTCGTAGAGAGACAGGACCACCACCATTGGAATCGGGACAAAAAAGTAAGTGGGTATACATGCCCCTTGATTTGAAAAGGGGGGCTAGGGGGTTGGGGACCGGAAGTAGGCGTTTACACCCACTTCCTGAGGTCGTAGAGAGACAGGACCACCACCATTGGAATCGGGGCAAAAAAGTAAGTGGGAATACATGCCCCTTGATTTGAAAAGGGGGGCTGGGGGGCTGGGGACCGGAAGTAGGCGTTTACACCCACTTCCTGAGGTCGTAGAGATACAGGACCAACACCATTGGAATCGGGGCAAAAAAGTAAGTGGGAATACATGCCCCTTGATTTGAAAAGGGGGGCTGGGGGGCTGGGGACCGGAAGTAGGCGTTTACACCCACTTCCTGAGGTCGTAGAGAGACAGGACCACCACCATTGGAATCGGGGCAAAAAAGTAAGTGGGTATACATGCCCCTTGATTTGAAAAGGGGGGCTGGGGGGCTGGGGACCGGAAGTAGGCGTTTACAGCCACTTCCTGAGGTCGTAGAGAGACAGGACCACCACCATTGGAATCGGGGCAAAAAAGTAAGTGGGAATACATGCCCCTTGATTTGAAAAGGGGGGCTGGGGACCGGAAATAGGCGTTTACGCCTGGGGACCGGAAGTAGGCGTTTACACCCACTTCCTGAGGTCGTAGAGAGACAGGACCACCACCATTGGAATTGGGGCAAAAAAGTAAGTGGGAATACATGCCCCTTGATTTGAAAAGGGGGGCTGGGGACCGGAAGTAGGCGTTTACGGCTGGGGACCGGAAGTAGGCGTTTACACCCACTTCCTGAGGTCGTAGAGAGACAGGACCAACACCATTGGAATCGGGGCAAAAAAGTAAGTGGGAATACATGCCCCTTGATTTGAAAAGGGGGGCTGGGGACCGGAAATAGGCGTTTACGGCTGGGGACCGGAAGTAGGCGTTTACACCCACTTCCTGAGGTCGTAGAGAGACAGGACCACCACCATTGGAATCGGGGCAAAAAAGTAAGTGGGAATACATGCCCCTTGATTTGAAAAGGGGGGCTGGGGACCGGAAATAGGCGTTTACGGCTGGGGACCGGAAGTAGGCGTTTACACCCACTTCCTGAGGTCGTAGAGAGACAGGACCAACACCATTGGAATCGGGGCAAAAAAGTAAGTGGGAATACATGCCCCTTGATTTTAAAAGGGGGGCTGGGGACCGGAAGTAGGCGTTTACGGCTGGGGACCGGAAGTAGGCGTTTACACCCACTTCCTGAGGTCGTAGAGAGACAGGACCACCACCATTGGAATCGGGACAAAAAAGTAAGTGGGTATACATGCCCCTTGATTTGAAAAGGGGGGCTAGGGGGTTGGGGACCGGAAGTAGGCGTTTACACCCACTTCCTGAGGTCGTAGAGAGACAGGACCACCACCATTGGAATCGGGGCAAAAAAGTAAGTGGGAATACATGCCCCTTGATTTGAAAAGGGGGGCTGGGGGGCTGGGGACCGGAAGTAGGCGTTTACACCCACTTCCTGAGGTTGTAGAGAGACAGGACCACCACCATTGGAATCGGGGCAAAAAAGTAAGTGGGAATACATGCCCCTTGATTTGAAAAGGGGGGCTGGGGGGCTGGGGACCGGAAGTAGGCGTTTACACCCACTTCCTGAGGTCGTAGAGATACAGGACCAACACCATTGGAATCGGGGCAAAAAAGTAAGTGGGAATACATGCCCCTTGATTTGAAAAGGGGGGCTGGGGACCGGAAATAGGCGTTTACGCCTGGGGACCGGAAGTAGGCGTTTACACCCACTTCCTGAGGTCGTAGAGAGACAGGACCACCACCATTGGAATCGGGGCAAAAAAGTAAGTGGGAATACATGCCCCTTGATTTGAAAAGGGGGGTTGGGGACCGGAAGTAGGCGTTTACGGCTGGGGACCGGAAGTAGGCGTTTACGGCTGGGGACCGGAAGTAGGCGTTTACACCCACTTCCTGAGGTCGTAGAGAGACAGGACCAACACCATTGGAATCGGGGCAAAAAAGTAAGTGGGAATACATGCCCCTTGATTTGAAAAGGGGGGCTGGGGACCGGAAATAGGCGTTTACGGCTGGGGACCGGAAGTAGGCGTTTACACCCACTTCCTGAGGTCGTAGAGAGACAGGACCACCACCATTGGAATCGGGGCAAAAAAGTAAGTGGGAATACATGCCCCTTGATTTGAAAAGGGGGGCTGGGGACCGGAAGTAGGCGTTTACGGCTGGGGACCGGAAGTAGGCGTTTACACCCACTTCCTGAGGTCGTAGAGAGACAGGACCACCACCATTGGAATCGGGGCAAAAAAGTAAGTGGGAATACATGCCCCTTGATTTGAAAAGGGGGGCTGGGGACCGGAAATAGGCGTTTACGGCTGGGGACCGGAAGTAGGCGTTTACACCCACTTCCTGAGGTCGTAGAGAGACAGGACCAACACCATTGGAATCGGGGCAAAAAAGTAAGTGGGAATACATGCCCCTTGATTTTAAAAGGGGGGCTGGGGACCGGAAGTAGGCGTTTACGGCTGGGGACCGGAAGTAGGCATTTACACCCACTTCCTGAGGTCGTAGAGAGACAGGACCACCACCATTGGAATCGGGACAAAAAAGTAAGTGGGAATACATGCCCCTTGATTTGAAAAGGGGGGCTAGGGGGTTGGGGACCGGACGTAGGCGTTTACACCCACTTCCTGAGGTCGTAGAGAGACAGGACCACCACCATTGGAATCGGGGCAAAAAAGTAAGTGGGAATGCATGCCCCTTGATTTGAAAAGGGGGGCTGGGGGGCTGGGGACCGGAAGTAGGCGTTTACACCCACTTCCTGAGGTCGTAGAGAGACAGGACCACCACCATTGGAATCGGGGCAAAAAAGTAAGTGGGAATACATGCCCCTTGATTTGAAAAGGGGGGCTGGGGACCGGAAGTAGGCGTTTACGGCTGGGGACAGGAAGTAGGCGTTTACACCCACTTCCTGAGGTCGTAGAGAGACAGGACCACCACCATTGGAATCGGGGCAAAAAAGTAAGTGGGAATACATGCCCCTTGATTTGAAAAGGGGGTATGGGGACCGGAAGTAGGCGTTTAAGGCTGGGGACCGGAAGTAGGCGTTTACACCCACTTCCTGAGGTCGTAGAGAGACAGGACCACCACCATTGGAATCGGGGCAAAAAAGTAAGTGGGAATACATGCCCCTTGATTTGAAAAGGGGGGCTGGGGACCGGAAATAGGCGTTTACGGCTGGGGACCGGAAGTAGGCGTTTACACCCACTTCCTGAGGTCGTAGAGAGACAGGACCACCACCATTGGAATCGGGGCAAAAAAGTAAGTGGGTATACATGCCCCTTGATTTGAAAAGGGGGGCTGGGTACCGGAAATAGGCGTTTACGCCTGAGGACCGGAAGTAGGCGTTTACACCCACTTCCTGAGGTCGTAGAGAGACAGGACCACCACCATTGGAATCGGGGCAAAAAAGTAAGTGGGAATACATGCCCCTTGATTTGAAAAGGGGGGCTGGGGACCGGAAGTAGGCGTTTACGGCTGGGGACCGGAAGTAGGCGTTTACACCCACTTCCTGAGGTCGTAGAGAGACAGGACCAACACCATTGGAATCGGGGCAAAAAAGTAAGTGGGAATACATGCCCCTTGATTTTAAAAGGGGGGCTGGGGACCGGAAGTAGGCGTTTACGGCTGGGGACCGGAAGTAGGCGTTTACACCCACTTCCTGAGGTCGTAGAGAGACAGGACCACCACCATTGGAATCGGGACAAAAAAGTAAGTGGGAATACATGCCCCTTGATTTGAAAAGGGGGGCTAGGGGGTTGGGGACCGGAAGTAGGCGTTTACACCCACTTCCTGAGGTCGTAGAGAGACAGGACCACCACCATTGGAATCGGGGCAAAAAAGTAAGTGGGAATACATGCCCCTTGATTTGAAAAGGGGGGTTGGGGACCGGAAGTAGGCGTTTACGGCTGGGGACCGGAAGTAGGCGTTTACGGCTGGGGACCGGAAGTAGGCGTTTACACCCACTTCCTGAGGTCGTAGAGAGACAGGACCACCACCATTGGAATCGGGGCAAAAAAGTAAGTGGGAATACATGCCCCTTGATTTGAAAAGGGGGGCTGGGGGGCTGGGGACCGGAAGTAGGCGTTTACACCCACTTCCTGAGGTCGTAGAGATACAGGACCAACACCATTGGAATCGGGGCAAAAAAGTAAGTGGGAATACATGCCCCTTGATTTGAAAAGGGGGGCTGGGGGGCTGGGGACCGGAAGTAGGCGTTTACACCCACTTCCTGAGGTCGTAGAGAGACAGGACCACCACCATTGGAATCGGGGCAAAAAAGTAAGTGGGTATACATGCCCCTTGATTTGAAAAGGGGGGCTGGGGGGCTGGGGACCGGAAGTAGGCGTTTACAGCCACTTCCTGAGGTCGTAGAGAGACAGGACCACCACCATTGGAATCGGGGCAAAAAAGTAAGTGGGAATACATGCCCCTTGATTTGAAAAGGGGGGCTGGGGACCGGAAATAGGCGTTTACGCCTGGGGACCGGAAGTAGGCGTTTACACCCACTTCCTGAGGTCGTAGAGAGACAGGACCACCACCATTGGAATTGGGGCAAAAAAGTAAGTGGGAATACATGCCCCTTGATTTGAAAAGGGGGGCTGGGGACCGGAAGTAGGCGTTTACGGCTGGGGACCGGAAGTAGGCGTTTACACCCACTTCCTGAGGTCGTAGAGAGACAGGACCAACACCATTGGAATCGGGGCAAAAAAGTAAGTGGGAATACATGCCCCTTGATTTGAAAAGGGGGGCTGGGGACCGGAAATAGGCGTTTACGGCTGGGGACCGGAAGTAGGCGTTTACACCCACTTCCTGAGGTCGTAGAGAGACAGGACCACCACCATTGGAATCGGGGCAAAAAAGTAAGTGGGAATACATGCCCCTTGATTTGAAAAGGGGGGCTGGGGACCGGAAATAGGCGTTTACGGCTGGGGACCGGAAGTAGGCGTTTACACCCACTTCCTGAGGTCGTAGAGAGACAGGACCAACACCATTGGAATCGGGGCAAAAAAGTAAGTGGGAATACATGCCCCTTGATTTTAAAAGGGGGGCTGGGGACCGGAAGTAGGCGTTTACGGCTGGGGACCGGAAGTAGGCGTTTACACCCACTTCCTGAGGTCGTAGAGAGACAGGACCACCACCATTGGAATCGGGACAAAAAAGTAAGTGGGTATACATGCCCCTTGATTTGAAAAGGGGGGCTAGGGGGTTGGGGACCGGAAGTAGGCGTTTACACCCACTTCCTGAGGTCGTAGAGAGACAGGACCACCACCATTGGAATCGGGGCAAAAAAGTAAGTGGGAATACATGCCCCTTGATTTGAAAAGGGGGGCTGGGGGGCTGGGGACCGGAAGTAGGCGTTTACACCCACTTCCTGAGGTTGTAGAGAGACAGGACCACCACCATTGGAATCGGGGCAAAAAAGTAAGTGGGAATACATGCCCCTTGATTTGAAAAGGGGGGCTGGGGGGCTGGGGACCGGAAGTAGGCGTTTACACCCACTTCCTGAGGTCGTAGAGATACAGGACCAACACCATTGGAATCGGGGCAAAAAAGTAAGTGGGAATACATGCCCCTTGATTTGAAAAGGGGGGCTGGGGACCGGAAATAGGCGTTTACGCCTGGGGACCGGAAGTAGGCGTTTACACCCACTTCCTGAGGTCGTAGAGAGACAGGACCACCACCATTGGAATCGGGGCAAAAAAGTAAGTGGGAATACATGCCCCTTGATTTGAAAAGGGGGGTTGGGGACCGGAAGTAGGCGTTTACGGCTGGGGACCGGAAGTAGGCGTTTACGGCTGGGGACCGGAAGTAGGCGTTTACACCCACTTCCTGAGGTCGTAGAGAGACAGGACCAACACCATTGGAATCGGGGCAAAAAAGTAAGTGGGAATACATGCCCCTTGATTTGAAAAGGGGGGCTGGGGACCGGAAATAGGCGTTTACGGCTGGGGACCGGAAGTAGGCGTTTACACCCACTTCCTGAGGTCGTAGAGAGACAGGACCACCACCATTGGAATCGGGGCAAAAAAGTAAGTGGGAATACATGCCCCTTGATTTGAAAAGGGGGGCTGGGGACCGGAAGTAGGCGTTTACGGCTGGGGACCGGAAGTAGGCGTTTACACCCACTTCCTGAGGTCGTAGAGAGACAGGACCACCACCATTGGAATCGGGGCAAAAAAGTAAGTGGGAATACATGCCCCTTGATTTGAAAAGGGGGGCTGGGGACCGGAAATAGGCGTTTACGGCTGGGGACCGGAAGTAGGCGTTTACACCCACTTCCTGAGGTCGTAGAGAGACAGGACCAACACCATTGGAATCGGGGCAAAAAAGTAAGTGGGAATACATGCCCCTTGATTTTAAAAGGGGGGCTGGGGACCGGAAGTAGGCGTTTACGGCTGGGGACCGGAAGTAGGCATTTACACCCACTTCCTGAGGTCGTAGAGAGACAGGACCACCACCATTGGAATCGGGACAAAAAAGTAAGTGGGAATACATGCCCCTTGATTTGAAAAGGGGGGCTAGGGGGTTGGGGACCGGACGTAGGCGTTTACACCCACTTCCTGAGGTCGTAGAGAGACAGGACCACCACCATTGGAATCGGGGCAAAAAAGTAAGTGGGAATGCATGCCCCTTGATTTGAAAAGGGGGGCTGGGGGGCTGGGGACCGGAAGTAGGCGTTTACACCCACTTCCTGAGGTCGTAGAGAGACAGGACCACCACCATTGGAATCGGGGCAAAAAAGTAAGTGGGAATACATGCCCCTTGATTTGAAAAGGGGGGCTGGGGACCGGAAGTAGGCGTTTACGGCTGGGGACAGGAAGTAGGCGTTTACACCCACTTCCTGAGGTCGTAGAGAGACAGGACCACCACCATTGGAATCGGGGCAAAAAAGTAAGTGGGAATACATGCCCCTTGATTTGAAAAGGGGGTATGGGGACCGGAAGTAGGCGTTTAAGGCTGGGGACCGGAAGTAGGCGTTTACACCCACTTCCTGAGGTCGTAGAGAGACAGGACCACCACCATTGGAATCGGGGCAAAAAAGTAAGTGGGAATACATGCCCCTTGATTTGAAAAGGGGGGCTGGGGACCGGAAATAGGCGTTTACGGCTGGGGACCGGAAGTAGGCGTTTACACCCACTTCCTGAGGTCGTAGAGAGACAGGACCACCACCATTGGAATCGGGGCAAAAAAGTAAGTGGGTATACATGCCCCTTGATTTGAAAAGGGGGGCTGGGTACCGGAAATAGGCGTTTACGCCTGAGGACCGGAAGTAGGCGTTTACACCCACTTCCTGAGGTCGTAGAGAGACAGGACCACCACCATTGGAATCGGGGCAAAAAAGTAAGTGGGAATACATGCCCCTTGATTTGAAAAGGGGGGCTGGGGACCGGAAGTAGGCGTTTACGGCTGGGGACCGGAAGTAGGCGTTTACACCCACTTCCTGAGGTCGTAGAGAGACAGGACCAACACCATTGGAATCGGGGCAAAAAAGTAAGTGGGAATACATGCCCCTTGATTTTAAAAGGGGGGCTGGGGACCGGAAGTAGGCGTTTACGGCTGGGGACCGGAAGTAGGCGTTTACACCCACTTCCTGAGGTCGTAGAGAGACAGGACCACCACCATTGGAATCGGGACAAAAAAGTAAGTGGGAATACATGCCCCTTGATTTGAAAAGGGGGGCTAGGGGGTTGGGGACCGGAAGTAGGCGTTTACACCCACTTCCTGAGGTCGTAGAGAGACAGGACCACCACCATTGGAATCGGGGCAAAAAAGTAAGTGGGAATACATGCCCCTTGATTTGAAAAGGGGGGTTGGGGACCGGAAGTAGGCGTTTACGGCTGGGGACCGGAAGTAGGCGTTTACGGCTGGGGACCGGAAGTAGGCGTTTACACCCACTTCCTGAGGTCGTAGAGAGACAGGACCAACACCATTGGAATCGGGGCAAAAAAGTAAGTGGGAATACATGCCCCTTGATTTGAAAAGGGGGGCTGGGGACCGGAAATAGGCGTTTACGGCTGGGGACCGGAAGTAGGCGTTTACACCCACTTCCTGAGGTCGTAGAGAGACAGGACCACCACCATTGGAATCGGGGCAAAAAAGTAAGTGGGAATACATGCCCCTTGATTTGAAAAGGGGGGCTGGGGACCGGAAGTAGGCGTTTACGGCTGGGGACCGGAAGTAGGCGTTTACACCCACTTCCTGAGGTCGTAGAGAGACAGGACCACCACCATTGGAATCGGGGCAAAAAAGTAAGTGGGAATACATGCCCCTTGATTTGAAAAGGGGGGCTGGGGGGCTGGGGACCGGAAGTAGGCGTTTACACCCACTTCCTGAGGTCGTAGAGAGACAGGACCACCACCATTGGAATCGGGGCAAAAAAGTAAGTGGGAATACATGCCCCTTGATTTGAAAAGGGGGGCTGGGGGGCTGGGGACCGGAAGTAGGCGTTTACACCCACTTCCTGAGGTCGTAGAGAGACAGGACCACCACCATTGGAATCGGGGCAAAAAAGTAAGTGGGTATACATGCCCCTTGATTTGAAAAGGGGGGCTGGGGGGCTGGGGACCGGAAGTAGGCGTTTACAGCCACTTCCTGAGGTCGTAGAGAGACAGGACCACCACCATTGGAATCGGGGCAAAAAAGTAAGTGGGAATACATGCCCCTTGATTTGAAAAGGGGGGCTGGGGACCGGAAATAGGCGTTTACGCCTGGGGACCGGAAGTAGGCGTTTACACCCACTTCCTGAGGTCGTAGAGAGACAGGACCACCACCATTGGAATTGGGGCAAAAAAGTAAGTGGGAATACATGCCCCTTGATTTGAAAAGGGGGGCTGGGGACCGGAAGTAGGCGTTTACGGCTGGGGACCGGAAGTAGGCGTTTACACCCACTTCCTGAGGTCGTAGAGAGACAGGACCAACACCATTGGAATCGGGGCAAAAAAGTAAGTGGGAATACATGCCCCTTGATTTGAAAAGGGGGGCTGGGGACCGGAAATAGGCGTTTACGGCTGGGGACCGGAAGTAGGCGTTTACACCCACTTCCTGAGGTCGTAGAGAGACAGGACCACCACCATTGGAATCGGGACAAAAAAGTAAGTGGGTATACATGCCCCTTGATTTGAAAAGGGGGGCTAGGGGGTTGGGGACCGGAAGTAGGCGTTTACACCCACTTCCTGAGGTCGTAGAGAGACAGGACCACCACCATTGGAATCGGGGCAAAAAAGTAAGTGGGAATACATGCCCCTTGATTTGAAAAGGGGGGCTGGGGGGCTGGGGACCGGAAGTAGGCGTTTACACCCACTTCCTGAGGTCGTAGAGATACAGGACCAACACCATTGGAATCGGGGCAAAAAAGTAAGTGGGAATACATGCCCCTTGATTTGAAAAGGGGGGCTGGGGGGCTGGGGACCGGAAGTAGGCGTTTACACCCACTTCCTGAGGTCGTAGAGAGACAGGACCACCACCATTGGAATCGGGGCAAAAAAGTAAGTGGGTATACATGCCCCTTGATTTGAAAAGGGGGGCTGGGGGGCTGGGGACCGGAAGTAGGCGTTTACAGCCACTTCCTGAGGTCGTAGAGAGACAGGACCACCACCATTGGAATCGGGGCAAAAAAGTAAGTGGGAATACATGCCCCTTGATTTGAAAAGGGGGGCTGGGGACCGGAAATAGGCGTTTACGCCTGGGGACCGGAAGTAGGCGTTTACACCCACTTCCTGAGGTCGTAGAGAGACAGGACCACCACCATTGGAATTGGGGCAAAAAAGTAAGTGGGAATACATGCCCCTTGATTTGAAAAGGGGGGCTGGGGACCGGAAGTAGGCGTTTACGGCTGGGGACCGGAAGTAGGCGTTTACACCCACTTCCTGAGGTCGTAGAGAGACAGGACCAACACCATTGGAATCGGGGCAAAAAAGTAAGTGGGAATACATGCCCCTTGATTTGAAAAGGGGGGCTGGGGACCGGAAATAGGCGTTTACGGCTGGGGACCGGAAGTAGGCGTTTACACCCACTTCCTGAGGTCGTAGAGAGACAGGACCACCACCATTGGAATCGGGGCAAAAAAGTAAGTGGGAATACATGCCCCTTGATTTGAAAAGGGGGGCTGGGGACCGGAAATAGGCGTTTACGGCTGGGGACCGGAAGTAGGCGTTTACACCCACTTCCTGAGGTCGTAGAGAGACAGGACCAACACCATTGGAATCGGGGCAAAAAAGTAAGTGGGAATACATGCCCCTTGATTTTAAAAGGGGGGCTGGGGACCGGAAGTAGGCGTTTACGGCTGGGGACCGGAAGTAGGCGTTTACACCCACTTCCTGAGGTCGTAGAGAGACAGGACCACCACCATTGGAATCGGGACAAAAAAGTAAGTGGGTATACATGCCCCTTGATTTGAAAAGGGGGGCTAGGGGGTTGGGGACCGGAAGTAGGCGTTTACACCCACTTCCTGAGGTCGTAGAGAGACAGGACCACCACCATTGGAATCGGGGCAAAAAAGTAAGTGGGAATACATGCCCCTTGATTTGAAAAGGGGGGCTGGGGGGCTGGGGACCGGAAGTAGGCGTTTACACCCACTTCCTGAGGTTGTAGAGAGACAGGACCACCACCATTGGAATCGGGGCAAAAAAGTAAGTGGGAATACATGCCCCTTGATTTGAAAAGGGGGGCTGGGGGGCTGGGGACCGGAAGTAGGCGTTTACACCCACTTCCTGAGGTCGTAGAGATACAGGACCAACACCATTGGAATCGGGGCAAAAAAGTAAGTGGGAATACATGCCCCTTGATTTGAAAAGGGGGGCTGGGGACCGGAAATAGGCGTTTACGCCTGGGGACCGGAAGTAGGCGTTTACACCCACTTCCTGAGGTCGTAGAGAGACAGGACCACCACCATTGGAATCGGGGCAAAAAAGTAAGTGGGAATACATGCCCCTTGATTTGAAAAGGGGGGTTGGGGACCGGAAGTAGGCGTTTACGGCTGGGGACCGGAAGTAGGCGTTTACGGCTGGGGACCGGAAGTAGGCGTTTACACCCACTTCCTGAGGTCGTAGAGAGACAGGACCAACACCATTGGAATCGGGGCAAAAAAGTAAGTGGGAATACATGCCCCTTGATTTGAAAAGGGGGGCTGGGGACCGGAAATAGGCGTTTACGGCTGGGGACCGGAAGTAGGCGTTTACACCCACTTCCTGAGGTCGTAGAGAGACAGGACCACCACCATTGGAATCGGGGCAAAAAAGTAAGTGGGAATACATGCCCCTTGATTTGAAAAGGGGGGCTGGGGACCGGAAGTAGGCGTTTACGGCTGGGGACCGGAAGTAGGCGTTTACACCCACTTCCTGAGGTCGTAGAGAGACAGGACCACCACCATTGGAATCGGGGCAAAAAAGTAAGTGGGAATACATGCCCCTTGATTTGAAAAGGGGGGCTGGGGACCGGAAATAGGCGTTTACGGCTGGGGACCGGAAGTAGGCGTTTACACCCACTTCCTGAGGTCGTAGAGAGACAGGACCAACACCATTGGAATCGGGGCAAAAAAGTAAGTGGGAATACATGCCCCTTGATTTTAAAAGGGGGGCTGGGGACCGGAAGTAGGCGTTTACGGCTGGGGACCGGAAGTAGGCATTTACACCCACTTCCTGAGGTCGTAGAGAGACAGGACCACCACCATTGGAATCGGGACAAAAAAGTAAGTGGGAATACATGCCCCTTGATTTGAAAAGGGGGGCTAGGGGGTTGGGGACCGGACGTAGGCGTTTACACCCACTTCCTGAGGTCGTAGAGAGACAGGACCACCACCATTGGAATCGGGGCAAAAAAGTAAGTGGGAATACATGCCCCTTGATTTGAAAAGGGGGTATGGGGACCGGAAGTAGGCGTTTAAGGCTGGGGACCGGAAGTAGGCGTTTACACCCACTTCCTGAGGTCGTAGAGAGACAGGACCACCACCATTGGAATCGGGGCAAAAAAGTAAGTGGGAATACATGCCCCTTGATTTGAAAAGGGGGGCTGGGGACCGGAAATAGGCGTTTACGGCTGGGGACCGGAAGTAGGCGTTTACACCCACTTCCTGAGGTCGTAGAGAGACAGGACCACCACCATTGGAATCGGGGCAAAAAAGTAAGTGGGTATACATGCCCCTTGATTTGAAAAGGGGGGCTGGGTACCGGAAATAGGCGTTTACGCCTGAGGACCGGAAGTAGGCGTTTACACCCACTTCCTGAGGTCGTAGAGAGACAGGACCACCACCATTGGAATCGGGGCAAAAAAGTAAGTGGGAATACATGCCCCTTGATTTGAAAAGGGGGGCTGGGGACCGGAAGTAGGCGTTTACGGCTGGGGACCGGAAGTAGGCGTTTACACCCACTTCCTGAGGTCGTAGAGAGACAGGACCAACACCATTGGAATCGGGGCAAAAAAGTAAGTGGGAATACATGCCCCTTGATTTTAAAAGGGGGGCTGGGGACCGGAAGTAGGCGTTTACGGCTGGGGACCGGAAGTAGGCGTTTACACCCACTTCCTGAGGTCGTAGAGAGACAGGACCACCACCATTGGAATCGGGACAAAAAAGTAAGTGGGAATACATGCCCCTTGATTTGAAAAGGGGGGCTAGGGGGTTGGGGACCGGAAGTAGGCGTTTACACCCACTTCCTGAGGTCGTAGAGAGACAGGACCACCACCATTGGAATCGGGGCAAAAAAGTAAGTGGGAATACATGCCCCTTGATTTGAAAAGGGGGGTTGGGGACCGGAAGTAGGCGTTTACGGCTGGGGACCGGAAGTAGGCGTTTACGGCTGGGGACCGGAAGTAGGCGTTTACACCCACTTCCTGAGGTCGTAGAGAGACAGGACCAACACCATTGGAATCGGGGCAAAAAAGTAAGTGGGAATACATGCCCCTTGATTTGAAAAGGGGGGCTGGGGACCGGAAATAGGCGTTTACGGCTGGGGACCGGAAGTAGGCGTTTACACCCACTTCCTTAGGTCGTAGAGAGACAGGACCACCACCATTGGAATCGGGGCAAAAAAGTAAGTGGGAATACATGCCCCTTGATTTGAAAAGGGGGGCTGGGGACCGGAAGTAGGCGTTTACGGCTGGGGACCGGAAGTAGGCGTTTACACCCACTTCCTGAGGTCGTAGAGAGACAGGACCACCACCATTGGAATCGGGGCAAAAAAGTAAGTGGGAATACATGCCCCTTGATTTGAAAAGGGGGGCTGGGGACCGGAAATAGGCGTTTACGGCTGGGGACCGGAAGTAGGCGTTTACACCCACTTCCTGAGGTCGTAGAGAGACAGGACCAACACCATTGGAATCGGGGCAAAAAAGTAAGTGGGAATACATGCCCCTTGATTTTAAAAGGGGGGCTGGGGACCGGAAGTAGGCGTTTACGGCTGGGGACCGGAAGTAGGCATTTACACCCACTTCCTGAGGTCGTAGAGAGACAGGACCACCACCATTGGAATCGGGACAAAAAAGTAAGTGGGAATACATGCCCCTTGATTTGAAAAGGGGGGCTAGGGGGTTGGGGACCGGACGTAGGCGTTTACACCCACTTCCTGAGGTCGTAGAGAGACAGGACCACCACCATTGGAATCGGGGCAAAAAAGTAAGTGGGAATGCATGCCCCTTGATTTGAAAAGGGGGGCTGGGGGGCTGGGGACCGGAAGTAGGCGTTTACACCCACTTCCTGAGGTCGTAGAGAGACAGGACCACCACCATTGGAATCGGGGCAAAAAAGTAAGTGGGAATACATGCCCCTTGATTTGAAAAGGGGGGCTGGGGACCGGAAGTAGGCGTTTACGGCTGGGGACAGGAAGTAGGCGTTTACACCCACTTCCTGAGGTCGTAGAGAGACAGGACCACCACCATTGGAATCGGGGCAAAAAAGTAAGTGGGAATACATGCCCCTTGATTTGAAAAGGGGGTATGGGGACCGGAAGTAGGCGTTTAAGGCTGGGGACCGGAAGTAGGCGTTTACACCCACTTCCTGAGGTCGTAGAGAGACAGGACCACCACCATTGGAATCGGGGCAAAAAAGTAAGTGGGAATACATGCCCCTTGATTTGAAAAGGGGGGCTGGGGACCGGAAATAGGCGTTTACGGCTGGGGACCGGAAGTAGGCGTTTACACCCACTTCCTGAGGTCGTAGAGAGACAGGACCACCACCATTGGAATCGGGGCAAAAAAGTAAGTGGGTATACATGCCCCTTGATTTGAAAAGGGGGGCTGGGTACCGGAAATAGGCGTTTACGCCTGAGGACCGGAAGTAGGCGTTTACACCCACTTCCTGAGGTCGTAGAGAGACAGGACCACCACCATTGGAATCGGGGCAAAAAAGTAAGTGGGAATACATGCCCCTTGATTTGAAAAGGGGGGCTGGGGACCGGAAGTAGGCGTTTACGGCTGGGGACCGGAAGTAGGCGTTTACACCCACTTCCTGAGGTCGTAGAGAGACAGGACCAACACCATTGGAATCGGGGCAAAAAAGTAAGTGGGAATACATGCCCCTTGATTTTAAAAGGGGGGCTGGGGACCGGAAGTAGGCGTTTACGGCTGGGGACCGGAAGTAGGCGTTTACACCCACTTCCTGAGGTCGTAGAGAGACAGGACCACCACCATTGGAATCGGGACAAAAAAGTAAGTGGGAATACATGCCCCTTGATTTGAAAAGGGGGGCTAGGGGGTTGGGGACCGGAAGTAGGCGTTTACACCCACTTCCTGAGGTCGTAGAGAGACAGGACCACCACCATTGGAATCGGGGCAAAAAAGTAAGTGGGAATACATGCCCCTTGATTTGAAAAGGGGGGCTGGGGACCGGAAGTAGGCGTTTACGGCTGGGGACAGGAAGTAGGCGTTTACACCCACTTCCTGAGGTCGTAGAGAGACAGGACCACCACCATTGGAATCGGGGCAAAAAAGTAAGTGGGAATACATGCCCCTTGATTTGAAAAGGGGGTATGGGGACCGGAAGTAGGCGTTTAAGGCTGGGGACCGGAAGTAGGCGTTTACACCCACTTCCTGAGGTCGTAGAGAGACAGGACCACCACCATTGGAATCGGGGCAAAAAAGTAAGTGGGAATACATGCCCCTTGATTTGAAAAGGGGGGCTGGGGGGCTGGGGACCGGAAGTAGGCGTTTACACCCACTTCCTGAGGTCGTAGAGAGACAGGACCACCACCATTGGAATCGGGGCAAAAAAGTAAGTGGGAATACATGCCCCTTGATTTGAAAAGGGGGGCTGGGGACCGGAAATAGGCGTTTACGGCTGGGGACAGGAAGTAGGCGTTTACACCCACTTCCTGAGGTCGTAGAGAGACAGGACCACCACCATTGGAATCGGGGCAAAAAAGTAAGTGGGAATACATGCCCCTTGATTTGAAAAGGGGGTATGGGGACCGGAAGTAGGCGTTTAAGGCTGGGGACCGGAAGTAGGCGTTTACACCCACTTCCTGAGGTCGTAGAGAGACAGGACCACCACCATTGGAATCGGGGCAAAAAAGTAAGTGGGAATACATGCCCCTTGATTTGAAAAGGGGGGCTGGGGACCGGAAATAGGCGTTTACGGCTGGGGACCGGAAGTAGGCGTTTACACCCACTTCCTGAGGTCGTAGAGAGACAGGACCACCACCATTGGAATCGGGGCAAAAAAGTAAGTGGGTATACATGCCCCTTGATTTGAAAAGGGGGGCTGGGTACCGGAAATAGGCGTTTACGCCTGAGGACCGGAAGTAGGCGTTTACACCCACTTCCTGAGGTCGTAGAGAGACAGGACCACCACCATTGGAATCGGGGCAAAAAAGTAAGTGGGAATACATGCCCCTTGATTTGAAAAGGGGGGCTGGGGACCGGAAGTAGGCGTTTACGGCTGGGGACCGGAAGTAGGCGTTTACACCCACTTCCTGAGGTCGTAGAGAGACAGGACCAACACCATTGGAATCGGGGCAAAAAAGTAAGTGGGAATACATGCCCCTTGATTTTAAAAGGGGGGCTGGGGACCGGAAGTAGGCGTTTACGGCTGGGGACCGGAAGTAGGCGTTTACACCCACTTCCTGAGGTCGTAGAGAGACAGGACCACCACCATTGGAATCGGGACAAAAAAGTAAGTGGGAATACATGCCCCTTGATTTGAAAAGGGGGGCTAGGGGGTTGGGGACCGGAAGTAGGCGTTTACACCCACTTCCTGAGGTCGTAGAGAGACAGGACCACCACCATTGGAATCGGGGCAAAAAAGTAAGTGGGAATACATGCCCCTTGATTTGAAAAGGGGGGCTGGGGACCGGAAGTAGGCGTTTACGGCTGGGGACAGGAAGTAGGCGTTTACACCCACTTCCTGAGGTCGTAGAGAGACAGGACCACCACCATTGGAATCGGGGCAAAAAAGTAAGTGGGAATACATGCCCCTTGATTTGAAAAGGGGGTATGGGGACCGGAAGTAGGCGTTTAAGGCTGGGGACCGGAAGTAGGCGTTTACACCCACTTCCTGAGGTCGTAGAGAGACAGGACCACCACCATTAGAATCGGGGCAAAAAAGTAAGTGGGAATACATGCCCCTTGATTTGAAAAGGGGGGCTGGGGGGCTGGGGACCGGAAGTAGGCGTTTACACCCACTTCCTGAGGTCGTAGAGAGACAGGACCACCACCATTGGAATCGGGGCAAAAAAGTAAGTGGGAATACATGCCCCTTGATTTGAAAAGGGGGGCTGGGGACCGGAAATAGGCGTTTACGGCTGGGGACAGGAAGTAGGCGTTTACACCCACTTCCTGAGGTCGTAGAGAGACAGGACCACCACCATTGGAATCGGGGCAAAAAAGTAAGTGGGAATACATGCCCCTTGATTTGAAAAGGGGGTATGGGGACCGGAAGTAGGCGTTTAAGGCTGGGGACCGGAAGTAGGCGTTTACACCCACTTCCTGAGGTCGTAGAGAGACAGGACCACCACCATTGGAATCGGGGCAAAAAAGTAAGTGGGAATACATGCCCCTTGATTTGAAAAGGGGGTCTGGGGACCGGAAGTAGGCGTTTACGGCTGGGGACAGGAAGTAGGCGTTTACACCCACTTCCTGAGGTCGTAGAGAGACAGGACCACCACCATTGGAATCGGGGCAAAAAAGTAAGTGGGTATACATGCCCCTTGATTTGAAAAGGGGGGCTGGGGACCGGAAATAGGCGTTTACGCCTGAGGACCGGAAGTAGGCGTTTACACCCACTTCCTGAGGTCGTAGAGAGACAGGACCACCACCATTGGAATCGGGGCAAAAAAGTAAGTGGGAATACATGCCCCTTGATTTGAAAAGGGGGGCTGGGGACCGGAAGTAGGCGTTTACGGCTGGGGACCGGAAGTAGGCGTTTACACCCACTTCCTGAGGTCGTAGAGAGACAGGACCAACACCATTGGAATCGGGGCAAAAAAGTAAGTGGGAATACATGCCCCTTGATTTTAAAAGGGGGGCTGGGGACCGGAAGTAGGCGTTTACGGCTGGGGACCGGAAGTAGGCGTTTACACCCACTTCCTGAGGTCGTAGAGAGACAGGACCACCACCATTGGAATCGGGGCAAAAAAGTAAGTGGGAATACATGCCCCTTGATTTGAAAAGGGGGGCTGGGGGGCTGGGGACCGGAAGTAGGCGTTTACACCCACTTCCTGAGGTCGTAGAGAGACAGGACCACCACCATTGGAATCGGGGCAAAAAAGTAAGTGGGAATACATGCCCCTTGATTTGAAAAGGGGGGCTGGGGACCGGAAGTAGGCGTTTACGGCTGGGGACAGGAAGTAGGCGTTTACACCCACTTCCTGAGGTCGTAGAGAGACAGGACCACCACCATTGGAATCGGGGCAAAAAAGTAAGTGGGAATACATGCCCCTTGATTTGAAAAGGGGGTATGGGGACCGGAAGTAGGCGTTTAAGGCTGGGGACCGGAAGTAGGCGTTTACACCCACTTCCTGAGGTCGTAGAGAGACAGGACCACCACCATTGGAATCGGGGCAAAAAAGTAAGTGGGAATACATGCCCCTTGATTTGAAAAGGGGGTCTGGGGACCGGAAGTAGGCGTTTACGGCTGGGGACAGGAAGTAGGCGTTTACACCCACTTCCTGAGGTCGTAGAGAGACAGGACCACCACCATTGGAATCGGGGCAAAAAAGTAAGTGGGAATACATGCCCCTTGATTTGAAAAGGGGGGCTGGGGACCGGAAGTAGGCGTTTACGGCTGGGGACAGGAAGTAGGCGTTTACACCCACTTCCTGAGGTCGTAGAGAGACAGGACCACCACCATTGGAATCGGGGCAAAAAAGTAAGTGGGAATACATGCCCCTTGATTTGAAAAGGGGGTATGGGGACCGGAAGTAGGCGTTTAAGGCTGGGGACCGGAAGTAGGCGTTTACACCCACTTCCTGAGGTCGTAGAGAGACAGGACCACCACCATTGGAATCGGGGCAAAAAAGTAAGTGGGAATACATGCCCCTTGATTTGAAAAGGGGGTCTGGGGACCGGAAGTAGGCGTTTACGGCTGGGGACAGGAAGTAGGCGTTTACACCCACTTCCTGAGGTCGTAGAGAGACAGGACCACCACCATTGGAATCGGGGCAAAAAAGTAAGTGGGAATACATGCCCCTTGATTTGAAAAGGGGGTATGGGGACCGGAAGTAGGCGTTTAAGGCTGGGGACCGGAAGTAGGCGTTTACACCCACTTCCTGAGGTCGTAGAGAGACAGGACCACCACCATTGGAATCGGGGCAAAAAAGTAAGTGGGAATACATGCCCCTTGATTTGAAAAGGGGGTCTGGGGACCGGAAGTAGGCGTTTACGGCTGGGGACAGGAAGTAGGCGTTTACACCCACTTCCTGAGGTCGTAGAGAGACAGGACCACCACCATTGGAATCGGGGCAAAAAAGTAAGTGGGTATACATGCCCCTTGATTTGAAAAGGGGGGCTGGGGACCGGAAATAGGCGTTTACGCCTGAGGACCGGAAGTAGGCGTTTACACCCACTTCCTGAGGTCGTAGAGAGACAGGACCACCACCATTGGAATCGGGGCAAAAAAGTAAGTGGGAATACATGCCCCTTGATTTGAAAAGGGGGGCTGGGGACCGGAAGTAGGCGTTTACGGCTGGGGACCGGAAGTAGGCGTTTACACCCACTTCCTGAGGTCGTAGAGAGACAGGACCAACACCATTGGAATCGGGGCAAAAAAGTAAGTGGGAATACATGCCCCTTGATTTTAAAAGGGGGGCTGGGGACCGGAAGTAGGCGTTTACGGCTGGGGACCGGAAGTAGGCGTTTACACCCACTTCCTGAGGTCGTAGAGAGACAGGACCACCACCATTGGAATCGGGGCAAAAAAGTAAGTGGGAATACATGCCCCTTGATTTGAAAAGGGGGGCTGGGGGGCTGGGGACCGGAAGTAGGCGTTTACACCCACTTCCTGAGGTCGTAGAGAGACAGGACCACCACCATTGGAATCGGGGCAAAAAAGTAAGTGGGAATACATGCCCCTTGATTTGAAAAGGGGGGCTGGGGACCGGAAGTAGGCGTTTACGGCTGGGGACAGGAAGTAGGCGTTTACACCCACTTCCTGAGGTCGTAGAGAGACAGGACCACCACCATTGGAATCGGGGCAAAAAAGTAAGTGGGAATACATGCCCCTTGATTTGAAAAGGGGGTATGGGGACCGGAAGTAGGCGTTTAAGGCTGGGGACCGGAAGTAGGCGTTTACACCCACTTCCTGAGGTCGTAGAGAGACAGGACCACCACCATTGGAATCGGGGCAAAAAAGTAAGTGGGAATACATGCCCCTTGATTTGAAAAGGGGGTCTGGGGACCGGAAGTAGGCGTTTACGGCTGGGGACAGGAAGTAGGCGTTTACACCCACTTCCTGAGGTCGTAGAGAGACAGGACCACCACCATTGGAATCGGGGCAAAAAAGTAAGTGGGAATACATGCCCCTTGATTTGAAAAGGGGGGCTGGGGACCGGAAGTAGGCGTTTACGGCTGGGGACAGGAAGTAGGCGTTTACACCCACTTCCTGAGGTCGTAGAGAGACAGGACCACCACCATTGGAATCGGGGCAAAAAAGTAAGTGGGAATACATGCCCCTTGATTTGAAAAGGGGGTCTGGGGACCGGAAGTAGGCGTTTACGGCTGGGGACAGGAAGTAGGCGTTTACACCCACTTCCTGAGGTCGTAGAGAGACAGGACCACCACCATTGGAATCGGGGCAAAAAAGTAAGTGGGAATACATGCCCCTTGATTTGAAAAGGGGGGCTGGGGACCGGAAGTAGGCGTTTACGGCTGGGGACAGGAAGTAGGCGTTTACACCCACTTCCTGAGGTCGTAGAGAGACAGGACCACCACCATTGGAATCGGGGCAAAAAAGTAAGTGGGAATACATGCCCCTTGATTTGAAAAGGGGGTATGGGGACCGGAAGTAGGCGTTTAAGGCTGGGGACCGGAAGTAGGCGTTTACACCCACTTCCTGAGGTCGTAGAGAGACAGGACCACCACCATTGGAATCGGGGCAAAAAAGTAAGTGGGAATACATGCCCCTTGATTTGAAAAGGGGGTCTGGGGACCGGAAGTAGGCGTTTACGGCTGGGGACAGGAAGTAGGCGTTTACACCCACTTCCTGAGGTCGTAGAGAGACAGGACCACCACCATTGGAATCGGGGCAAAAAAGTAAGTGGGAATACATGCCCCTTGATTTGAAAAGGGGGGCTGGGGACCGGAAGTAGGCGTTTACGGCTGGGGACAGGAAGTAGGCGTTTACACCCACTTCCTGAGGTCGTAGAGAGACAGGACCACCACCATTGGAATCGGGGCAAAAAAGTAAGTGGGAATACATGCCCCTTGATTTGAAAAGGGGGGCTGGGGACCGGAAATAGGCGTTTACGGCTGGGGACCGGAAGTAGGCGTTTACACCCACTTCCTGAGGTCGTAGAGAGACAGGACCACCACCATTGGAATCGGGGCAAAAAAGTAAGTGGGAATACATGCCCCTTGATTTGAAAAGGGGGTATGGGGACCGGAAGTAGGCGTTTAAGGCTGGGGACCGGAAGTAGGCGTTTACACCCACTTCCTGAGGTCGTAGAGAGACAGGACCACCACCATTGGAATCGGGGCAAAAAAGTAAGTGGGAATACATGCCCCTTGATTTGAAAAGGGGGTCTGGGGACCGGAAGTAGGCGTTTACGGCTGGGGACAGGAAGTAGGCGTTTACACCCACTTCCTGAGGTCGTAGAGAGACAGGACCACCACCATTGGAATCGGGGCAAAAAAGTAAGTGGGAATACATGCCCCTTGATTTGAAAAGGGGGGCTGGGGACCGGAAGTAGGCGTTTACGGCTGGGGACCGGAAGTAGGCGTTTACACCCACTTCCTGAGGTCGTAGAGAGACAGGACCACCACCATTGGAATCGGGGCAAAAAAGTAAGTGGGAATACATGCCCCTTGATTTTAAAGGGGGGCTGGGGACCGGAAGTAGGCGTTTACGGCTGGGGACCAGAAGTAGGCGTTTACACCCACTTCCTGAGGTCGTAGAGAGACAGGACCACCACCATTGGAATCGGGACAAAAAAGTAAGTGGGTATACATGCCCCTTGATTTGAAAAGGGGGGCTAGGGGGTTGGGGACCGGAAGTAGGCGTTTACACCCACTTCCTGAGGTCGTAGAGAGACAGGACCACCACCATTGGAATCGGGGCAAAAAAGTAAGTGGGAATACATGCCCCTTGATTTGAAAAGGGGGGCTGGGGGGCTGGGGACCGGAAGTAGGCGTTTACACCCACTTCCTGAGGTCGTAGAGAGACAGGACCAACACCATTGGAATCGGGGCAAAAAAGTAAGTGGGAATACATGCCCCTTGATTTGAAAAGGGGGGCTGGGGGGCTGGGGACCGGAAGTAGGCGTTTACACCCACTTCCTGAGGTCGTAGAGAGACAGGACCACCACCATTGGAATCGGGGCAAAAAAGTAAGTGGGAATACATGCCCCTTGATTTGAAAAGGGGGGCTGGGGACCGGAAATAGGCGTTTACGGCTGGGGACCGGAAGTAGGCGTTTACACCCACTTCCTGAGGTCGTAGAGAGACAGGACCACCACCATTGGAATCGGGGCAAAAAAGTAAGTGGGAATACATGCCCCTTGATTTGAAAAGGGGGGCTGGGGACCGGAAGTAGGCGTTTACGGCTGGGGACAGGAAGTAGGCGTTTACACCCACTTCCTGAGGTCGTAGAGAGACAGGACCACCACCATTGGAATCGGGGCAAAAAAGTAAGTGGGAATACATGCCCCTTGATTTGAAAAGGGGGTCTGGGGACCGGAAGTAGGCGTTTACGGCTGGGGACAGGAAGTAGGCGTTTACACCCACTTCCTGAGGTCGTAGAGAGACAGGACCACCACCATTGGAATCGGGGCAAAAAAGTAAGTGGGAATGCATGCCCCTTGATTTGAAAAGGGGGGCTGGGGACCGGAAATAGGCGTTTACGGCTGGGGACCGGAAGTAGGCGTTTACACCAACTTCCTGAGGTCGTAGAGAGACAGGACCACCACCATTGGAATCGGGGCAAAAAAGTAAGTGGGAATACATGCCCCTTGATTTGAAAAGGGGGGCTGGGGACCGGAAGTAGGCGTTTACGGCTGGGGACCGGAAGTAGGCGTTTACACCCACTTCCTGAGGTCGTAGAGAGACAGGACCACCACCATTGGAATCGGGGCAAAAAAGTAAGTGGGAATACATGCCCCTTGATTTGAAAAGGGGGGCTGGGGACCGGAAATAGGCGTTTACGGCTGGGGACCGGAAGTAGGCGTTTACACCCACTTCCTGAGGTCGTAGAGAGACAGGACCAACACCATTGGAATCGGGGCAAAAAAGTAAGTGGGAATACATGCCCCTTGATTTTAAAAGGGGGGCTGGGGACCGGAAGTAGGCGTTTACGGCTGGGGACCAGAAGTAGGCGTTTACACCCACTTCCTGAGGTCGTAGAGAGACAGGACCACCACCATTGGAATCGGGACAAAAAAGTAAGTGGGTATACATGCCCCTTGATTTGAAAAGGGGGGCTAGGGGGTTGGGGACCGGAAGTAGGCGTTTACACCCACTTCCTGAGGTCGTAGAGAGACAGGACCACCACCATTGGAATCGGGGCAAAAAAGTAAGTGGGAATACATGCCCCTTGATTTGAAAAGGGGGGCTGGGGACCGGAAGTAGGCGTTTACGGCTGGGGACCAGAAGTAGGCGTTTACACCCACTTCCTGAGGTCGTAGAGAGACAGGACCACCACCATTGGAATCGGGACAAAAAAGTAAGTGGGTATACATGCCCCTTGATTTGAAAAGGGGGGCTAGGGGGTTGGGGACCGGAAGTAGGCGTTTACACCCACTTCCTGAGGTCGTAGAGAGACAGGACCACCACCATTGGAATCGGGGCAAAAAAGTAAGTGGGAATACATGCCCCTTGATTTGAAAAGGGGGGCTGGGGGGCTGGGGACCGGAAGTAGGCGTTTACACCCACTTCCTGAGGTCGTAGAGAGACAGGACCAACACCATTGGAATCGGGGCAAAAAAGTAAGTGGGAATACATGCCCCTTGATTTGAAAAGGGGGGCTGGGGGGCTGGGGACCGGAAGTAGGCGTTTACACCCACTTCCTGAGGTCGTAGAGAGACAGGACCACCACCATTGGAATCGGGGCAAAAAAGTAAGTGGGTATACATGCCCCTTGATTTGAAAAGGGGGGCTGGGGGGCTGGGGACCGGAAGTAGGCGTTTACACCCACTTCCTGAGGTCGTAGAGAGACAGGACCACCACCATTGGAATCGGGGCAAAAAAGTAAGTGGGAATACATGCCCCTTGATTTGAAAAGGGGGGCTGGGGACCGGAAGTAGGCGTTTACGGCTGGGGACCGGAAGTAGGCGTTTACACCCACTTCCTGAGGTCGTAGAGAGACAGGACCACCACCATTGGAATCGGGGCAAAAAAGTAAGTGGGAATACATGCCCCTTGATTTGAAAAGGGGGGCTGGGGACCGGAAATAGGCGTTTACGGCTGGGGACCGGAAGTAGGCGTTTACACCCACTTCCTGAGGTCGCAGAGAGACAGGACCAACACCATTGGAATCGGGGCAAAAAAGTAAGTGGGAATACATGCCCCTTGATTTTAAAAGGGGGGCTGGGGACCGGAAGTAGGCGTTTACGGCTGGGGACCAGAAGTAGGCGTTTACACCCACTTCCTGAGGTCGTAGAGAGACAGGACCACCACCATTGGAATCGGGACAAAAAAGTAAGTGGGTATACATGCCCCTTGATTTGAAAAGGGGGGCTAGGGGGTTGGGGACCGGAAGTAGGCGTTTACACCCACTTCCTGAGGTCGTAGAGAGACAGGACCACCACCATTGGAATCGGGGCAAAAAAGTAAGTGGGAATACATGCCCCTTGATTTGAAAAGGGGGGCTGGGGACCGGAAGTAGGCGTTTACGGCTGGGGACCAGAAGTAGGCGTTTACACCCACTTCCTGAGGTCGTAGAGAGACAGGACCACCACCATTGGAATCGGGACAAAAAAGTAAGTGGGTATACATGCCCCTTGATTTGAAAAGGGGGGCTAGGGGGTTGGGGACCGGAAGTAGGCGTTTACACCCACTTCCTGAGGTCGTAGAGAGACAGGACCACCACCATTGGAATCGGGGCAAAAAAGTAAGTGGGAATACATGCCCCTTGATTTGAAAAGGGGGGCTGGGGGGCTGGGGACCGGAAGTAGGCGTTTACACCCACTTCCTGAGGTCGTAGAGAGACAGGACCAACACCATTGGAATCGGGGCAAAAAAGTAAGTGGGAATACATGCCCCTTGATTTGAAAAGGGGGGCTGGGGGGCTGGGGACCGGAAGTAGGCGTTTACACCCACTTCCTGAGGTCGTAGAGAGACAGGACCACCACCATTGGAATCGGGGCAAAAAAGTAAGTGGGTATACATGCCCCTTGATTTGAAAAGGGGGGCTGGGGGGCTGGGGACCGGAAGTAGGCGTTTACACCCACTTCCTGAGGTCGTAGAGAGACAGGACCACCACCATTGGAATCGGGGCAAAAAAGTAAGTGGGAATACATGCCCCTTGATTTGAAAAGGGGGGCTGGGGACCGGAAATAGGCGTTTACGCCTGGGGACCGGAAGTAGGCGTTTACACCCACTTCCTGAGGTCGTAGAGAGACAGGACCACCACCATTGGAATCGGGGCAAAAAAGTAAGTGGGAATACATGCCCCTTGATTTGAAAAAGGGGGCAGGGGACCGGAAGTAGGCGTTTACGGCTGGGGACCGGAAGTAGGCGTTTACACCCACTTCCTGAGGTCGTAGAGAGACAGGACCAACACCATTGGAATCGGGGCAAAAAAGTAAGTGGGAATACATGCCCCTTGATTTGAAAAGGGGGGCTGGGGACCGGAAATAGGCGTTTACGGCTGGGGACCGGAAGTAGGCGTTTACACCCACTTCCTGAGGTCGTAGAGAGACAGGACCACCACCATTGGAATCGGGGCAAAAAAGTAAGTGGGAATACATGCCCCTTGATTTGAAAAGGGGGGCTGGGGACCGGAAATAGGCGTTTACGCCTGGGGACCGGAAGTAGGCGTTTACACCCACTTCCTGAGGTCGTAGAGAGACAGGACCACCACCATTGGAATCGGGGCAAAAAAGTAAGTGGGAATACATGCCCCTTGATTTGAAAAGGGGGGCTGGGGACCGGAAGTAGGCGTTTACGGCTGGGGACCGGAAGTAGGCGTTTACACCCACTTCCTGAGGTCGTAGAGAGACAGGACCACCACCATTGGAATCGGGGCAAAAAAGTAAGTGGGAATACATGCCCCTTGATTTGAAAAGGGGGGCTGGGGACCGGAAATAGGCGTTTACGGCTGGGGACCGGAAGTAGGCGTTTACACCCACTTCCTGAGGTCGTAGAGAGACAGGACCAACACCATTGGAATCGGGGCAAAAAAGTAAGTGGGAATACATGCCCCTTGATTTGAAAAGGGGGGCTGGGGACCGGAAGTAGGCGTTTACGGCTGGGGACCGGAAGTAGGCGTTTACACCCACTTCCTGAGGTCGTAGAGAGACAGGACCAACACCATTGGAATCGGGGCAAAAAAGTAAGTGGGAATACATGCCCCTTGATTTGAAAAGGGGGGCTGGGGACCGGAAATAGGCGTTTACGGCTGGGGACCGGAAGTAGGCGTTTACACCCACTTCCTGAGGTCGTAGAGAGACAGGACCACCACCATTGGAATCGGGGCAAAAAAGTAAGTGGGAATACATGCCCCTTGATTTGAAAAGGGGGGCTGGGGACCGGAAATAGGCGTTTACGCCTGGGGACCGGAAGTAGGCGTTTACACCCACTTCCTGAGGTCGTAGAGAGACAGGACCACCACCATTGGAATCGGGGCAAAAAAGTAAGTGGGAATACATGCCCCTTGATTTGAAAAGGGGGGCTGGGGACCGGAAGTAGGCGTTTACGGCTGGGGACCGGAAGTAGGCGTTTACACCCACTTCCTGAGGTCGTAGAGAGACAGGACCACCACCATTGGAATCGGGGCAAAAAAGTAAGTGGGAATACATGCCCCTTGATTTGAAAAGGGGGGCTGGGGACCGGAAATAGGCGTTTACGGCTGGGGACCGGAAGTAGGCGTTTACACCCACTTCCTGAGGTCGTAGAGAGACAGGACCAACACCATTGGAATCGGGGCAAAAAAGTAAGTGGGAATACATGCCCCTTGATTTGAAAAGGGGGGCTGGGGACCGGAAGTAGGCGTTTACGGCTGGGGACCGGAAGTAGGCGTTTACACCCACTTCCTGAGGTCGTAGAGAGACAGGACCAACACCATTGGAATCGGGGCAAAAAAGTAAGTGGGAATACATGCCCCTTGATTTTAAAAGGGGGGCTGGGGACCGGAAGTAGGCGTTTACGGCTGGGGACCAGAAGTAGGCGTTTACACCCACTTCCTGAGGTCGTAGAGAGACAGGACCACCACCATTGGAATCGGGACAAAAAAGTAAGTGGGTATACATGCCCCTTGATTTGAAAAGGGGGGCTAGGGGGTTGGGGACCGGAAGTAGGCGTTTACACCCACTTCCTGAGGTCGTAGAGAGACAGGACCACCACCATTGGAATCGGGGCAAAAAAGTAAGTGGGAATACATGCCCCTTGATTTGAAAAGGGGGGCTGGGGACCGGAAGTAGGCGTTTACGGCTGGGGACCAGAAGTAGGCGTTTACACCCACTTCCTGAGGTCGTAGAGAGACAGGACCACCACCATTGGAATCGGGACAAAAAAGTAAGTGGGTATACATGCCCCTTGATTTGAAAAGGGGGGCTAGGGGGTTGGGGACCGGAAGTAGGCGTTTACACCCACTTCCTGAGGTCGTAGAGAGACAGGACCACCACCATTGGAATCGGGGCAAAAACGTAAGTGGGAATACATGCCCCTTGATTTGAAAAGGGGGACTGGGGGGCTGGGGACCGGAAGTAGGCGTTTACACCCACTTCCTGAGGTCGTAGAGAGACAGGACCACCACCATTGGAATCGGGGCAAAAAAGTAAGTGGGAATACATGCCCCTTGATTTGAAAAGGGGGGCTGGGGACCGGAAATAGGCGTTTACGCCTGGGGACCGGAAGTAGGCGTTTACACCCACTTCCTGAGGTCGTAGAGAGACAGGACCACCACCATTGGAATCGGGGCAAAAAAGTAAGTGGGAATACATGCCCCTTGATTTGAAAAGGGGGGCTGGGGACCGGAAGTAGGCGTTTACGGCTGGGGACCGGAAGTAGGCGTTTACACCCACTTCCTGAGGTCGTAGAGAGACAGGACCAACACCATTGGAATCGGGGCAAAAAAGTAAGTGGGAATACATGCCCCTTGATTTGAAAAGGGGGGCTGGGGACCGGAAATAGGCGTTTACGGCTGGGGACCGGAAGTAGGCGTTTACACCCACTTCCTGAGGTCGTAGAGAGACAGGACCACCACCATTGGAATTGGGGCAAAAAAGTAAGTGGGAATACATGCCCCTTGATTTGAAAAGGGGGGCTGGGGACCGGAAATAGGCGTTTACGGCTGGGGACCGGAAGTAGGCGTTTACACCCACTTCCTGAGGTCGTAGAGAGACAGGACCAACACCATTGGAATCGGGGCAAAAAAGTAAGTGGGAATACATGCCCCTTGATTTGAAAAGGGGGGCTGGGGACCGGAAGTAGGCGTTTACGGCTGGGGACCGGAAGTAGGCGTTTACACCCACTTCCTGAGGTCGTAGAGAGACAGGACCACCACCATTGGAATCGGGACAAAAAAGTAAGTGGGAATACATGCCCCTTGATTTGAAAAGGGGGGCTAGGGGGTTGGGGACCGGAAGTAGGCGTTTACACCCACTTCCTGAGGTCGTAGAGAGACAGGACCACCACCATTGGAATCGGGGCAAAAAAGTAAGTGGGAATACATGCCCCTTGATTTGAAAAGGGGGGCTGGGGGGCTGGGGACCGGAAGTAGGCGTTTACACCCACTTCCTGAGGTCGTAGAGAGACAGGACCAACACCATTGGAATCGGGGCAAAAAAGTAAGTGGGAATACATGCCCCTTGATTTGAAAAGGGGGGCTGGGGGGCTGGGGACCGGAAGTAGGCGTTTACACCCACTTCCTGAGGTCGTAGAGAGACAGGACCACCACCATTGGAATCGGGGCAAAAAAGTAAGTGGGTATACATGCCCCTTGATTTGAAAAGGGGGGCTGGGGGGCTGGGGACCGGAAGTAGGCGTTTACACCCACTTCCTGAGGTCGTAGAGAGACAGGACCACCACCATTGGAATCGGGGCAAAAAAGTAAGTGGGAATACATGCCCCTTGATTTGAAAAGGGGGGCTGGGGGGCTGGGGACCGGAAGTAGGCGTTTACACCCACTTCCTGAGGTCGTAGAGAGACAGGACCAACACCATTGGAATCGGGGCAAAAAAGTAAGTGGGAATACATGCCCCTTGATTTGAAAAGGGGGGCTGGGGGGCTGGGGACCGGAAGTAGGCGTTTACACCCACTTCCTGAGGTCGTAGAGAGACAGGACCAACACCATTGGAATCGGGGCAAAAAAGTAAGACGGAATACATGCCCCTTGATTTGAAAAGGGGGGCTGGGGACCGGAAATAGGCGTTTACGGCTGGGGACCGGAAGTAGGCGTTTACACCCACTTCCTGAGGTCGTAGAGAGACAGGACCAACACCATTGGAATCGGGGCAAAAAAGTAAGTGGGAATACATGCCCCTTGATTTGAAAAGGGGGGCTGGGGACCGGAAATAGGCGTTTACGGCTGGGGACCGGAAGTAGGCGTTTACACCCACTTCCTGAGGTCGTAGAGAGACAGGACCACCACCATTGGAATCGGGGCAAAAAAGTAAGTGGGAATACATGCCCCTTGATTTGAAAAGGGGGGCTGGGGACCGGAAATAGGCGTTTACGGCTGGGGAACGGAAGTAGGCGTTTACACCCACTTCCTGAGGTCGTAGAGAGACAGGACCAACACCATTGGAATCGGGGCAAAAAAGTAAGTGGGAATACATGCCCCTTGATTTGAAAAGGGGGGCTGGGGACCGGAAGTAGGCGTTTACGGCTGGGGACCGGAAGTAGGCGTTTACACCCACTTCCTGAGGTCGTAGAGAGACAGGACCACCACCATTGGAATCGGGACAAAAAAGTAAGTGGGAATACATGCCCCTTGATTTGAAAAGGGGGGCTAGGGGGTTGGGGACCGGAAGTAGGCGTTTACACCCACTTCCTGAGGTCGTAGAGAGACAGGACCACCACCATTGGAATCGGGGCAAAAAAGTAAGTGGGAATACATGCCCCTTGATTTGAAAAGGGGGGCTGGGGGGCTGGGGACCGGAAGTAGGCGTTTACACCCACTTCCTGAGGTCGTAGAGAGACAGGACCAACACCATTGGAATCGGGGCAAAAAAGTAAGTGGGAATACATGCCCCTTGATTTGAAAAGGGGGGCTAGGGGGTTGGGGACCGGAAGTAGGCGTTTACACCCACTTCCTGAGGTCGTAGAGAGACAGGACCACCACCATTGGAATCGGGGCAAAAAAGTAAGTGGGAATACATGCCCCTTGATTTGAAAAGGGGGGCTGGGGACCGGAAATAGGCGTTTACGGCTGGGGACCGGAAGTAGGCGTTTACACCCACTTCCTGAGGTCGTAGAGAGACAGGACCAACACCATTGGAATCGGGGCAAAAAAGTAAGTGGGAATACATGCCCCTTGATTTGAAAAGGGGGGCTGGGGACCGGAAGTAGGCGTTTACGGCTGGGGACCGGAAGTAGGCGTTTACACCCACTTCCTGAGGTCGTAGAGAGACAGGACCACCACCATTGGAATCGGGACAAAAAAGTAAGTGGGAATACATGCCCCTTGATTTGAAAAGGGGGGCTAGGGGGTTGGGGACCGGAAGTAGGCGTTTACACCCACTTCCTGAGGTCGTAGAGAGACAGGACCACCACCATTGGAATCGGGGCAAAAAAGTAAGTGGGAATACATGCCCCTTGATTTGAAAAGGGGGGCTGGGGGGCTGGGGACCGGAAGTAGGCGTTTACACCCACTTCCTGAGGTCATAGAGAGACAGGACCAACACCATTGGAATCGGGGCAAAAAAGTAAGTGGGAATACATGCCCCTTGATTTGAAAAGGGGGGCTGGGGGGCTGGGGACCGGAAGTAGGCGTTTACACCCACTTCCTGAGGTCGTAGAGAGACAGGACCACCACCATTGGAATCGGGGCAAAAAAGTAAGTGGGTATACATGCCCCTTGATTTGAAAAGGGGGGCTGGGGGGCTGGGGACCGGAAGTAGGCGTTTACACCCACTTCCTGAGGTCGTAGAGAGACAGGACCACCACCATTGGAATCGGGGCAAAAAAGTAAGTGGGAATACATGCCCCTTGATTTGAAAAGGGGGGCTGGGGGGCTGGGGACCGGAAGTAGGCGTTTACACCCACTTCCTGAGGTCGTAGAGAGACAGGACCAACACCATTGGAATCGGGGCAAAAAAGTAAGTGGGAATACATGCCCCTTGATTTGAAAAGGGGGGCTGGGGGGCTGGGGACCGGAAGTAGGCGTTTACACCCACTTCCTGAGGTCGTAGAGAGACAGGACCAACACCATTGGAATCGGGGCAAAAAAGTAAGTGGGAATACATGCCCCTTGATTTGAAAAGGGGGGCTGGGGACCGGAAATAGGCGTTTACGGCTGGGGACCGGAAGTAGGCGTTTACACCCACTTCCTGAGGTCGTAGAGAGACAGGACCAACACCATTGGAATCGGGGCAAAAAAGTAAGTGGGAATACATGCCCCTTGATTTGAAAAGGGGGGCTGGGGACCGGAAGTAGGCGTTTACGGCTGGGGACCGGAAGTAGGCGTTTACACCCACTTCCTGAGGTCGTAGAGAGACAGGACCACCACCATTGGAATCGGGACAAAAAAGTAAGTGGGAATACATGCCCCTTGATTTGAAAAGGGGGGCTAGGGGGTTGGGGACCGGAAGTAGGCGTTTACACCCACTTCCTGAGGTCGTAGAGAGACAGGACCACCACCATTGGAATCGGGGCAAAAAAGTAAGTGGGAATACATGCCCCTTGATTTGAAAAGGGGGGCTGGGGGGCTGGGGACCGGAAGTAGGCGTTTACACCCACTTCCTGAGGTCGTAGAGAGACAGGACCAACACCATTGGAATCGGGGCAAAAAAGTAAGTGGGAATACATGCCCCTTGATTTGAAAAGGGGGGCTGGGGGGCTGGGGACCGGAAGTAGGCGTTTACACCCACTTCCTGAGGTCGTAGAGAGACAGGACCACCACCATTGGAATCGGGGCAAAAAAGTAAGTGGGTATACATGCCCCTTGATTTGAAAAGGGGGGCTGGGGGGCTGGGGACCGGAAGTAGGCGTTTACACCCACTTCCTGAGGTCGTAGAGAGACAGGACCACCACCATTGGAATCGGGGCAAAAAAGTAAGTGGGAATACATGCCCCTTGATTTGAAAAGGGGGGCTGGGGGGCTGGGGACCGGAAGTAGGCGTTTACACCCACTTCCTGAGGTCGTAGAGAGACAGGACCAACACCATTGGAATCGGGGCAAAAAAGTAAGTGGGAATACATGCCCCTTGATTTGAAAAGGGGGGCTGGGGGGCTGGGGACCGGAAGTAGGCGTTTACACCCACTTCCTGAGGTCGTAGAGAGACAGGACCAACACCATTGGAATCGGGGCAAAAAAGTAAGTGGGAATACATGCCCCTTGATTTGAAAAGGGGGGCTGGGGACCGGAAATAGGCGTTTACGGCTGGGGACCGGAAGTAGGCGTTTACACCCACTTCCTGAGGTCGTAGAGAGACAGGACCACCACCATTGGAATCGGGACAAAAAAGTAAGTGGGAATACATGCCCCTTGATTTGAAAAGGGGGGCTAGGGGGTTGGGGACCGGAAGTAGGCGTTTACACCCACTTCCTGAGGTCGTAGAGAGACAGGACCACCACCATTGGAATCGGGGCAAAAAAGTAAGTGGGAATACATGCCCCTTGATTTGAAAAGGGGGGCTGGGGGGCTGGGGACCGGAAGTAGGCGTTTACACCCACTTCCTGAGGTCGTAGAGAGACAGGACCAACACCATTGGAATCGGGGCAAAAAAGTAAGTGGGAATACATGCCCCTTGATTTGAAAAGGGGGGCTGGGGGGCTGGGGACAGGAAGTAGGCGTTTACACCCACTTCCTGAGGTCGTAGAGAGACAGGACCACCACCATTGGAATCGGGGCAAAAAAGTAAGTGGGTATACATGCCCCTTGATTTGAAAAGGGGGGCTGGGGACCGGAAGTAGGCGTTTACACCCACTTCCTGAGGTCGTAGAGAGACAGGACCACCACCATTGGAATCGGGGCAAAAAAGTAAGTGGGAATACATGCCCCTTGATTTGAAAAGGGGGGCTGGGGGGCTGGGGACCGGAAGTAGGCGTTTACACCCACTTCCTGAGGTCGTAGAGAGACAGGACCAACACCATTGGAATCGGGGCAAAAAGGTAAGTGGGAATACATGCCCCTTGATTTGAAAAGGGGGGCTGGGGGGCTGGGGACCGGAAGTAGGCGTTTACACCCACTTCCTGAGGTCGTAGAGAGACAGGACCAACACCATTGGAATCGGGGCAAAAAAGTAAGTGGGAATACATGCCCCTTGATTTGAAAAGGGGGGCTGGGGACCGGAAATAGGCGTTTACGGCTGGGGACCGGAAGTAGGCGTTTACACCCACTTCCTGATGTCGTAGAGAGACAGGACCACCACCATTGGAATCGGGGCAAAAAAGTAAGTGGGAATACATGCCCCTTGATTTGAAAAGGGGGGCTGGGGGGCTGGGGACCGGAAGTAGGCGTTTACACCCACTTCCTGAGGTCGTAGAGAGACAGGACCAACACCATTGGAATCGGGGCAAAAAAGTAAGTGGGAATACATGCCCCTTGATTTGAAAAGGGGGGCTAGGGGGTTGGGGACCGGAAGTAGGCGTTTACACCCACTTCCTGAGGTCGTAGAGAGACAGGACCACCACCATTGGAATCGGGGCAAAAAAGTAAGTGGGAATACATGCCCCTTGATTTGAAAAGGGGGGCTGGGGACCGGAAATAGGCGTTTACGGCTGGGGACCGGAAGTAGGCGTTTACACCCACTTCCTGAGGTCGTAGAGAGACAGGACCAACACCATTGGAATCGGGGCAAAAAAGTAAGTGGGAATACATGCCCCTTGATTTGAAAAGGGGGGCTGGGGACCGGAAGTAGGCGTTTACGGCTGGGGACCGGAAGTAGGCGTTTACACCCACTTCCTGAGGTCGTAGAGAGACAGGACCACCACCATTGGAATCGGGACAAAAAAGTAAGTGGGAATACATGCCCCTTGATTTGAAAAGGGGGGCTAGGGGGTTGGGGACCGGAAGTAGGCGTTTACACCCACTTCCTGAGGTCGTAGAGAGACAGGACCACCACCATTGGAATCGGGGCAAAAAAGTAAGTGGGAATACATGCCCCTTGATTTGAAAAGGGGGGCTGGGGGACTGGGGACCGGAAGTAGGCGTTTACACCCACTTCCTGAGGTCGTAGAGAGACAGGACCAACACCATTGGAATCGGGGCAAAAAAGTAAGTGGGAATACATGCCCCTTGATTTGAAAAGGGGGGGCTGGGGGGCTGGGGACCGGAAGTAGGCGTTTACACCCACTTCCTGAGGTCGTAGAGAGACAGGACCACCACCATTGGAATCGGGGCAAAAAAGTAAGTGGGTATACATGCCCCTTGATTTGAAAAGGGGGGGCTGGGGACCGGAAGTAGGCGTTTACACCCACTTCCTGAGGTCGTAGAGAGACAGGACCACCACCATTGGAATCGGGGCAAAAAAGTAAGTGGGAATACATGCCCCTTGATTTGAAAAGGGGGGCTGGGGGGCTGGGGACCGGAAGTAGGCGTTTACACCCACTTCCTGAGGTCGTAGAGAGACAGGACCAACACCATTGGAATCGGGGCAAAAAGGTAAGTGGGAATACATGCCCCTTGATTTGAAAAGGGGGGCTGGGGGGCTGGGGACCGGAAGTAGGCGTTTACACCCACTTCCTGAGGTCGTAGAGAGACAGGACCAACACCATTGGAATCGGGGCAAAAAAGTAAGTGGGAATACATGCCCCTTGATTTGAAAAGGGGGGCTGGGGACCGGAAATAGGCGTTTACGGCTGGGGACCGGAAGTAGGCGTTTACACCCACTTCCTGAGGTCGTAGAGAGACAGGACCAACACCATTGGAATCGGGGCAAAAAAGTAAGTGGGAATACATGCCCCTTGATTTGAAAAGGGGGGCTGGGACCGGAAGTAGGCGTTTACGGCTGGGGACCGGAAGTAGGCGTTTACACCCACTTCCTGAGGTCGTAGAGAGACAGGACCACCACCATTGGAATCGGGGACAAAAAAGTAAGTGGGAATACATGCCCCTTGATTTGAAAAGGGGGGCTAGGGGGGTTGGGGACCGGAAGTAGGCGTTTACACCCACTTCCTGAGGTCGTAGAGAGACAGGACCAACACCATTGGAATCGGGGCAAAAAAGTAAGTGGGAATACATGCCCCTTGATTTGAAAAGGGGGGGCTGGGGGGCTGGGGACCGGAAGTAGGCGTTTACACCCACTTCCTGAGGTCGTAGAGAGACAGGACCACCACCATTGGAATCGGGGCAAAAAAGTAAGTGGGTATACATGCCCCTTGATTTGAAAAGGGGGGCTGGGGGGCTGGGGACCGGAAGTAGGCGTTTACACCCACTTCCTGAGGTCGTAGAGAGACAGGACCACCACCATTGGAATCGGGGCAAAAAAGTAAGTGGGAATACATGCCCCTTGATTTGAAAAGGGGGCTGGGGGGCTGGGGACCGGAAGTAGGCGTTTACACCCACTTCCTGAGGTCGTAGAGAGACAGGACCAACACCATTGGAATCGGGGCAAAAAAGTAAGTGGGAATACATGCCCCTTGATTTGAAAAGGGGGGCTGGGGGGCTGGGGACCGGAAGTAGGCGTTTACACCCACTTCCTGAGGTCGTAGAGAGACAGGACCAACACCATTGGAATCGGGGCAAAAAAGTAAGTGGGAATACATGCCCCTTGATTTGAAAAGGGGGGCTGGGGACCGGAAATAGGCGTTTACGGCTGGGGACCGGAAGTAGGCGTTTACACCCACTTCCTGAGGTCGTAGAGAGACAGGACCACCACCATTGGAATCGGGACAAAAAAGTAAGTGGGAATACATGCCCCTTGATTTGAAAAGGGGGGGCTAGGGGGTTGGGGACCGGAAGTAGGCGTTTACACCCACTTCCTGAGGTCGTAGAGAGACAGGACCACCACCATTGGAATCGGGGCAAAAAAGTAAGTGGGAATACATGCCCCTTGATTTGAAAAGGGGGGGCTGGGGGGCTGGGGACCGGAAGTAGGCGTTTAACTTCCTGAGGTCGTAGAGAGACAGGACCAACACCATTGGAATCGGGGCAAAAAAGTAAGTGGGAATACATGCCCCTTGATTTGAAAAGGGGGGCTGGGGGGCTGGGGACAGGAAGTAGGCGTTTACACCCACTTCCTGAGGTCGTAGAGAGACAGGACCACCACCATTGGAATCGGGGCAAAAAAGTAAGTGGGTATACATGCCCCTTGATTTGAAAAGGGGGGCTGGGGACCGGAAGTAGGCGTTTACACCCACTTCCTGAGGTCGTAGAGAGACAGGACCACCACCATTGGAATCGGGGCAAAAAAGTAAGTGGGAATACATGCCCCTTGATTTGAAAAGGGGGGCTGGGGGGCTGGGGACCGGAAGTAGGCGTTTACACCCACTTCCTGAGGTCGTAGAGAGACAGGACCAACACCATTGGAATCGGGGCAAAAAGGTAAGTGGGAATACATGCCCCTTGATTTGAAAAGGGGGGCTGGGGGGCTGGGGACCGGAAGTAGGCGTTTACACCCACTTCCTGAGGTCGTAGAGAGACAGGACCAACACCATTGGAATCGGGGCAAAAAAGTAAGTGGGAATACATGCCCCTTGATTTGAAAAGGGGGGCTGGGGACCGGAAATAGGCGTTTACGGCTGGGGACCGGAAGTAGGCGTTTACACCCACTTCCTGATGTCGTAGAGAGACAGGACCACCACCATTGGAATCGGGGCAAAAAAGTAAGTGGGAATACATGCCCCTTGATTTGAAAAGGGGGGCTGGGGGGCTGGGGACCGGAAGTAGGCGTTTACACCCACTTCCTGAGGTCGTAGAGAGACAGGACCAACACCATTGGAATCGGGGCAAAAAAGTAAGTGGGAATACATGCCCCTTGATTTGAAAAGGGGGGCTAGGGGGTTGGGGACCGGAAGTAGGCGTTTACACCCACTTCCTGAGGTCGTAGAGAGACAGGACCACCACCATTGGAATCGGGGCAAAAAAGTAAGTGGGAATACATGCCCCTTGATTTGAAAAGGGGGGCTGGGGACCGGAAATAGGCGTTTACGGCTGGGGACCGGAAGTAGGCGTTTACACCCACTTCCTGAGGTCGTAGAGAGACAGGACCAACACCATTGGAATCGGGGCAAAAAAGTAAGTGGGAATACATGCCCCTTGATTTGAAAAGGGGGGCTGGGGACCGGAAGTAGGCGTTTACGGCTGGGGACCGGAAGTAGGCGTTTACACCCACTTCCTGAGGTCGTAGAGAGACAGGACCACCACCATTGGAATCGGGACAAAAAAGTAAGTGGGAATACATGCCCCTTGATTTGAAAAGGGGGGCTAGGGGGTTGGGGACCGGAAGTAGGCGTTTACACCCACTTCCTGAGGTCGTAGAGAGACAGGACCACCACCATTGGAATCGGGGCAAAAAAGTAAGTGGGAATACATGCCCCTTGATTTGAAAAGGGGGGCTGGGGGACTGGGGACCGGAAGTAGGCGTTTACACCCACTTCCTGAGGTCGTAGAGAGACAGGACCAACACCATTGGAATCGGGGCAAAAAAGTAAGTGGGAATACATGCCCCTTGATTTGAAAAGGGGGGCTGGGGGGCTGGGGACCGGAAGTAGGCGTTTACACCCACTTCCTGAGGTCGTAGAGAGACAGGACCACCACCATTGGAATCGGGGCAAAAAAGTAAGTGGGTATACATGCCCCTTGATTTGAAAAGGGGGGCTGGGGACCGGAAGTAGGCGTTTACACCCACTTCCTGAGGTCGTAGAGAGACAGGACCACCACCATTGGAATCGGGGCAAAAAAGTAAGTGGGAATACATGCCCCTTGATTTGAAAAGGGGGGCTGGGGGGCTGGGGACCGGAAGTAGGCGTTTACACCCACTTCCTGAGGTCGTAGAGAGACAGGACCAACACCATTGGAATCGGGGCAAAAAGGTAAGTGGGAATACATGCCCCTTGATTTGAAAAGGGGGGCTGGGGGGCTGGGGACCGGAAGTAGGCGTTTACACCCACTTCCTGAGGTCGTAGAGAGACAGGACCAACACCATTGGAATCGGGGCAAAAAAGTAAGTGGGAATACATGCCCCTTGATTTGAAAAGGGGGGCTGGGGACCGGAAATAGGCGTTTACGGCTGGGGACCGGAAGTAGGCGTTTACACCCACTTCCTGAGGTCGTAGAGAGACAGGACCAACACCATTGGAATCGGGGCAAAAAAGTAAGTGGGAATACATGCCCCTTGATTTGAAAAGGGGGGCTGGGGACCGGAAGTAGGCGTTTACGGCTGGGGACCGGAAGTAGGCGTTTACACCCACTTCCTGAGGTCGTAGAGAGACAGGACCACCACCATTGGAATCGGGACAAAAAAGTAAGTGGGAATACATGCCCCTTGATTTGAAAAGGGGGGCTAGGGGGTTGGGGACCGGAAGTAGGCGTTTACACCCACTTCCTGAGGTCGTAGAGAGACAGGACCACCACCATTGGAATCGGGGCAAAAAAGTAAGTGGGAATACATGCCCCTTGATTTGAAAAGGGGGGCTGGGGGGCTGGGGACCGGAAGTAGGCGTTTACACCCACTTCCTGAGGTCGTAGAGAGACAGGACCAACACCATTGGAATCGGGGCAAAAAAGTAAGTGGGAATACATGCCCCTTGATTTGAAAAGGGGGGCTGGGGGGCTGGGGACCGGAAGTAGGCGTTTACACCCACTTCCTGAGGTCGTAGAGAGACAGGACCACCACCATTGGAATCGGGGCAAAAAAGTAAGTGGGTATACATGCCCCTTGATTTGAAAAGGGGGGCTGGGGGGCTGGGGACCGGAAGTAGGCGTTTACACCCACTTCCTGAGGTCGTAGAGAGACAGGACCACCACCATTGGAATCGGGACAAAAAAGTAAGTGGGAATACATGCCCCTTGATTTGAAAAGGGGGGCTAGGGGGTTGGGGACCGGAAGTAGGCGTTTACACCCACTTCCTGAGGTCGTAGAGAGACAGGACCACCACCATTGGAATCGGGGCAAAAAAGTAAGTGGGAATACATGCCCCTTGATTTGAAAAGGGGGGCTGGGGGGCTGGGGACCGGAAGTAGGCGTTTACACCCACTTCCTGAGGTCGTAGAGAGACAGGACCAACACCATTGGAATCGGGGCAAAAAAGTAAGTGGGAATACATGCCCCTTGATTTGAAAAGGGGGGCTGGGGGGCTGGGGACCGGAAGTAGGCGTTTACACCCACTTCCTGAGGTCGTAGAGAGACAGGACCACCACCATTGGAATCGGGGCAAAAAAGTAAGTGGGTATACATGCCCCTTGATTTGAAAAGGGGGGCTGGGGGGCTGGGGACCGGAAGTAGGCGTTTACACCCACTTCCTGAGGTCGTAGAGAGACAGGACCACCACCATTGGAATCGGGGCAAAAAAGTAAGTGGGAATACATGCCCCTTGATTTGAAAAGGGGGGCTGGGGGGCTGGGGACCGGAAGTAGGCGTTTACACCCACTTCCTGAGGTCGTAGAGAGACAGGACCAACACCATTGGAATCGGGGCAAAAAAGTAAGTGGGAATACATGCCCCTTGATTTGAAAAGGGGGGCTGGGGGGCTGGGGACCGGAAGTAGGCGTTTACACCCACTTCCTGAGGTCGTAGAGAGACAGGACCAACACCATTGGAATCGGGGCAAAAAAGTAAGTGGGAATACATGCCCCTTGATTTGAAAAGGGGGGCTGGGGACCGGAATAGGCGTTTACGGCTGGGGACCGGAAGTAGGCGTTTACACCCACTTCCTGAGGTCGTAGAGAGACAGGACCACCACCATTGGAATCGGGACAAAAAAGTAAGTGGGAATACATGCCCCTTGATTTGAAAAGGGGGGCTAGGGGGTTGGGGACCGGAAGTAGGCGTTTACACCCACTTCCTGAGGTCGTAGAGAGACAGGACCACCACCATTGGAATCGGGGCAAAAAAGTAAGTGGGAATACATGCCCCTTGATTTGAAAAGGGGGGCTGGGGGGCTGGGGACCGGAAGTAGGCGTTTACACCCACTTCCTGAGGTCGTAGAGAGACAGGACCAACACCATTGGAATCGGGGCAAAAAAGTAAGTGGGAATACATGCCCCTTGATTTGAAAAGGGGGGCTGGGGGGCTGGGGACCGGAAGTAGGCGTTTACACCCACTTCCTGAGGTCGTAGAGAGACAGGACCACCACCATTGGAATCGGGGCAAAAAAGTAAGTGGGTATACATGCCCCTTGATTTGAAAAGGGGGGCTGGGGACCGGAAGTAGGCGTTTACACCCACTTCCTGAGGTCGTAGAGAGACAGGACCACCACCATTGGAATCGGGGCAAAAAAGTAAGTGGGAATACATGCCCCTTGATTTGAAAAGGGGGGCTGGGGGGCTGGGGACCGGAAGTAGGCGTTTACACCCACTTCCTGAGGTCGTAGAGAGACAGGACCAACACCATTGGAATCGGGGCAAAAAAGTAAGTGGGAATACATGCCCCTTGATTTGAAAAGGGGGGCTGGGGGGCTGGGGACCGGAAGTAGGCGTTTACACCCACTTCCTGAGGTCGTAGAGAGACAGGACCAACACCATTGGAATCGGGGCAAAAAAGTAAGTGGGAATACATGCCCCTTGATTTGAAAAGGGGGGCTGGGGACCGGAAATAGGCGTTTACGGCTGGGGACCGGAAGTAGGCGTTTACACCCACTTCCTGAGGTCGTAGAGAGACAGGACCACCACCATTGGAATCGGGGCAAAAAAGTAAGTGGGAATACATGCCCCTTGATTTGAAAAGGGGGGCTGGGGACCGGAAATAGGCGTTTACGGCTGGGGACCGGAAGTAGGCGTTTACACCCACTTCCTGAGGTCGTAGAGAGACAGGACCAACACCATTGGAATCGGGGCAAAAAAGTAAGTGGGAATACATGCCCCTTGATTTGAAAAGGGGGGCTGGGGACCGGAAGTAGGCGTTTACGGCTGGGGACCAGAAGTAGGCGTTTACACCCACTTCCTGAGGTCGTAGAGAGACAGGACCACCACCATTGGAATCGGGACAAAAAAGTAAGTGGGTATACATGCCCCTTGATTTGAAAAGGGGGGCTAGGGGGTTGGGGACCGGAAGTAGGCGTTTACACCCACTTCCTGAGGTCGTAGAGAGACAGGACCACCACCATTGGAATCGGGGCAAAAAAGTAAGTGGGAATACATGCCCCTTGATTTGAAAAGGGGGGCTGGGGGGCTGGGGACCGGAAGTAGGCGTTTACACCCACTTCCTGAGGTCGTAGAGAGACAGGACCAACACCATTGGAATCGGGGCAAAAAAGTAAGTGGGAATACATGCCCCTTGATTTGAAAAGGGGGGCTGGGGGGCTGGGGACCGGAAGTAGGCGTTTACACCCACTTCCTGAGGTCGTAGAGAGACAGGACCAACACCATTGGAATCGGGGCAAAAAAGTAAGTGGGAATACATGCCCCTTGATTTGAAAAGGGGGGCTGGGGACCGGAAATAGGCGTTTACGGCTGGGGACCGGAAGTAGGCGTTTACACCCACTTCCTGAGGTCGTAGAGAGACAGGACCACCACCATTGGAATCGGGGCAAAAAAGTAAGTGGGAATACATGCCCCTTGATTTGAAAAGGGGGGCTGGGGACCGGAAATAGGCGTTTACGGCTGGGGACCGGAAGTAGGCGTTTACACCCACTTCCTGAGGTCGTAGAGAGACAGGACCAACACCATTGGAATCGGGGCAAAAAAGTAAGTGGGAATACATGCCCCTTGATTTGAAAAGGGGGGCTGGGGACCGGAAGTAGGCGTTTACGGCTGGGGACCAGAAGTAGGCGTTTACACCCACTTCCTGAGGTCGTAGAGAGACAGGACCACCACCATTGGAATCGGGACAAAAAAGTAAGTGGGTATACATGCCCCTTGATTTGAAAAGGGGGGCTAGGGGGTTGGGGACCGGAAGTAGGCGTTTACACCCACTTCCTGAGGTCGTAGAGAGACAGGACCACCACCATTGGAATCGGGGCAAAAAAGTAAGTGGGAATACATGCCCCTTGATTTGAAAAGGGGGGCTGGGGGGCTGGGGACCGGAAGTAGGCGTTTACACCCACTTCCTGAGGTCGTAGAGAGACAGGACCAACACCATTGGAATCGGGGCAAAAAAGTAAGTGGGAATACATGCCCCTTGATTTGAAAAGGGGGGCTGGGGGGCTGGGGACCGGAAGTAGGCGTTTACACCCACTTCCTGAGGTCGTAGAGAGACAGGACCACCACCATTGGAATCGGGGCAAAAAAGTAAGTGGGTATACATGCCCCTTGATTTGAAAAGGGGGGCTGGGGGGCTGGGGACCGGAAGTAGGCGTTTACACCCACTTCCTGAGGTCGTAGAGAGACAGGACCACCACCATTGGAATCGGGGCAAAAAAGTAAGTGGGAATACATGCCCCTTGATTTGAAAAGGGGGGCTGGGGACCGGAAATAGGCGTTTACGCCTGGGGACCGGAAGTAGGCGTTTACACCCACTTCCTGAGGTCGTAGAGAGACAGGACCACCACCATTGGAATCGGGGCAAAAAAGTAAGTGGGAATACATGCCCCTTGATTTGAAAAGGGGGGCTGGGGACCGGAAGTAGGCGTTTACGGCTGGGGACCGGAAGTAGGCGTTTACACCCACTTCCTGAGGTCGTAGAGAGACAGGACCAACACCATTGGAATCGGGGCAAAAAAGTAAGTGGGAATACATGCCCCTTGATTTGAAAAGGGGGGCTGGGGACCGGAAGTAGGCGTTTACGGCTGGGGACGGGAAGTAGGCGTTTACACCCACTTCCTGAGGTCGTAGAGAGACAGGACCACCACCATTGGAATCGGGACAAAAAAGTAAGTGGGAATACATGCCCCTTGATTTGAAAAGGGGGGCTGGGGGGCTGGGGACCGGAAGTAGGCGTTTACACCCACTTCCTGAGGTCGTAGAGAGACAGGACCACCACCATTGGAATCGGGGCAAAAAAGTAAGTGGGTATACATGCCCCTTGATTTGAAAAGGGGGGCTGGGGACCGGAAGTAGGCGTTTACACCCACTTCCTGAGGTCGTAGAGAGACAGGACCACCACCATTGGAATCGGGGCAAAAAAGTAAGTGGGAATACATGCCCCTTGATTTGAAAAGGGGGGCTGGGGGGCTGGGGACCGGAAGTAGGCGTTTACACCCACTTCCTGAGGTCGTAGAGAGACAGGACCAACACCATTGGAATCGGGGCAAAAAAGTAAGTGGGAATACATGCCCCTTGATTTGAAAAGGGGGGCTGGGGGGCTGGGGACCGGAAGTAGGCGTTTACACCCACTTCCTGAGGTCGTAGAGAGACAGGACCACCACCATTGGAATCGGGGCAAAAAAGTAAGTGGGAATACATGCCCCTTGATTTGAAAAGGGGGGCTGGGAGGGCTGGGGACCGGAAGTAGGCGTTTACACCCACTTCCTGAGGTCGTAGAGAGACAGGACCAACACCATTGGAATCGGGGCAAAAAAGTAAGTGGAATACATGCCCCTTGATTTGAAAAGGGGGGCTGGGCGAGGCTCGGGGGACCGGAAGTAGGCGTTTACACCCACTTCCTGAGGTCGTAGAGAGACAGGACCAACACCATTGGAATCGGGGCAAAAAAGTAAGTGGGAATACATGCCCCTTGATTTGAAAAGGGGGGCTGGGGACCGGAAGTAGGCGTTTACGGCTGGGGACCAGAAGTAGGCGTTTACACCCACTTCCTGAGGTCGTAGAGAGACAGGACCACCACCATTGGAATCGGGACAAAAAGTAAGTGGGTATACATGCCCCTTGATTTGAAAAGGGGGGGCTAGGGGGTTGGGGACCGGAAGTAGGCGTTTACACCCACTTCCTGAGGTCGTAGAGAGACAGGACCACCACCATTGGAATCGGGGCAAAAAAGTAAGTGGGAATACATGCCCCTTGATTTGAAAAGGGGGGCTGGGGGGCTGGGGACCGGAAGTAGGCGTTTACACCCACTTCCTGAGGTCGTAGAGAGACAGGACCAACACCATTGGAATCGGGGCAAAAAAGTAAGTGGGAATACATGCCCCTTGATTTGAAAAGGGGGGCTGGGGGGCTGGGGACCGGAAGTAGGCGTTTACACCCACTTCCTGAGGTCGTAGAGAGACAGGACCACCACCATTGGAATCGGGGCAAAAAAGTAAGTGGGTATACATGCCCCTTGATTTGAAAAGGGGGGCTGGGGGGCTGGGGACCGGAAGTAGGCGTTTACACCCACTTCCTGAGGTCGTAGAGAGACAGGACCACCACCATTGGAATCGGGGCAAAAAAGTAAGTGGGAATACATGCCCCTTGATTTGAAAAGGGGGGCTGGGGACCGGAAATAGGCGTTTACGCCTGGGGACCGGAAGTAGGCGTTTACACCCACTTCCTGAGGTCGTAGAGAGACAGGACCACCACCATTGGAATCGGGGCAAAAAAGTAAGTGGGAATACATGCCCCTTGATTTGAAAAGGGGGGCTGGGGACCGGAAGTAGGCGTTTACGGCTGGGGACCGGAAGTAGGCGTTTACACCCACTTCCTGAGGTCGTAGAGAGACAGGACCAACACCATTGGAATCGGGGCAAAAAAGTAAGTGGGAATACATGCCCCTTGATTTGAAAAGGGGGGCTGGGGACCGGAAGTAGGCGTTTACGGCTGGGGACGGGAAGTAGGCGTTTACACCCACTTCCTGAGGTCGTAGAGAGACAGGACCACCACCATTGGAATCGGGACAAAAAAGTAAGTGGGAATACATGCCCCTTGATTTGAAAAGGGGGGCTGGGGGGCTGGGGACCGGAAGTAGGCGTTTACACCCACTTCCTGAGGTCGTAGAGAGACAGGACCACCACCATTGGAATCGGGGCAAAAAAGTAAGTGGGTATACATGCCCCTTGATTTGAAAAGGGGGGCTGGGGACCGGAAGTAGGCGTTTACACCCACTTCCTGAGGTCGTAGAGAGACAGGACCACCACCATTGGAATCGGGGCAAAAAAGTAAGTGGGAATACATGCCCCTTGATTTGAAAAGGGGGGCTAGGGGTTGGGGACCGGAAGTAGGCGTTTACACCCACTTCCTGAGGTCGTAGAGAGACAGGACCACCACCATTGGAATCGGGGCAAAAAAGTAAGTGGGAATACATGCCCCTTGATTTGAAAAGGGGGGCTGGGGGGCTGGGGACCGGAAGTAGGCGTTTACACCCACTTCCTGAGGTCGTAGAGAGACAGGACCAACACCATTGGAATCGGGGCAAAAAAGTAAGTGGGAATACATGCCCCTTGATTTGAAAAGGGGGGCTGGGGGGCTGGGGACCGGAAGTAGGCGTTTACACCCACTTCCTGAGGTCGTAGAGAGACAGGACCACCACCATTGGAATCGGGGCAAAAAAGTAAGTGGGTATACATGCCCCTTGATTTGAAAAGGGGGGCTGGGGGGCTGGGGACCGGAAGTAGGCGTTTACACCCACTTCCTGAGGTCGTAGAGAGACAGGACCACCACCATTGGAATCGGGGCAAAAAAGTAAGTGGGAATACATGCCCCTTGATTTGAAAAGGGGGGCTGGGGACCGGAAATAGGCGTTTACGCCTGGGGACCGGAAGTAGGCGTTTACACCCACTTCCTGAGGTCGTAGAGAGACAGGACCACCACCATTGGAATCGGGGCAAAAAAGTAAGTGGGAATACATGCCCCTTGATTTGAAAAGGGGGGCTGGGGACCGGAAGTAGGCGTTTACGGCTGGGGACCGGAAGTAGGCGTTTACACCCACTTCCTGAGGTCGTAGAGAGACAGGACCAACACCATTGGAATCGGGGCAAAAAAGTAAGTGGGAATACATGCCCCTTGATTTGAAAAGGGGGGCTGGGGACCGGAAGTAGGCGTTTACGGCTGGGGACGGGAAGTAGGCGTTTACACCCACTTCCTGAGGTCGTAGAGAGACAGGACCACCACCATTGGAATCGGGACAAAAAAGTAAGTGGGAATACATGCCCCTTGATTTGAAAAGGGGGGCTGGGGGGCTGGGGACCGGAAGTAGGCGTTTACACCCACTTCCTGAGGTCGTAGAGAGACAGGACCACCACCATTGGAATCGGGGCAAAAAAGTAAGTGGGTATACATGCCCCTTGATTTGAAAAGGGGGGCTGGGGACCGGAAGTAGGCGTTTACACCCACTTCCTGAGGTCGTAGAGAGACAGGACCACCACCATTGGAATCGGGGCAAAAAAGTAAGTGGGAATACATGCCCCTTGATTTGAAAAGGGGGGCTGGGGGGCTGGGGACCGGAAGTAGGCGTTTACACCCACTTCCTGAGGTCGTAGAGAGACAGGACCAACACCATTGGAATCGGGGCAAAAAAGTAAGTGGGAATACATGCCCCTTGATTTGAAAAGGGGGGCTGGGGGGCTGGGGACCGGAAGTAGGCGTTTACACCCACTTCCTGAGGTCGTAGAGAGACAGGACCAACACCATTGGAATCGGGGCAAAAAAGTAAGTGGGAATACATGCCCCTTGATTTGAAAAGGGGGGCTGGGGACCGGAAATAGGCGTTTACGGCTGGGGACCGGAAGTAGGCGTTTACACCCACTTCCTGAGGTCGTAGAGAGACAGGACCACCACCATTGGAATCGGGGCAAAAAAGTAAGTGGGAATACATGCCCCTTGATTTGAAAAGGGGGGCTGGGGACCGGAAATAGGCGTTTACGGCTGGGGACCGGAAGTAGGCGTTTACACCCACTTCCTGAGGTCGTAGAGAGACAGGACCAACACCATTGGAATCGGGGCAAAAAAGTAAGTGGGAATACATGCCCCTTGATTTGAAAAGGGGGGCTGGGGACCGGAAGTAGGCGTTTACGGCTGGGGACCAGAAGTAGGCGTTTACACCCACTTCCTGAGGTCGTAGAGAGACAGGACCACCACCATTGGAATCGGGACAAAAAAGTAAGTGGGTATACATGCCCCTTGATTTGAAAAGGGGGGCTAGGGGGTTGGGGACCGGAAGTAGGCGTTTACACCCACTTCCTGAGGTCGTAGAGAGACAGGACCACCACCATTGGAATCGGGGCAAAAAAGTAAGTGGGAATACATGCCCCTTGATTTGAAAAGGGGGGCTGGGGGGCTGGGGACCGGAAGTAGGCGTTTACACCCACTTCCTGAGGTCGTAGAGAGACAGGACCAACACCATTGGAATCGGGGCAAAAAAGTAAGTGGGAATACATGCCCCTTGATTTGAAAAGGGGGGCTGGGGGGCTGGGGACCGGAAGTAGGCGTTTACACCCACTTCCTGAGGTCGTAGAGAGACAGGACCACCACCATTGGAATCGGGGCAAAAAAGTAAGTGGGTATACATGCCCCTTGATTTGAAAAGGGGGGCTGGGGGGCTGGGGACCGGAAGTAGGCGTTTACACCCACTTCCTGAGGTCGTAGAGAGACAGGACCACCACCATTGGAATCGGGGCAAAAAAGTAAGTGGGAATACATGCCCCTTGATTTGAAAAGGGGGGCTGGGGACCGGAAATAGGCGTTTACGCCTGGGGACCGGAAGTAGGCGTTTACACCCACTTCCTGAGGTCGTAGAGAGACAGGACCACCACCATTGGAATCGGGGCAAAAAAGTAAGTGGGAATACATGCCCCTTGATTTGAAAAGGGGGGCTGGGGACCGGAAGTAGGCGTTTACGGCTGGGGACCGGAAGTAGGCGTTTACACCCACTTCCTGAGGTCGTAGAGAGACAGGACCAACACCATTGGAATCGGGGCAAAAAAGTAAGTGGGAATACATGCCCCTTGATTTGAAAAGGGGGGCTGGGGACCGGAAGTAGGCGTTTACGGCTGGGGACGGGAAGTAGGCGTTTACACCCACTTCCTGAGGTCGTAGAGAGACAGGACCACCACCATTGGAATCGGGACAAAAAAGTAAGTGGGAATACATGCCCCTTGATTTGAAAAGGGGGGCTGGGGACCGGAAGTAGGCGTTTACGGCTGGGGACCGGAAGTAGGCGTTTACACCCACTTCCTGAGGTCGTAGAGAGACAGGACCAACACCATTGGAATCGGGGCAAAAAAGTAAGTGGGAATACATGCCCCTTGATTTGAAAAGGGGGGCTGGGGACCGGAAGTAGGCGTTTACGGCTGGGGACCAGAAGTAGGCGTTTACACCCACTTCCTGAGGTCGTAGAGAGACAGGACCACCACCATTGGAATCGGGACAAAAAAGTAAGTGGGTATACATGCCCCTTGATTTGAAAAGGGGGGCTAGGGGGTTGGGGACCGGAAGTAGGCGTTTACACCCACTTCCTGAGGTCGTAGAGAGACAGGACCACCACCATTGGAATCGGGGCAAAAAAGTAAGTGGGAATACATGCCCCTTGATTTGAAAAGGGGGGCTGGGGGGCTGGGGACCGGAAGTAGGCGTTTACACCCACTTCCTGAGGTCGTAGAGAGACAGGACCAACACCATTGGAATCGGGGCAAAAAAGTAAGTGGGAATACATGCCCCTTGATTTGAAAAGGGGGGCTGGGGGGCTGGGGACCGGAAGTAGGCGTTTACACCCACTTCCTGAGGTCGTAGAGAGACAGGACCACCACCATTGGAATCGGGGCAAAAAAGTAAGTGGGTATACATGCCCCTTGATTTGAAAAGGGGGGCTGGGGGGCTGGGGACCGGAAGTAGGCGTTTACACCCACTTCCTGAGGTCGTAGAGAGACAGGACCACCACCATTGGAATCGGGGCAAAAAAGTAAGTGGGAATACATGCCCCTTGATTTGAAAAGGGGGGCTGGGGACCGGAAATAGGCGTTTACGCCTGGGGACCGGAAGTAGGCGTTTACACCCACTTCCTGAGGTCGTAGAGAGACAGGACCACCACCATTGGAATCGGGGCAAAAAAGTAAGTGGGAATACATGCCCCTTGATTTGAAAAGGGGGGCTGGGGACCGGAAGTAGGCGTTTACGGCTGGGGACCGGAAGTAGGCGTTTACACCCACTTCCTGAGGTCGTAGAGAGACAGGACCAACACCATTGGAATCGGGGCAAAAAAGTAAGTGGGAATACATGCCCCTTGATTTGAAAAGGGGGGCTGGGGACCGGAAGTAGGCGTTTACGGCTGGGGACGGGAAGTAGGCGTTTACACCCACTTCCTGAGGTCGTAGAGAGACAGGACCACCACCATTGGAATCGGGACAAAAAAGTAAGTGGGAATACATGCCCCTTGATTTGAAAAGGGGGGCTGGGGACCGGAAGTAGGCGTTTACGGCTGGGGACCGGAAGTAGGCGTTTACACCCACTTCCTGAGGTCGTAGAGAGACAGGACCAACACCATTGGAATCGGGGCAAAAAAGTAAGTGGGAATACATGCCCCTTGATTTGAAAAGGGGGGCTGGGGACCGGAAGTAGGCGTTTACGGCTGGGGACCAGAAGTAGGCGTTTACACCCACTTCCTGAGGTCGTAGAGAGACAGGACCACCACCATTGGAATCGGGACAAAAAAGTAAGTGGGTATACATGCCCCTTGATTTGAAAAGGGGGGCTAGGGGGTTGGGGACCGGAAGTAGGCGTTTACACCCACTTCCTGAGGTCGTAGAGAGACAGGACCACCACCATTGGAATCGGGGCAAAAAAGTAAGTGGGAATACATGCCCCTTGATTTGAAAAGGGGGGCTGGGGGGCTGGGGACCGGAAGTAGGCGTTTACACCCACTTCCTGAGGTCGTAGAGAGACAGGACCAACACCATTGGAATCGGGGCAAAAAAGTAAGTGGGAATACATGCCCCTTGATTTGAAAAGGGGGGCTGGGGGGCTGGGGACCGGAAGTAGGCGTTTACACCCACTTCCTGAGGTCGTAGAGAGACAGGACCACCACCATTGGAATCGGGGCAAAAAAGTAAGTGGGTATACATGCCCCTTGATTTGAAAAGGGGGGCTGGGGGGCTGGGGACCGGAAGTAGGCGTTTACACCCACTTCCTGAGGTCGTAGAGAGACAGGACCACCACCATTGGAATCGGGGCAAAAAAGTAAGTGGGAATACATGCCCCTTGATTTGAAAAGGGGGGCTGGGGACCGGAAATAGGCGTTTACGCCTGGGGACCGGAAGTAGGCGTTTACACCCACTTCCTGAGGTCGTAGAGAGACAGGACCACCACCATTGGAATCGGGGCAAAAAAGTAAGTGGGAATACATGCCCCTTGATTTGAAAAGGGGGGCTGGGGACCGGAAGTAGGCGTTTACGGCTGGGGACCGGAAGTAGGCGTTTACACCCACTTCCTGAGGTCGTAGAGAGACAGGACCAACACCATTGGAATCGGGGCAAAAAAGTAAGTGGGAATACATGCCCCTTGATTTGAAAAGGGGGGCTGGGGACCGGAAGTAGGCGTTTACGGCTGGGGACGGGAAGTAGGCGTTTACACCCACTTCCTGAGGTCGTAGAGAGACAGGACCACCACCATTGGAATCGGGGCAAAAAAGTAAGTGGGAATACATGCCCCTTGATTTGAAAAGGGGGGCTGGGGGGCTGGGGACCGGAAGTAGGCGTTTACACCCACTTCCTGAGGTCGTAGAGAGACAGGACCACCACCATTGGAATCGGGGCAAAAAAGTAAGTGGGTATACATGCCCCTTGATTTGAAAAGGGGGGCTGGGGGGCTGGGGACCGGAAGTAGGCGTTTACACCCACTTCCTGAGGTCGTAGAGAGACAGGACCACCACCATTGGAATCGGGGCAAAAAAGTAAGTGGGAATACATGCCCCTTGATTTGAAAAGGGGGGCTGGGGACCGGAAATAGGCGTTTACGCCTGGGGACCGGAAGTAGGCGTTTACACCCACTTCCTGAGGTCGTAGAGAGACAGGACCACCACCATTGGAATCGGGGCAAAAAAGTAAGTGGGAATACATGCCCCTTGATTTGAAAAGGGGGGCTGGGGACCGGAAGTAGGCGTTTACGGCTGGGGACCGGAAGTAGGCGTTTACACCCACTTCCTGAGGTCGTAGAGAGACAGGACCAACACCATTGGAATCGGGGCAAAAAAGTAAGTGGGAATACATGCCCCTTGATTTGAAAAGGGGGGCTGGGGACCGGAAGTAGGCGTTTACGGCTGGGGACGGGAAGTAGGCGTTTACACCCACTTCCTGAGGTCGTAGAGAGACAGGACCACCACCATTGGAATCGGGACAAAAAAGTAAGTGGGAATACATGCCCCTTGATTTGAAAAGGGGGGCTGGGGACCGGAAGTAGGCGTTTACGGCTGGGGACCGGAAGTAGGCGTTTACACCCACTTCCTGAGGTCGTAGAGAGACAGGACCACCACCATTGGAATCGGGACAAAAAAGTAAGTGGGTATACATGCCCCTTGATTTGAAAAGGGGGGCTAGGGGGTTGGGGACCGGAAGTAGGCGTTTACACCCACTTCCTGAGGTCGTAGAGAGACAGGACCACCACCATTGGAATCGGGGCAAAAAAGTAAGTGGGAATACATGCCCCTTGATTTGAAAAGGGGGGCTGGGGGGCTGGGGACCGGAAGTAGGCGTTTACACCCACTTCCTGAGGTCGTAGAGAGACAGGACCACCACCATTGGAATCGGGGCAAAAAAGTAAGTGGGAATACATGCCCCTTGATTTGAAAAGGGGGGCTGGGGACCGGAAATAGGCGTTTACGGCTGGGGACCGGAAGTAGGCGTTTACACCCACTTCCTGAGGTCGTAGAGAGACAGGACCAACACCATTGGAATCGGGGCAAAAAAGTAAGTGGGAATACATGCCCCTTGATTTGAAAAGGGGGGCTGGGGACCGGAAGTAGGCGTTTACGGCTGGGGACCGGAAGTAGGCGTTTACACCCACTTCCTGAGGTCGTAGAGAGACAGGACCACCACCATTGGAATCGGGACAAAAAAGTAAGTGGGAATACATGCCCCTTGATTTGAAAAGGGGGGCTAGGGGGTTGGGGACCGGAAGTAGGCGTTTACACCCACTTCCTGAGGTCGTAGAGAGACAGGACCACCACCATTGGAATCGGGGCAAAAAAGTAAGTGGGTATACATGCCCCTTGATTTGAAAAGGGGGGCTGGGGGGCTGGGGACCGGAAGTAGGCGTTTACACCCACTTCCTGAGGTCGTAGAGAGACAGGACCACCACCATTGGAATCGGGGCAAAAAAGTAAGTGGGAATACATGCCCCTTGATTTGAAAAGGGGGGCTGGGGGGCTGGGGACCGGAAGTAGGCGTTTACACCCACTTCCTGAGGTCGTAGAGAGACAGGACCAACACCATTGGAATCGGGGCAAAAAAGTAAGTGGGAATACATGCCCCTTGATTTGAAAAGGGGGGCTGGGGGGCTGGGGACCGGAAGTAGGCGTTTACACCCACTTCCTGAGGTCGTAGAGAGACAGGACCACCACCATTGGAATCGGGGCAAAAAAGTAAGTGGGTATACATGCCCCTTGATTTGAAAAGGGGGGCTGGGGGGCTGGGGACCGGAAGTAGGCGTTTACACCCACTTCCTGAGGTCGTAGAGAGACAGGACCACCACCATTGGAATCGGGGCAAAAAAGTAAGTGGGAATACATGCCCCTTGATTTGAAAAGGGGGGCTGGGGGGCTGGGGACCGGAAGTAGGCGTTTACACCCACTTCCTGAGGTCGTAGAGAGACAGGACCAACACCATTGGAATCGGGGCAAAAAAGTAAGTGGGAATACATGCCCCTTGATTTGAAAAGGGGGGCTGGGGGGCTGGGGACCGGAAGTAGGCGTTTACACCCACTTCCTGAGGTCGTAGAGAGACAGGACCAACACCATTGGAATCGGGGCAAAAAAGTAAGTGGGAATACATGCCCCTTGATTTGAAAAGGGGGGCTGGGGACCGGAAATAGGCGTTTACGGCTGGGGACCGGAAGTAGGCGTTTACACCCACTTCCTGAGGTCGTAGAGAGACAGGACCACCACCATTGGAATCGGGGCAAAAAAGTAAGTGGGAATACATGCCCCTTGATTTGAAAAGGGGGGCTGGGGGGCTGGGGACCGGAAGTAGGCGTTTACACCCACTTCCTGAGGTCGTAGAGAGACAGGACCAACACCATTGGAATCGGGGCAAAAAAGTAAGTGGGAATACATGCCCCTTGATTTGAAAAGGGGGGCTGGGGGGCTGGGGACCGGAAGTAGGCGTTTACACCCACTTCCTGAGGTCGTAGAGAGACAGGACCAACACCATTGGAATCGGGGCAAAAAAGTAAGTGGGAATACATGCCCCTTGATTTGAAAAGGGGGGCTGGGGACCGGAAATAGGCGTTTACGGCTGGGGACCGGAAGTAGGCGTTTACACCCACTTCCTGAGGTCGTAGAGAGACAGGACCACCACCATTGGAATCGGGGCAAAAAAGTAAGTGGGAATACATGCCCCTTGATTTGAAAAGGGGGGCTGGGGACCGGAAATAGGCGTTTACGGCTGGGGACCGGAAGTAGGCGTTTACACCCACTTCCTGAGGTCGTAGAGAGACAGGACCAACACCATTGGAATCGGGGCAAAAAAGTAAGTGGGAATACATGCCCCTTGATTTGAAAAGGGGGGCTGGGGACCGGAAGTAGGCGTTTACGGCTGGGGACCAGAAGTAGGCGTTTACACCCACTTCCTGAGGTCGTAGAGAGACAGGACCACCACCATTGGAATCGGGACAAAAAAGTAAGTGGGTATACATGCCCCTTGATTTGAAAAGGGGGGCTAGGGGGTTGGGGACCGGAAGTAGGCGTTTACACCCACTTCCTGAGGTCGTAGAGAGACAGGACCACCACCATTGGAATCGGGGCAAAAAAGTAAGTGGGAATACATGCCCCTTGATTTGAAAAGGGGGGCTGGGGGGCTGGGGACCGGAAGTAGGCGTTTACACCCACTTCCTGAGGTCGTAGAGAGACAGGACCAACACCATTGGAATCGGGGCAAAAAAGTAAGTGGGAATACATGCCCCTTGATTTGAAAAGGGGGGCTGGGGGGCTGGGGACCGGAAGTAGGCGTTTACACCCACTTCCTGAGGTCGTAGAGAGACAGGACCACCACCATTGGAATCGGGGCAAAAAAGTAAGTGGGTATACATGCCCCTTGATTTGAAAAGGGGGGCTGGGGGGCTGGGGACCGGAAGTAGGCGTTTACACCCACTTCCTGAGGTCGTAGAGAGACAGGACCACCACCATTGGAATCGGGGCAAAAAAGTAAGTGGGAATACATGCCCCTTGATTTGAAAAGGGGGGCTGGGGACCGGAAATAGGCGTTTACGCCTGGGGACCGGAAGTAGGCGTTTACACCCACTTCCTGAGGTCGTAGAGAGACAGGACCACCACCATTGGAATCGGGGCAAAAAAGTAAGTGGGAATACATGCCCCTTGATTTGAAAAGGGGGGCTGGGGACCGGAAGTAGGCGTTTACGGCTGGGGACCGGAAGTAGGCGTTTACACCCACTTCCTGAGGTCGTAGAGAGACAGGACCAACACCATTGGAATCGGGGCAAAAAAGTAAGTGGGAATACATGCCCCTTGATTTGAAAAGGGGGGCTGGGGACCGGAAGTAGGCGTTTACGGCTGGGGACGGGAAGTAGGCGTTTACACCCACTTCCTGAGGTCGTAGAGAGACAGGACCACCACCATTGGAATCGGGACAAAAAAGTAAGTGGGAATACATGCCCCTTGATTTGAAAAGGGGGGCTGGGGACCGGAAGTAGGCGTTTACGGCTGGGGACCGGAAGTAGGCGTTTACACCCACTTCCTGAGGTCGTAGAGAGACAGGACCAACACCATTGGAATCGGGGCAAAAAAGTAAGTGGGAATACATGCCCCTTGATTTGAAAAGGGGGGCTGGGGACCGGAAATAGGCGTTTACGGCTGGGGACCGGAAGTAGGCGTTTACACCCACTTCCTCAGGTCGTAGAGAGACAGGACCACCACCATTGGAATCGGGGCAAAAAAGTAAGTGGGAATACATGCCCCTTGATTTGAAAAGGGGGGCTGGGGACCGGAAATAGGCGTTTACGGCTGGGGACCGGAAGTAGGCGTTTACACCCACTTCCTGAGGTCGTAGAGAGACAGGACCAACACCATTGGAATCGGGGCAAAAAAGTAAGTGGGAATACATGCCCCTTGATTTGAAAAGGGGGGCTGGGGGGCTGGGGACCGGAAGTAGGCGTTTACACCCACTTCCTGAGGTCGTAGAGAGACAGGACCACCACCATTGGAATCGGGGCAAAAAAGTAAGTGGGTATACATGCCCCTTGATTTGAAAAGGGGGGCTGGGGGGCTGGGGACCGGAAGTAGGCGTTTACACCCACTTCCTGAGGTCGTAGAGAGACAGGACCACCACCATTGGAATCGGGGCAAAAAAGTAAGTGGGAATACATGCCCCTTGATTTGAAAAGGGGGGCTGGGGGGCTGGGGACCGGAAGTAGGCGTTTACACCCACTTCCTGAGGTCGTAGAGAGACAGGACCAACACCATTGGAATCGGGGCAAAAAAGTAAGTGGGAATACATGCCCCTTGATTTGAAAAGGGGGGCTGGGGGGCTGGGGACCGGAAGTAGGCGTTTACACCCACTTCCTGAGGTCGTAGAGAGACAGGACCAACACCATTGGAATCGGGGCAAAAAAGTAAGTGGGAATACATGCCCCTTGATTTGAAAAGGGGGGCTGGGGACCGGAAATAGGCGTTTACGGCTGGGGACCGGAAGTAGGCGTTTACACCCACTTCCTGAGGTCGTAGAGAGACAGGACCACCACCATTGGAATCGGGGCAAAAAAGTAAGTGGGAATACATGCCCCTTGATTTGAAAAGGGGGGCTGGGGACCGGAAATAGGCGTTTACGGCTGGGGACCGGAAGTAGGCGTTTACACCCACTTCCTGAGGTCGTAGAGAGACAGGACCAACACCATTGGAATCGGGGCAAAAAAGTAAGTGGGAATACATGCCCCTTGATTTGAAAAGGGGGGCTGGGGACCGGAAGTAGGCGTTTACGGCTGGGGACCAGAAGTAGGCGTTTACACCCACTTCCTGAGGTCGTAGAGAGACAGGACCACCACCATTGGAATCGGGACAAAAAAGTAAGTGGGTATACATGCCCCTTGATTTGAAAAGGGGGGCTAGGGGGTTGGGGACCGGAAGTAGGCGTTTACACCCACTTCCTGAGGTCGTAGAGAGACAGGACCACCACCATTGGAATCGGGGCAAAAAAGTAAGTGGGAATACATGCCCCTTGATTTGAAAAGGGGGGCTGGGGGGCTGGGGACCGGAAGTAGGCGTTTACACCCACTTCCTGAGGTCGTAGAGAGACAGGACCACCACCATTGGAATCGGGGCAAAAAAGTAAGTGGGTATACATGCCCCTTGATTTGAAAAGGGGGGCTGGGGGGCTGGGGACCGGAAGTAGGCGTTTACACCCACTTCCTGAGGTCGTAGAGAGACAGGACCACCACCATTGGAATCGGGGCAAAAAAGTAAGTGGGAATACATGCCCCTTGATTTGAAAAGGGGGGCTGGGGGGCTGGGGACCGGAAGTAGGCGTTTACACCCACTTCCTGAGGTCGTAGAGAGACAGGACCAACACCATTGGAATCGGGGCAAAAAAGTAAGTGGGAATACATGCCCCTTGATTTGAAAAGGGGGGCTGGGGGGCTGGGGACCGGAAGTAGGCGTTTACACCCACTTCCTGAGGTCGTAGAGAGACAGGACCAACACCATTGGAATCGGGGCAAAAAAGTAAGTGGGAATACATGCCCCTTGATTTGAAAAGGGGGGCTGGGGACCGGAAATAGGCGTTTACGGCTGGGGACCGGAAGTAGGCGTTTACACCCACTTCCTGAGGTCGTAGAGAGACAGGACCACCACCATTGGAATCGGGGCAAAAAAGTAAGTGGGAATACATGCCCCTTGATTTGAAAAGGGGGGCTGGGGACCGGAAATAGGCGTTTACGGCTGGGGACCGGAAGTAGGCGTTTACACCCACTTCCTGAGGTCGTAGAGAGACAGGACCAACACCATTGGAATCGGGGCAAAAAAGTAAGTGGGAATACATGCCCCTTGATTTGAAAAGGGGGGCTGGGGACCGGAAGTAGGCGTTTACGGCTGGGGACCAGAAGTAGGCGTTTACACCCACTTCCTGAGGTCGTAGAGAGACAGGACCACCACCATTGGAATCGGGACAAAAAAGTAAGTGGGTATACATGCCCCTTGATTTGAAAAGGGGGGCTAGGGGGTTGGGGACCGGAAGTAGGCGTTTACACCCACTTCCTGAGGTCGTAGAGAGACAGGACCACCACCATTGGAATCGGGGCAAAAAAGTAAGTGGGAATACATGCCCCTTGATTTGAAAAGGGGGGCTGGGGGGCTGGGGACCGGAAGTAGGCGTTTACACCCACTTCCTGAGGTCGTAGAGAGACAGGACCAACACCATTGGAATCGGGGCAAAAAAGTAAGTGGGAATACATGCCCCTTGATTTGAAAAGGGGGGCTGGGGGGCTGGGGACCGGAAGTAGGCGTTTACACCCACTTCCTGAGGTCGTAGAGAGACAGGACCACCACCATTGGAATCGGGGCAAAAAAGTAAGTGGGTATACATGCCCCTTGATTTGAAAAGGGGGGCTGGGGGGCTGGGGACCGGAAGTAGGCGTTTACACCCACTTCCTGAGGTCGTAGAGAGACAGGACCACCACCATTGGAATCGGGGCAAAAAAGTAAGTGGGAATACATGCCCCTTGATTTGAAAAGGGGGGCTGGGGACCGGAAATAGGCGTTTACGCCTGGGGACCGGAAGTAGGCGTTTACACCCACTTCCTGAGGTCGTAGAGAGACAGGACCACCACCATTGGAATCGGGGCAAAAAAGTAAGTGGGAATACATGCCCCTTGATTTGAAAAGGGGGGCTGGGGACCGGAAGTAGGCGTTTACGGCTGGGGACCGGAAGTAGGCGTTTACACCCACTTCCTGAGGTCGTAGAGAGACAGGACCAACACCATTGGAATCGGGGCAAAAAAGTAAGTGGGAATACATGCCCCTTGATTTGAAAAGGGGGGCTGGGGACCGGAAGTAGGCGTTTACGGCTGGGGACGGGAAGTAGGCGTTTACACCCACTTCCTGAGGTCGTAGAGAGACAGGACCACCACCATTGGAATCGGGACAAAAAAGTAAGTGGGAATACATGCCCCTTGATTTGAAAAGGGGGGCTGGGGACCGGAAGTAGGCGTTTACGGCTGGGGACCGGAAGTAGGCGTTTACACCCACTTCCTGAGGTCGTAGAGAGACAGGACCAACACCATTGGAATCGGGGCAAAAAAGTAAGTGGGAATACATGCCCCTTGATTTGAAAAGGGGGGCTGGGGACCGGAAATAGGCGTTTACGGCTGGGGACCGGAAGTAGGCGTTTACACCCACTTCCTCAGGTCGTAGAGAGACAGGACCACCACCATTGGAATCGGGGCAAAAAAGTAAGTGGGAATACATGCCCCTTGATTTGAAAAGGGGGGCTGGGGACCGGAAATAGGCGTTTACGGCTGGGGACCGGAAGTAGGCGTTTACACCCACTTCCTGAGGTCGTAGAGAGACAGGACCACCACCATTGGAATCGGGACAAAAAAGTAAGTGGGTATACATGCCCCTTGATTTGAAAAGGGGGGCTAGGGGGTTGGGGACCGGAAGTAGGCGTTTACACCCACTTCCTGAGGTCGTAGAGAGACAGGACCACCACCATTGGAATCGGGGCAAAAAAGTAAGTGGGAATACATGCCCCTTGATTTGAAAAGGGGGGCTGGGGACCGGAAGTAGGCGTTTACGGCTGGGGACCAGAAGTAGGCGTTTACACCCACTTCCTGAGGTCGTAGAGAGACAGGACCACCACCATTGGAATCGGGACAAAAAAGTAAGTGGGTATACATGCCCCTTGATTTGAAAAGGGGGGCTGGGGGGCTGGGGACCGGAAGTAGGCGTTTACACCCACTTCCTGAGGTCGTAGAGAGACAGGACCAACACCATTGGAATCGGGGCAAAAAAGTAAGTGGGAATACATGCCCCTTGATTTGAAAAGGGGGGCTGGGGGGCTGGGGACCGGAAGTAGGCGTTTACACCCACTTCCTGAGGTCGTAGAGAGACAGGACCACCACCATTGGAATCGGGGCAAAAAAGTAAGTGGGTATACATGCCCCTTGATTTGAAAAGGGGGGCTGGGGGGCTGGGGACCGGAAGTAGGCGTTTACACCCACTTCCTGAGGTCGTAGAGAGACAGGACCACCACCATTGGAATCGGGGCAAAAAAGTAAGTGGGAATACATGCCCCTTGATTTGAAAAGGGGGGCTGGGGACCGGAAATAGGCGTTTACGCCTGGGGACCGGAAGTAGGCGTTTACACCCACTTCCTGAGGTCGTAGAGAGACAGGACCACCACCATTGGAATCGGGGCAAAAAAGTAAGTGGGAATACATGCCCCTTGATTTGAAAAGGGGGGCTGGGGACCGGAAGTAGGCGTTTACGGCTGGGGACCGGAAGTAGGCGTTTACACCCACTTCCTGAGGTCGTAGAGAGACAGGACCAACACCATTGGAATCGGGGCAAAAAAGTAAGTGGGAATACATGCCCCTTGATTTGAAAAGGGGGGCTGGGGACCGGAAGTAGGCGTTTACGGCTGGGGACGGGAAGTAGGCGTTTACACCCACTTCCTGAGGTCGTAGAGAGACAGGACCACCACCATTGGAATCGGGACAAAAAAGTAAGTGGGAATACATGCCCCTTGATTTGAAAAGGGGGGCTGGGGACCGGAAGTAGGCGTTTACGGCTGGGGACCGGAAGTAGGCGTTTACACCCACTTCCTGAGGTCGTAGAGAGACAGGACCAACACCATTGGAATCGGGGCAAAAAAGTAAGTGGGAATACATGCCCCTTGATTTGAAAAGGGGGGCTGGGGACCGGAAATAGGCGTTTACGGCTGGGGACCGGAAGTAGGCGTTTACACCCACTTCCTCAGGTCGTAGAGAGACAGGACCACCACCATTGGAATCGGGGCAAAAAAGTAAGTGGGAATACATGCCCCTTGATTTGAAAAGGGGGGCTGGGGACCGGAAATAGGCGTTTACGGCTGGGGACCGGAAGTAGGCGTTTACACCCACTTCCTGAGGTCGTAGAGAGACAGGACCACCACCATTGGAATCGGGACAAAAAAGTAAGTGGGTATACATGCCCCTTGATTTGAAAAGGGGGGCTAGGGGGTTGGGGACCGGAAGTAGGCGTTTACACCCACTTCCTGAGGTCGTAGAGAGACAGGACCACCACCATTGGAATCGGGGCAAAAAAGTAAGTGGGAATACATGCCCCTTGATTTGAAAAGGGGGGCTGGGGACCGGAAGTAGGCGTTTACGGCTGGGGACCAGAAGTAGGCGTTTACACCCACTTCCTGAGGTCGTAGAGAGACAGGACCACCACCATTGGAATCGGGACAAAAAAGTAAGTGGGTATACATGCCCCTTGATTTGAAAAGGGGGGCTAGGGGGTTGGGGACCGGAAGTAGGCGTTTACACCCACTTCCTGAGGTCGTAGAGAGACAGGACCACCACCATTGGAATCGGGGCAAAAAAGTAAGTGGGAATACATGCCCCTTGATTTGAAAAGGGGGGCTGGGGGGCTGGGGACCGGAAGTAGGCGTTTACACCCACTTCCTGAGGTCGTAGAGAGACAGGACCAACACCATTGGAATCGGGGCAAAAAAGTAAGTGGGAATACATGCCCCTTGATTTGAAAAGGGGGGCTGGGGGGCTGGGGACCGGAAGTAGGCGTTTACACCCACTTCCTGAGGTCGTAGAGAGACAGGACCACCACCATTGGAATCGGGGCAAAAAAGTAAGTGGGTATACATGCCCCTTGATTTGAAAAGGGGGGCTGGGGGGCTGGGGACCGGAAGTAGGCGTTTACACCCACTTCCTGAGGTCGTAGAGAGACAGGACCACCACCATTGGAATCGGGGCAAAAAAGTAAGTGGGAATACATGCCCCTTGATTTGAAAAGGGGGGCTGGGGACCGGAAATAGGCGTTTACGCCTGGGGACCGGAAGTAGGCGTTTACACCCACTTCCTGAGGTCGTAGAGAGACAGGACCACCACCATTGGAATCGGGGCAAAAAAGTAAGTGGGAATACATGCCCCTTGATTTGAAAAGGGGGGCTGGGGGGCTGGGGACCGGAAGTAGGCGTTTACACCCACTTCCTGAGGTCGTAGAGAGACAGGACCAACACCATTGGAATCGGGGCAAAAAAGTAAGTGGGAATACATGCCCCTTGATTTGAAAAGGGGGGCTGGGGGGCTGGGGACCGGAAGTAGGCGTTTACACCCACTTCCTGAGGTCGTAGAGAGACAGGACCACCACCATTGGAATCGGGGCAAAAAAGTAAGTGGGTATACATGCCCCTTGATTTGAAAAGGGGGGCTGGGGGGCTGGGGACCGGAAGTAGGCGTTTACACCCACTTCCTGAGGTCGTAGAGAGACAGGACCACCACCATTGGAATCGGGGCAAAAAAGTAAGTGGGAATACATGCCCCTTGATTTGAAAAGGGGGGCTGGGGACCGGAAATAGGCGTTTACGCCTGGGGACCGGAAGTAGGCGTTTACACCCACTTCCTGAGGTCGTAGAGAGACAGGACCACCACCATTGGAATCGGGGCAAAAAAGTAAGTGGGAATACATGCCCCTTGATTTGAAAAGGGGGGCTGGGGACCGGAAGTAGGCGTTTACGGCTGGGGACCGGAAGTAGGCGTTTACACCCACTTCCTGAGGTCGTAGAGAGACAGGACCAACACCATTGGAATCGGGGCAAAAAAGTAAGTGGGAATACATGCCCCTTGATTTGAAAAGGGGGGCTGGGGACCGGAAGTAGGCGTTTACGGCTGGGGACGGGAAGTAGGCGTTTACACCCACTTCCTGAGGTCGTAGAGAGACAGGACCACCACCATTGGAATCGGGACAAAAAAGTAAGTGGGAATACATGCCCCTTGATTTGAAAAGGGGGGCTGGGGACCGGAAGTAGGCGTTTACGGCTGGGGACCGGAAGTAGGCGTTTACACCCACTTCCTGAGGTCGTAGAGAGACAGGACCAACACCATTGGAATCGGGGCAAAAAAGTAAGTGGGAATACATGCCCCTTGATTTGAAAAGGGGGGCTGGGGACCGGAAATAGGCGTTTACGGCTGGGGACCGGAAGTAGGCGTTTACACCCACTTCCTCAGGTCGTAGAGAGACAGGACCACCACCATTGGAATCGGGGCAAAAAAGTAAGTGGGAATACATGCCCCTTGATTTGAAAAGGGGGGCTGGGGACCGGAAATAGGCGTTTACGGCTGGGGACCGGAAGTAGGCGTTTACACCCACTTCCTGAGGTCGTAGAGAGACAGGACCACCACCATTGGAATCGGGACAAAAAAGTAAGTGGGTATACATGCCCCTTGATTTGAAAAGGGGGGCTAGGGGGTTGGGGACCGGAAGTAGGCGTTTACACCCACTTCCTGAGGTCGTAGAGAGACAGGACCACCACCATTGGAATCGGGGCAAAAAAGTAAGTGGGAATACATGCCCCTTGATTTGAAAAGGGGGGCTGGGGACCGGAAGTAGGCGTTTACGGCTGGGGACCAGAAGTAGGCGTTTACACCCACTTCCTGAGGTCGTAGAGAGACAGGACCACCACCATTGGAATCGGGACAAAAAAGTAAGTGGGTATACATGCCCCTTGATTTGAAAAGGGGGGCTAGGGGGTTGGGGACCGGAAGTAGGCGTTTACACCCACTTCCTGAGGTCGTAGAGAGACAGGACCACCACCATTGGAATCGGGGCAAAAAAGTAAGTGGGAATACATGCCCCTTGATTTGAAAAGGGGGGCTGGGGGGCTGGGGACCGGAAGTAGGCGTTTACACCCACTTCCTGAGGTCGTAGAGAGACAGGACCAACACCATTGGAATCGGGGCAAAAAAGTAAGTGGGAATACATGCCCCTTGATTTGAAAAGGGGGGCTGGGGGGCTGGGGACCGGAAGTAGGCGTTTACACCCACTTCCTGAGGTCGTAGAGAGACAGGACCACCACCATTGGAATCGGGGCAAAAAAGTAAGTGGGTATACATGCCCCTTGATTTGAAAAGGGGGGCTGGGGGGCTGGGGACCGGAAGTAGGCGTTTACACCCACTTCCTGAGGTCGTAGAGAGACAGGACCACCACCATTGGAATCGGGGCAAAAAAGTAAGTGGGAATACATGCCCCTTGATTTGAAAAGGGGGGCTGGGGACCGGAAATAGGCGTTTACGCCTGGGGACCGGAAGTAGGCGTTTACACCCACTTCCTGAGGTCGTAGAGAGACAGGACCACCACCATTGGAATCGGGGCAAAAAAGTAAGTGGGAATACATGCCCCTTGATTTGAAAAGGGGGGCTGGGGACCGGAAGTAGGCGTTTACGGCTGGGGACCGGAAGTAGGCGTTTACACCCACTTCCTGAGGTCGTAGAGAGACAGGACCAACACCATTGGAATCGGGGCAAAAAAGTAAGTGGGAATACATGCCCCTTGATTTGAAAAGGGGGGCTGGGGACCGGAAGTAGGCGTTTACGGCTGGGGACGGGAAGTAGGCGTTTACACCCACTTCCTGAGGTCGTAGAGAGACAGGACCACCACCATTGGAATCGGGACAAAAAAGTAAGTGGGAATACATGCCCCTTGATTTGAAAAGGGGGGCTGGGGACCGGAAGTAGGCGTTTACGGCTGGGGACCGGAAGTAGGCGTTTACACCCACTTCCTGAGGTCGTAGAGAGACAGGACCAACACCATTGGAATCGGGGCAAAAAAGTAAGTGGGAATACATGCCCCTTGATTTGAAAAGGGGGGCTGGGGACCGGAAGTAGGCGTTTACGGCTGGGGACGGGAAGTAGGCGTTTACACCCACTTCCTGAGGTCGTAGAGAGACAGGACCACCACCATTGGAATCGGGACAAAAAAGTAAGTGGGAATACATGCCCCTTGATTTGAAAAGGGGGGCTGGGGACCGGAAGTAGGCGTTTACGGCTGGGGACCGGAAGTAGGCGTTTACACCCACTTCCTGAGGTCGTAGAGAGACAGGACCAACACCATTGGAATCGGGGCAAAAAAGTAAGTGGGAATACATGCCCCTTGATTTGAAAAGGGGGGCTGGGGACCGGAAATAGGCGTTTACGGCTGGGGACCGGAAGTAGGCGTTTACACCCACTTCCTCAGGTCGTAGAGAGACAGGACCACCACCATTGGAATCGGGGCAAAAAAGTAAGTGGGAATACATGCCCCTTGATTTGAAAAGGGGGGCTGGGGACCGGAAATAGGCGTTTACGGCTGGGGACCGGAAGTAGGCGTTTACACCCACTTCCTGAGGTCGTAGAGAGACAGGACCACCACCATTGGAATCGGGGCAAAAAAGTAAGTGGGAATACATGCCCCTTGATTTGAAAAGGGGGGCTGGGGGGCTGGGGACCGGAAGTAGGCGTTTACACCCACTTCCTGAGGTCGTAGAGAGACAGGACCAACACCATTGGAATCGGGGCAAAAAAGTAAGTGGGAATACATGCCCCTTGATTTGAAAAGGGGGGCTGGGGGGCTGGGGACCGGAAGTAGGCGTTTACACCCACTTCCTGAGGTCGTAGAGAGACAGGACCACCACCATTGGAATCGGGGCAAAAAAGTAAGTGGGTATACATGCCCCTTGATTTGAAAAGGGGGGCTGGGGGGCTGGGGACCGGAAGTAGGCGTTTACACCCACTTCCTGAGGTCGTAGAGAGACAGGACCACCACCATTGGAATCGGGGCAAAAAAGTAAGTGGGAATACATGCCCCTTGATTTGAAAAGGGGGGCTGGGGACCGGAAATAGGCGTTTACGCCTGGGGACCGGAAGTAGGCGTTTACACCCACTTCCTGAGGTCGTAGAGAGACAGGACCACCACCATTGGAATCGGGGCAAAAAAGTAAGTGGGAATACATGCCCCTTGATTTGAAAAGGGGGGCTGGGGACCGGAAGTAGGCGTTTACGGCTGGGGACCGGAAGTAGGCGTTTACACCCACTTCCTGAGGTCGTAGAGAGACAGGACCAACACCATTGGAATCGGGGCAAAAAAGTAAGTGGGAATACATGCCCCTTGATTTGAAAAGGGGGGCTGGGGACCGGAAGTAGGCGTTTACGGCTGGGGACGGGAAGTAGGCGTTTACACCCACTTCCTGAGGTCGTAGAGAGACAGGACCACCACCATTGGAATCGGGACAAAAAAGTAAGTGGGAATACATGCCCCTTGATTTGAAAAGGGGGGCTGGGGACCGGAAGTAGGCGTTTACGGCTGGGGACCGGAAGTAGGCGTTTACACCCACTTCCTGAGGTCGTAGAGAGACAGGACCAACACCATTGGAATCGGGGCAAAAAAGTAAGTGGGAATACATGCCCCTTGATTTGAAAAGGGGGGCTGGGGACCGGAAATAGGCGTTTACGGCTGGGGACCGGAAGTAGGCGTTTACACCCACTTCCTCAGGTCGTAGAGAGACAGGACCACCACCATTGGAATCGGGGCAAAAAAGTAAGTGGGAATACATGCCCCTTGATTTGAAAAGGGGGGCTGGGGACCGGAAATAGGCGTTTACGGCTGGGGACCGGAAGTAGGCGTTTACACCCACTTCCTGAGGTCGTAGAGAGACAGGACCACCACCATTGGAATCGGGACAAAAAAGTAAGTGGGTATACATGCCCCTTGATTTGAAAAGGGGGGCTAGGGGGTTGGGGACCGGAAGTAGGCGTTTACACCCACTTCCTGAGGTCGTAGAGAGACAGGACCACCACCATTGGAATCGGGGCAAAAAAGTAAGTGGGAATACATGCCCCTTGATTTGAAAAGGGGGGCTGGGGACCGGAAGTAGGCGTTTACGGCTGGGGACCAGAAGTAGGCGTTTACACCCACTTCCTGAGGTCGTAGAGAGACAGGACCACCACCATTGGAATCGGGACAAAAAAGTAAGTGGGTATACATGCCCCTTGATTTGAAAAGGGGGGCTGGGGGGCTGGGGACCGGAAGTAGGCGTTTACACCCACTTCCTGAGGTCGTAGAGAGACAGGACCAACACCATTGGAATCGGGGCAAAAAAGTAAGTGGGAATACATGCCCCTTGATTTGAAAAGGGGGGCTGGGGGGCTGGGGACCGGAAGTAGGCGTTTACACCCACTTCCTGAGGTCGTAGAGAGACAGGACCACCACCATTGGAATCGGGGCAAAAAAGTAAGTGGGTATACATGCCCCTTGATTTGAAAAGGGGGGCTGGGGGGCTGGGGACCGGAAGTAGGCGTTTACACCCACTTCCTGAGGTCGTAGAGAGACAGGACCACCACCATTGGAATCGGGGCAAAAAAGTAAGTGGGAATACATGCCCCTTGATTTGAAAAGGGGGGCTGGGGACCGGAAATAGGCGTTTACGCCTGGGGACCGGAAGTAGGCGTTTACACCCACTTCCTGAGGTCGTAGAGAGACAGGACCACCACCATTGGAATCGGGGCAAAAAAGTAAGTGGGAATACATGCCCCTTGATTTGAAAAGGGGGGCTGGGGACCGGAAGTAGGCGTTTACGGCTGGGGACCGGAAGTAGGCGTTTACACCCACTTCCTGAGGTCGTAGAGAGACAGGACCAACACCATTGGAATCGGGGCAAAAAAGTAAGTGGGAATACATGCCCCTTGATTTGAAAAGGGGGGCTGGGGACCGGAAGTAGGCGTTTACGGCTGGGGACGGGAAGTAGGCGTTTACACCCACTTCCTGAGGTCGTAGAGAGACAGGACCACCACCATTGGAATCGGGACAAAAAAGTAAGTGGGAATACATGCCCCTTGATTTGAAAAGGGGGGCTGGGGACCGGAAGTAGGCGTTTACGGCTGGGGACCGGAAGTAGGCGTTTACACCCACTTCCTGAGGTCGTAGAGAGACAGGACCAACACCATTGGAATCGGGGCAAAAAAGTAAGTGGGAATACATGCCCCTTGATTTGAAAAGGGGGGCTGGGGACCGGAAATAGGCGTTTACGGCTGGGGACCGGAAGTAGGCGTTTACACCCACTTCCTCAGGTCGTAGAGAGACAGGACCACCACCATTGGAATCGGGGCAAAAAAGTAAGTGGGAATACATGCCCCTTGATTTGAAAAGGGGGGCTGGGGACCGGAAATAGGCGTTTACGGCTGGGGACCGGAAGTAGGCGTTTACACCCACTTCCTGAGGTCGTAGAGAGACAGGACCACCACCATTGGAATCGGGACAAAAAAGTAAGTGGGTATACATGCCCCTTGATTTGAAAAGGGGGGCTAGGGGGTTGGGGACCGGAAGTAGGCGTTTACACCCACTTCCTGAGGTCGTAGAGAGACAGGACCACCACCATTGGAATCGGGGCAAAAAAGTAAGTGGGAATACATGCCCCTTGATTTGAAAAGGGGGGCTGGGGACCGGAAGTAGGCGTTTACGGCTGGGGACCAGAAGTAGGCGTTTACACCCACTTCCTGAGGTCGTAGAGAGACAGGACCACCACCATTGGAATCGGGACAAAAAAGTAAGTGGGTATACATGCCCCTTGATTTGAAAAGGGGGGCTAGGGGGTTGGGGACCGGAAGTAGGCGTTTACACCCACTTCCTGAGGTCGTAGAGAGACAGGACCACCACCATTGGAATCGGGGCAAAAAAGTAAGTGGGAATACATGCCCCTTGATTTGAAAAGGGGGGCTGGGGGGCTGGGGACCGGAAGTAGGCGTTTACACCCACTTCCTGAGGTCGTAGAGAGACAGGACCAACACCATTGGAATCGGGGCAAAAAAGTAAGTGGGAATACATGCCCCTTGATTTGAAAAGGGGGGCTGGGGGGCTGGGGACCGGAAGTAGGCGTTTACACCCACTTCCTGAGGTCGTAGAGAGACAGGACCACCACCATTGGAATCGGGGCAAAAAAGTAAGTGGGTATACATGCCCCTTGATTTGAAAAGGGGGGCTGGGGGGCTGGGGACCGGAAGTAGGCGTTTACACCCACTTCCTGAGGTCGTAGAGAGACAGGACCACCACCATTGGAATCGGGGCAAAAAAGTAAGTGGGAATACATGCCCCTTGATTTGAAAAGGGGGGCTGGGGACCGGAAATAGGCGTTTACGCCTGGGGACCGGAAGTAGGCGTTTACACCCACTTCCTGAGGTCGTAGAGAGACAGGACCACCACCATTGGAATCGGGGCAAAAAAGTAAGTGGGAATACATGCCCCTTGATTTGAAAAGGGGGGCTGGGGGGCTGGGGACCGGAAGTAGGCGTTTACACCCACTTCCTGAGGTCGTAGAGAGACAGGACCAACACCATTGGAATCGGGGCAAAAAAGTAAGTGGGAATACATGCCCCTTGATTTGAAAAGGGGGGCTGGGGGGCTGGGGACCGGAAGTAGGCGTTTACACCCACTTCCTGAGGTCGTAGAGAGACAGGACCACCACCATTGGAATCGGGGCAAAAAAGTAAGTGGGTATACATGCCCCTTGATTTGAAAAGGGGGGCTGGGGGGCTGGGGACCGGAAGTAGGCGTTTACACCCACTTCCTGAGGTCGTAGAGAGACAGGACCACCACCATTGGAATCGGGGCAAAAAAGTAAGTGGGAATACATGCCCCTTGATTTGAAAAGGGGGGCTGGGGACCGGAAATAGGCGTTTACGCCTGGGGACCGGAAGTAGGCGTTTACACCCACTTCCTGAGGTCGTAGAGAGACAGGACCACCACCATTGGAATCGGGGCAAAAAAGTAAGTGGGAATACATGCCCCTTGATTTGAAAAGGGGGGCTGGGGACCGGAAGTAGGCGTTTACGGCTGGGGACCGGAAGTAGGCGTTTACACCCACTTCCTGAGGTCGTAGAGAGACAGGACCAACACCATTGGAATCGGGGCAAAAAAGTAAGTGGGAATACATGCCCCTTGATTTGAAAAGGGGGGCTGGGGACCGGAAGTAGGCGTTTACGGCTGGGGACGGGAAGTAGGCGTTTACACCCACTTCCTGAGGTCGTAGAGAGACAGGACCACCACCATTGGAATCGGGACAAAAAAGTAAGTGGGAATACATGCCCCTTGATTTGAAAAGGGGGGCTGGGGACCGGAAGTAGGCGTTTACGGCTGGGGACCGGAAGTAGGCGTTTACACCCACTTCCTGAGGTCGTAGAGAGACAGGACCAACACCATTGGAATCGGGGCAAAAAAGTAAGTGGGAATACATGCCCCTTGATTTGAAAAGGGGGGCTGGGGACCGGAAATAGGCGTTTACGGCTGGGGACCGGAAGTAGGCGTTTACACCCACTTCCTCAGGTCGTAGAGAGACAGGACCACCACCATTGGAATCGGGGCAAAAAAGTAAGTGGGAATACATGCCCCTTGATTTGAAAAGGGGGGCTGGGGACCGGAAATAGGCGTTTACGGCTGGGGACCGGAAGTAGGCGTTTACACCCACTTCCTGAGGTCGTAGAGAGACAGGACCACCACCATTGGAATCGGGACAAAAAAGTAAGTGGGTATACATGCCCCTTGATTTGAAAAGGGGGGCTAGGGGGTTGGGGACCGGAAGTAGGCGTTTACACCCACTTCCTGAGGTCGTAGAGAGACAGGACCACCACCATTGGAATCGGGGCAAAAAAGTAAGTGGGAATACATGCCCCTTGATTTGAAAAGGGGGGCTGGGGACCGGAAGTAGGCGTTTACGGCTGGGGACCAGAAGTAGGCGTTTACACCCACTTCCTGAGGTCGTAGAGAGACAGGACCACCACCATTGGAATCGGGACAAAAAAGTAAGTGGGTATACATGCCCCTTGATTTGAAAAGGGGGGCTAGGGGGTTGGGGACCGGAAGTAGGCGTTTACACCCACTTCCTGAGGTCGTAGAGAGACAGGACCACCACCATTGGAATCGGGGCAAAAAAGTAAGTGGGAATACATGCCCCTTGATTTGAAAAGGGGGGCTGGGGGGCTGGGGACCGGAAGTAGGCGTTTACACCCACTTCCTGAGGTCGTAGAGAGACAGGACCAACACCATTGGAATCGGGGCAAAAAAGTAAGTGGGAATACATGCCCCTTGATTTGAAAAGGGGGGCTGGGGGGCTGGGGACCGGAAGTAGGCGTTTACACCCACTTCCTGAGGTCGTAGAGAGACAGGACCACCACCATTGGAATCGGGGCAAAAAAGTAAGTGGGTATACATGCCCCTTGATTTGAAAAGGGGGGCTGGGGGGCTGGGGACCGGAAGTAGGCGTTTACACCCACTTCCTGAGGTCGTAGAGAGACAGGACCACCACCATTGGAATCGGGGCAAAAAAGTAAGTGGGAATACATGCCCCTTGATTTGAAAAGGGGGGCTGGGGACCGGAAATAGGCGTTTACGCCTGGGGACCGGAAGTAGGCGTTTACACCCACTTCCTGAGGTCGTAGAGAGACAGGACCACCACCATTGGAATCGGGGCAAAAAAGTAAGTGGGAATACATGCCCCTTGATTTGAAAAGGGGGGCTGGGGACCGGAAGTAGGCGTTTACGGCTGGGGACCGGAAGTAGGCGTTTACACCCACTTCCTGAGGTCGTAGAGAGACAGGACCAACACCATTGGAATCGGGGCAAAAAAGTAAGTGGGAATACATGCCCCTTGATTTGAAAAGGGGGGCTGGGGACCGGAAGTAGGCGTTTACGGCTGGGGACGGGAAGTAGGCGTTTACACCCACTTCCTGAGGTCGTAGAGAGACAGGACCACCACCATTGGAATCGGGACAAAAAAGTAAGTGGGAATACATGCCCCTTGATTTGAAAAGGGGGGCTGGGGACCGGAAGTAGGCGTTTACGGCTGGGGACCGGAAGTAGGCGTTTACACCCACTTCCTGAGGTCGTAGAGAGACAGGACCAACACCATTGGAATCGGGGCAAAAAAGTAAGTGGGAATACATGCCCCTTGATTTGAAAAGGGGGGCTGGGGACCGGAAGTAGGCGTTTACGGCTGGGGACGGGAAGTAGGCGTTTACACCCACTTCCTGAGGTCGTAGAGAGACAGGACCACCACCATTGGAATCGGGACAAAAAAGTAAGTGGGAATACATGCCCCTTGATTTGAAAAGGGGGGCTGGGGACCGGAAGTAGGCGTTTACGGCTGGGGACCGGAAGTAGGCGTTTACACCCACTTCCTGAGGTCGTAGAGAGACAGGACCAACACCATTGGAATCGGGGCAAAAAAGTAAGTGGGAATACATGCCCCTTGATTTGAAAAGGGGGGCTGGGGACCGGAAATAGGCGTTTACGGCTGGGGACCGGAAGTAGGCGTTTACACCCACTTCCTCAGGTCGTAGAGAGACAGGACCACCACCATTGGAATCGGGGCAAAAAAGTAAGTGGGAATACATGCCCCTTGATTTGAAAAGGGGGGCTGGGGACCGGAAATAGGCGTTTACGGCTGGGGACCGGAAGTAGGCGTTTACACCCACTTCCTGAGGTCGTAGAGAGACAGGACCACCACCATTGGAATCGGGACAAAAAAGTAAGTGGGTATACATGCCCCTTGATTTGAAAAGGGGGGCTAGGGGGTTGGGGACCGGAAGTAGGCGTTTACACCCACTTCCTGAGGTCGTAGAGAGACAGGACCACCACCATTGGAATCGGGGCAAAAAAGTAAGTGGGAATACATGCCCCTTGATTTGAAAAGGGGGGCTGGGGACCGGAAGTAGGCGTTTACGGCTGGGGACCAGAAGTAGGCGTTTACACCCACTTCCTGAGGTCGTAGAGAGACAGGACCACCACCATTGGAATCGGGACAAAAAAGTAAGTGGGTATACATGCCCCTTGATTTGAAAAGGGGGGCTAGGGGGTTGGGGACCGGAAGTAGGCGTTTACACCCACTTCCTGAGGTCGTAGAGAGACAGGACCACCACCATTGGAATCGGGGCAAAAAAGTAAGTGGGAATACATGCCCCTTGATTTGAAAAGGGGGGCTGGGGGGCTGGGGACCGGAAGTAGGCGTTTACACCCACTTCCTGAGGTCGTAGAGAGACAGGACCAACACCATTGGAATCGGGGAAAAAAGTAAGTGGGAATACATGCCCCTTGATTTGAAAAGGGGGGCTGGGGGGCTGGGGACCGGAAGTAGGCGTTTACACCCACTTCCTGAGGTCGTAGAGAGACAGGACCACCACCATTGGAATCGGGGCAAAAAAGTAAGTGGGTATACATGCCCCTTGATTTGAAAAGGGGGGCTGGGGGGCTGGGGACCGGAAGTAGGCGTTTACACCCACTTCCTGAGGTCGTAGAGAGACAGGACCACCACCATTGGAATCGGGGCAAAAAAGTAAGTGGGAATACATGCCCCTTGATTTGAAAAGGGGGGCTGGGGACCGGAAATAGGCGTTTACGCCTGGGGACCGGAAGTAGGCGTTTACACCCACTTCCTGAGGTCGTAGAGAGACAGGACCACCACCATTGGAATCGGGGCAAAAAAGTAAGTGGGAATACATGCCCCTTGATTTGAAAAGGGGGGCTGGGGACCGGAAGTAGGCGTTTACGGCTGGGGACCGGAAGTAGGCGTTTACACCCACTTCCTGAGGTCGTAGAGAGACAGGACCAACACCATTGGAATCGGGGCAAAAAAGTAAGTGGGAATACATGCCCCTTGATTTGAAAAGGGGGGCTGGGGACCGGAAGTAGGCGTTTACGGCTGGGGACGGGAAGTAGGCGTTTACACCCACTTCCTGAGGTCGTAGAGAGACAGGACCACCACCATTGGAATCGGGACAAAAAAGTAAGTGGGAATACATGCCCCTTGATTTGAAAAGGGGGGCTGGGGACCGGAAGTAGGCGTTTACGGCTGGGGACCGGAAGTAGGCGTTTACACCCACTTCCTGAGGTCGTAGAGAGACAGGACCAACACCATTGGAATCGGGGCAAAAAAGTAAGTGGGAATACATGCCCCTTGATTTGAAAAGGGGGGCTGGGGACCGGAAGTAGGCGTTTACGGCTGGGGACGGGAAGTAGGCGTTTACACCCACTTCCTGAGGTCGTAGAGAGACAGGACCACCACCATTGGAATCGGGACAAAAAAGTAAGTGGGAATACATGCCCCTTGATTTGAAAAGGGGGGCTGGGGACCGGAAGTAGGCGTTTACGGCTGGGGACCGGAAGTAGGCGTTTACACCCACTTCCTGAGGTCGTAGAGAGACAGGACCAACACCATTGGAATCGGGGCAAAAAAGTAAGTGGGAATACATGCCCCTTGATTTGAAAAGGGGGGCTGGGGACCGGAAGTAGGCGTTTACGGCTGGGGACCAGAAGTAGGCGTTTACACCCACTTCCTGAGGTCGTAGAGAGACAGGACCACCACCATTGGAATCGGGACAAAAAAGTAAGTGGGTATACATGCCCCTTGATTTGAAAAGGGGGGCTAGGGGGTTGGGGACCGGAAGTAGGCGTTTACACCCACTTCCTGAGGTCGTAGAGAGACAGGACCACCACCATTGGAATCGGGGCAAAAAAGTAAGTGGGTATACATGCCCCTTGATTTGAAAAGGGGGGCTAGGGGGTTGGGGACCGGAAGTAGGCGTTTACACCCACTTCCTGAGGTCGTAGAGAGACAGGACCACCACCATTGGAATCGGGGCAAAAAAGTAAGTGGGAATACATGCCCCTTGATTTGAAAAGGGGGGCTGGGGGGCTGGGGACCGGAAGTAGGCGTTTACACCCACTTCCTGAGGTCGTAGAGAGACAGGACCAACACCATTGGAATCGGGGCAAAAAAGTAAGTGGGAATACATGCCCCTTGATTTGAAAAGGGGGGCTGGGGGGCTGGGGACCGGAAGTAGGCGTTTACACCCACTTCCTGAGGTCGTAGAGAGACAGGACCACCACCATTGGAATCGGGGCAAAAAAGTAAGTGGGTATACATGCCCCTTGATTTGAAAAGGGGGGCTGGGGGGCTGGGGACCGGAAGTAGGCGTTTACACCCACTTCCTGAGGTCGTAGAGAGACAGGACCACCACCATTGGAATCGGGGCAAAAAAGTAAGTGGGAATACATGCCCCTTGATTTGAAAAGGGGGGCTGGGGACCGGAAATAGGCGTTTACGGCTGGGGACCGGAAGTAGGCGTTTACACCCACTTCCTGAGGTCGTAGAGAGACAGGACCACCACCATTGGAATCGGGACAAAAAAGTAAGTGGGTATACATGCCCCTTGATTTGAAAAGGGGGGCTAGGGGGTTGGGGACCGGAAGTAGGCGTTTACACCCACTTCCTGAGGTCGTAGAGAGACAGGACCACCACCATTGGAATCGGGGCAAAAAAGTAAGTGGGAATACATGCCCCTTGATTTGAAAAGGGGGGCTGGGGACCGGAAGTAGGCGTTTACGGCTGGGGACCAGAAGTAGGCGTTTACACCCACTTCCTGAGGTCGTAGAGAGACAGGACCACCACCATTGGAATCGGGACAAAAAAGTAAGTGGGTATACATGCCCCTTGATTTGAAAAGGGGGGCTAGGGGGTTGGGGACCGGAAGTAGGCGTTTACACCCACTTCCTGAGGTCGTAGAGAGACAGGACCACCACCATTGGAATCGGGGCAAAAAAGTAAGTGGGAATACATGCCCCTTGATTTGAAAAGGGGGGCTGGGGGGCTGGGGACCGGAAGTAGGCGTTTACACCCACTTCCTGAGGTCGTAGAGAGACAGGACCAACACCATTGGAATCGGGGCAAAAAAGTAAGTGGGAATACATGCCCCTTGATTTGAAAAGGGGGGCTGGGGGGCTGGGGACCGGAAGTAGGCGTTTACACCCACTTCCTGAGGTCGTAGAGAGACAGGACCACCACCATTGGAATCGGGGCAAAAAAGTAAGTGGGTATACATGCCCCTTGATTTGAAAAGGGGGGCTGGGGGGCTGGGGACCGGAAGTAGGCGTTTACACCCACTTCCTGAGGTCGTAGAGAGACAGGACCACCACCATTGGAATCGGGGCAAAAAAGTAAGTGGGAATACATGCCCCTTGATTTGAAAAGGGGGGCTGGGGACCGGAAATAGGCGTTTACGCCTGGGGACCGGAAGTAGGCGTTTACACCCACTTCCTGAGGTCGTAGAGAGACAGGACCACCACCATTGGAATCGGGGCAAAAAAGTAAGTGGGAATACATGCCCCTTGATTTGAAAAGGGGGGCTGGGGACCGGAAGTAGGCGTTTACGGCTGGGGACCGGAAGTAGGCGTTTACACCCACTTCCTGAGGTCGTAGAGAGACAGGACCAACACCATTGGAATCGGGGCAAAAAAGTAAGTGGGAATACATGCCCCTTGATTTGAAAAGGGGGGCTGGGGACCGGAAGTAGGCGTTTACGGCTGGGGACGGGAAGTAGGCGTTTACACCCACTTCCTGAGGTCGTAGAGAGACAGGACCACCACCATTGGAATCGGGACAAAAAAGTAAGTGGGAATACATGCCCCTTGATTTGAAAAGGGGGGCTGGGGACCGGAAGTAGGCGTTTACGGCTGGGGACCGGAAGTAGGCGTTTACACCCACTTCCTGAGGTCGTAGAGAGACAGGACCAACACCATTGGAATCGGGGCAAAAAAGTAAGTGGGAATACATGCCCCTTGATTTGAAAAGGGGGGCTGGGGACCGGAAGTAGGCGTTTACGGCTGGGGACGGGAAGTAGGCGTTTACACCCACTTCCTGAGGTCGTAGAGAGACAGGACCACCACCATTGGAATCGGGACAAAAAAGTAAGTGGGAATACATGCCCCTTGATTTGAAAAGGGGGGCTGGGGACCGGAAGTAGGCGTTTACGGCTGGGGACCGGAAGTAGGCGTTTACACCCACTTCCTGAGGTCGTAGAGAGACAGGACCAACACCATTGGAATCGGGGCAAAAAAGTAAGTGGGAATACATGCCCCTTGATTTGAAAAGGGGGGCTGGGGACCGGAAGTAGGCGTTTACGGCTGGGGACCAGAAGTAGGCGTTTACACCCACTTCCTGAGGTCGTAGAGAGACAGGACCACCACCATTGGAATCGGGACAAAAAAGTAAGTGGGTATACATGCCCCTTGATTTGAAAAGGGGGGCTAGGGGGTTGGGGACCGGAAGTAGGCGTTTACACCCACTTCCTGAGGTCGTAGAGAGACAGGACCACCACCATTGGAATCGGGGCAAAAAAGTAAGTGGGAATACATGCCCCTTGATTTGAAAAGGGGGGCTGGGGGGCTGGGGACCGGAAGTAGGCGTTTACACCCACTTCCTGAGGTCGTAGAGAGACAGGACCAACACCATTGGAATCGGGGCAAAAAAGTAAGTGGGAATATATGCCCCTTGATTTGAAAAGGGGGGCTGGGGGGCTGGGGACCGGAAGTAGGCGTTTACACCCACTTCCTGAGGTCGTAGAGAGACAGGACCACCACCATTGGAATCGGGGCAAAAAAGTAAGTGGGTATACATGCCCCTTGATTTGAAAAGGGGGGCTGGGGGGCTGGGGACCGGAAGTAGGCGTTTACACCCACTTCCTGAGGTCGTAGAGAGACAGGACCACCACCATTGGAATCGGGGCAAAAAAGTAAGTGGGAATACATGCCCCTTGATTTGAAAAGGGGGGCTGGGGACCGGAAATAGGCGTTTACGCCTGGGGACCGGAAGTAGGCGTTTACACCCACTTCCTGAGGTCGTAGAGAGACAGGACCACCACCATTGGAATCGGGGCAAAAAAGTAAGTGGGAATACATGCCCCTTGATTTGAAAAGGGGGGCTGGGGACCGGAAGTAGGCGTTTACGGCTGGGGACCGGAAGTAGGCGTTTACACCCACTTCCTGAGGTCGTAGAGAGACAGGACCAACACCATTGGAATCGGGGCAAAAAAGTAAGTGGGAATACATGCCCCTTGATTTGAAAAGGGGGGCTGGGGACCGGAAGTAGGCGTTTACGGCTGGGGACGGGAAGTAGGCGTTTACACCCACTTCCTGAGGTCGTAGAGAGACAGGACCACCACCATTGGAATCGGGACAAAAAAGTAAGTGGGAATACATGCCCCTTGATTTGAAAAGGGGGGCTAGGGGGTTGGGGACCGGAAGTAGGCGTTTACACCCACTTCCTGAGGTCGTAGAGAGACAGGACCACCACCATTGGAATCGGGGCAAAAAAGTAAGTGGGAATACATGCCCCTTGATTTGAAAAGGGGGGCTGGGGGGCTGGGGACCGGAAGTAGGCGTTTACACCCACTTCCTGAGGTCGTAGAGAGACAGGACCACCACCATTGGAATCGGGGCAAAAAAGTAAGTGGGAATACATGCCCCTTGATTTGAAAAGGGGGGCTGGGGACCGGAAATAGGCGTTTACGGCTGGGGACCGGAAGTAGGCGTTTACACCCACTTCCTGAGGTCGTAGAGAGACAGGACCAACACCATTGGAATCGGGGCAAAAAAGTAAGTGGGAATACATGCCCCTTGATTTGAAAAGGGGGGCTGGGGACCGGAAGTAGGCGTTTACGGCTGGGGACCGGAAGTAGGCGTTTACACCCACTTCCTGAGGTCGTAGAGAGACAGGACCACCACCATTGGAATCGGGACAAAAAAGTAAGTGGGAATACATGCCCCTTGATTTGAAAAGGGGGGCTAGGGGGTTGGGGACCGGAAGTAGGCGTTTACACCCACTTCCTGAGGTCGTAGAGAGACAGGACCACCACCATTGGAATCGGGGCAAAAAAGTAAGTGGGAATACATGCCCCTTGATTTGAAAAGGGGGGCTGGGGGGCTGGGGACCGGAAGTAGGCGTTTACACCCACTTCCTGAGGTCGTAGAGAGACAGGACCAACACCATTGGAATCGGGGCAAAAAAGTAAGTGGGAATACATGCCCCTTGATTTGAAAAGGGGGGCTGGGGGGCTGGGGACCGGAAGTAGGCGTTTACACCCACTTCCTGAGGTCGTAGAGAGACAGGACCACCACCATTGGAATCGGGGCAAAAAAGTAAGTGGGTATACATGCCCCTTGATTTGAAAAGGGGGGCTGGGGGGCTGGGGACCGGAAGTAGGCGTTTACACCCACTTCCTGAGGTCGTAGAGAGACAGGACCACCACCATTGGAATCGGGGCAAAAAAGTAAGTGGGAATACATGCCCCTTGATTTGAAAAGGGGGGCTGGGGGGCTGGGGACCGGAAGTAGGCGTTTACACCCACTTCCTGAGGTCGTAGAGAGACAGGACCAACACCATTGGAATCGGGGCAAAAAAGTAAGTGGGAATACATGCCCCTTGATTTGAAAAGGGGGGCTGGGGGGCTGGGGACCGGAAGTAGGCGTTTACACCCACTTCCTGAGGTCGTAGAGAGACAGGACCAACACCATTGGAATCGGGGCAAAAAAGTAAGTGGGAATACATGCCCCTTGATTTGAAAAGGGGGGCTGGGGACCGGAAATAGGCGTTTACGGCTGGGGACCGGAAGTAGGCGTTTACACCCACTTCCTGAGGTCGTAGAGAGACAGGACCACCACCATTGGAATCGGGACAAAAAAGTAAGTGGGAATACATGCCCCTTGATTTGAAAAGGGGGGCTAGGGGGTTGGGGACCGGAAGTAGGCGTTTACACCCACTTCCTGAGGTCGTAGAGAGACAGGACCACCACCATTGGAATCGGGGCAAAAAAGTAAGTGGGTATACATGCCCCTTGATTTGAAAAGGGGGGCTGGGGGGCTGGGGACCGGAAGTAGGCGTTTACACCCACTTCCTGAGGTCGTAGAGAGACAGGACCACCACCATTGGAATCGGGGCAAAAAAGTAAGTGGGAATACATGCCCCTTGATTTGAAAAGGGGGGCTGGGGGGCTGGGGACCGGAAGTAGGCGTTTACACCCACTTCCTGAGGTCGTAGAGAGACAGGACCAACACCATTGGAATCGGGGCAAAAAAGTAAGTGGGAATACATGCCCCTTGATTTGAAAAGGGGGGCTGGGGGGCTGGGGACCGGAAGTAGGCGTTTACACCCACTTCCTGAGGTCGTAGAGAGACAGGACCAACACCATTGGAATCGGGGCAAAAAAGTAAGTGGGAATACATGCCCCTTGATTTGAAAAGGGGGGCTGGGGGGCTGGGGACCGGAAGTAGGCGTTTACACCCACTTCCTGAGGTCGTAGAGAGACAGGACCAACACCATTGGAATCGGGGCAAAAAAGTAAGTGGGAATACATGCCCCTTGATTTGAAAAGGGGGGCTGGGGACCGGAAATAGGCGTTTACGGCTGGGGACCGGAAGTAGGCGTTTACACCCACTTCCTGAGGTCGTAGAGAGACAGGACCACCACCATTGGAATCGGGACAAAAAAGTAAGTGGGAATACATGCCCCTTGATTTGAAAAGGGGGGCTAGGGGGTTGGGGACCGGAAGTAGGCGTTTACACCCACTTCCTGAGGTCGTAGAGAGACAGGACCACCACCATTGGAATCGGGGCAAAAAAGTAAGTGGGAATACATGCCCCTTGATTTGAAAAGGGGGGCTGGGGGGCTGGGGACCGGAAGTAGGCGTTTACACCCACTTCCTGAGGTCGTAGAGAGACAGGACCAACACCATTGGAATCGGGGCAAAAAAGTAAGTGGGAATACATGCCCCTTGATTTGAAAAGGGGGGCTGGGGGGCTGGGGACCGGAAGTAGGCGTTTACACCCACTTCCTGAGGTCGTAGAGAGACAGGACCACCACCATTGGAATCGGGGCAAAAAAGTAAGTGGGTATACATGCCCCTTGATTTGAAAAGGGGGGCTGGGGGGCTGGGGACCGGAAGTAGGCGTTTACACCCACTTCCTGAGGTCGTAGAGAGACAGGACCACCACCATTGGAATCGGGACAAAAAAGTAAGTGGGAATACATGCCCCTTGATTTGAAAAGGGGGGCTAGGGGGTTGGGGACCGGAAGTAGGCGTTTACACCCACTTCCTGAGGTCGTAGAGAGACAGGACCACCACCATTGGAATCGGGGCAAAAAAGTAAGTGGGAATACATGCCCCTTGATTTGAAAAGGGGGGCTGGGGGGCTGGGGACCGGAAGTAGGCGTTTACACCCACTTCCTGAGGTCGTAGAGAGACAGGACCAACACCATTGGAATCGGGGCAAAAAAGTAAGTGGGAATACATGCCCCTTGATTTGAAAAGGGGGGCTGGGGGGCTGGGGACCGGAAGTAGGCGTTTACACCCACTTCCTGAGGTCGTAGAGAGACAGGACCACCACCATTGGAATCGGGGCAAAAAAGTAAGTGGGTATACATGCCCCTTGATTTGAAAAGGGGGGCTGGGGGGCTGGGGACCGGAAGTAGGCGTTTACACCCACTTCCTGAGGTCGTAGAGAGACAGGACCACCACCATTGGAATCGGGACAAAAAAGTAAGTGGGAATACATGCCCCTTGATTTGAAAAGGGGGGCTAGGGGGTTGGGGACCGGAAGTAGGCGTTTACACCCACTTCCTGAGGTCGTAGAGAGACAGGACCACCACCATTGGAATCGGGGCAAAAAAGTAAGTGGGAATACATGCCCCTTGATTTGAAAAGGGGGGCTGGGGGGCTGGGGACCGGAAGTAGGCGTTTACACCCACTTCCTGAGGTCGTAGAGAGACAGGACCAACACCATTGGAATCGGGGCAAAAAAGTAAGTGGGAATACATGCCCCTTGATTTGAAAAGGGGGGCTGGGGGGCTGGGGACCGGAAGTAGGCGTTTACACCCACTTCCTGAGGTCGTAGAGAGACAGGACCACCACCATTGGAATCGGGGCAAAAAAGTAAGTGGGTATACATGCCCCTTGATTTGAAAAGGGGGGCTGGGGGGCTGGGGACCGGAAGTAGGCGTTTACACCCACTTCCTGAGGTCGTAGAGAGACAGGACCACCACCATTGGAATCGGGGCAAAAAAGTAAGTGGGAATACATGCCCCTTGATTTGAAAAGGGGGGCTGGGGGGCTGGGGACCGGAAGTAGGCGTTTACACCCACTTCCTGAGGTCGTAGAGAGACAGGACCAACACCATTGGAATCGGGGCAAAAAAGTAAGTGGGAATACATGCCCCTTGATTTGAAAAGGGGGGCTGGGGGGCTGGGGACCGGAAGTAGGCGTTTACACCCACTTCCTGAGGTCGTAGAGAGACAGGACCAACACCATTGGAATCGGGGCAAAAAAGTAAGTGGGAATACATGCCCCTTGATTTGAAAAGGGGGGCTGGGGACCGGAAATAGGCGTTTACGGCTGGGGACCGGAAGTAGGCGTTTACACCCACTTCCTGAGGTCGTAGAGAGACAGGACCACCACCATTGGAATCGGGACAAAAAAGTAAGTGGGAATACATGCCCCTTGATTTGAAAAGGGGGGCTAGGGGGTTGGGGACCGGAAGTAGGCGTTTACACCCACTTCCTGAGGTCGTAGAGAGACAGGACCACCACCATTGGAATCGGGGCAAAAAAGTAAGTGGGTATACATGCCCCTTGATTTGAAAAGGGGGGCTGGGGGGCTGGGGACCGGAAGTAGGCGTTTACACCCACTTCCTGAGGTCGTAGAGAGACAGGACCACCACCATTGGAATCGGGGCAAAAAAGTAAGTGGGAATACATGCCCCTTGATTTGAAAAGGGGGGCTGGGGGGCTGGGGACCGGAAGTAGGCGTTTACACCCACTTCCTGAGGTCGTAGAGAGACAGGACCAACACCATTGGAATCGGGGCAAAAAAGTAAGTGGGAATACATGCCCCTTGATTTGAAAAGGGGGGCTGGGGGGCTGGGGACCGGAAGTAGGCGTTTACACCCACTTCCTGAGGTCGTAGAGAGACAGGACCAACACCATTGGAATCGGGGCAAAAAAGTAAGTGGGAATACATGCCCCTTGATTTGAAAAGGGGGGCTGGGGACCGGAAATAGGCGTTTACGGCTGGGGACCGGAAGTAGGCGTTTACACCCACTTCCTGAGGTCGTAGAGAGACAGGACCACCACCATTGGAATCGGGACAAAAAAGTAAGTGGGAATACATGCCCCTTGATTTGAAAAGGGGGGCTAGGGGGTTGGGGACCGGAAGTAGGCGTTTACACCCACTTCCTGAGGTCGTAGAGAGACAGGACCACCACCATTGGAATCGGGGCAAAAAAGTAAGTGGGAATACATGCCCCTTGATTTGAAAAGGGGGGCTGGGGGGCTGGGGACCGGAAGTAGGCGTTTACACCCACTTCCTGAGGTCGTAGAGAGACAGGACCAACACCATTGGAATCGGGGCAAAAAAGTAAGTGGGAATACATGCCCCTTGATTTGAAAAGGGGGGCTGGGGGGCTGGGGACCGGAAGTAGGCGTTTACACCCACTTCCTGAGGTCGTAGAGAGACAGGACCACCACCATTGGAATCGGGGCAAAAAAGTAAGTGGGTATACATGCCCCTTGATTTGAAAAGGGGGGCTGGGGGGCTGGGGACCGGAAGTAGGCGTTTACACCCACTTCCTGAGGTCGTAGAGAGACAGGACCACCACCATTGGAATCGGGGCAAAAAAGTAAGTGGGAATACATGCCCCTTGATTTGAAAAGGGGGGCTGGGGGGCTGGGGACCGGAAGTAGGCGTTTACACCCACTTCCTGAGGTCGTAGAGAGACAGGACCAACACCATTGGAATCGGGGCAAAAAAGTAAGTGGGAATACATGCCCCTTGATTTGAAAAGGGGGGCTGGGGGGCTGGGGACCGGAAGTAGGCGTTTACACCCACTTCCTGAGGTCGTAGAGAGACAGGACCACCACCATTGGAATCGGGGCAAAAAAGTAAGTGGGTATACATGCCCCTTGATTTGAAAAGGGGGGCTGGGGGGCTGGGGACCGGAAGTAGGCGTTTACACCCACTTCCTGAGGTCGTAGAGAGACAGGACCACCACCATTGGAATCGGGGCAAAAAAGTAAGTGGGAATACATGCCCCTTGATTTGAAAAGGGGGGCTGGGGGGCTGGGGACCGGAAGTAGGCGTTTACACCCACTTCCTGAGGTCGTAGAGAGACAGGACCAACACCATTGGAATCGGGGCAAAAAAGTAAGTGGGAATACATGCCCCTTGATTTGAAAAGGGGGGCTGGGGGGCTGGGGACCGGAAGTAGGCGTTTACACCCACTTCCTGAGGTCGTAGAGAGACAGGACCAACACCATTGGAATCGGGGCAAAAAAGTAAGTGGGAATACATGCCCCTTGATTTGAAAAGGGGGGCTGGGGACCGGAAATAGGCGTTTACGGCTGGGGACCGGAAGTAGGCGTTTACACCCACTTCCTGAGGTCGTAGAGAGACAGGACCACCACCATTGGAATCGGGGCAAAAAAGTAAGTGGGAATACATGCCCCTTGATTTGAAAAGGGGGGCTGGGGACCGGAAATAGGCGTTTACGGCTGGGGACCGGAAGTAGGCGTTTACACCCACTTCCTGAGGTCGTAGAGAGACAGGACCAACACCATTGGAATCGGGGCAAAAAAGTAAGTGGGAATACATGCCCCTTGATTTGAAAAGGGGGGCTGGGGACCGGAAGTAGGCGTTTACGGCTGGGGACCAGAAGTAGGCGTTTACACCCACTTCCTGAGGTCGTAGAGAGACAGGACCACCACCATTGGAATCGGGACAAAAAAGTAAGTGGGTATACATGCCCCTTGATTTGAAAAGGGGGGCTAGGGGGTTGGGGACCGGAAGTAGGCGTTTACACCCACTTCCTGAGGTCGTAGAGAGACAGGACCAACACCATTGGAATCGGGGCAAAAAAGTAAGTGGGAATACATGCCCCTTGATTTGAAAAGGGGGGCTGGGGGGCTGGGGACCGGAAGTAGGCGTTTACACCCACTTCCTGAGGTCGTAGAGAGACAGGACCAACACCATTGGAATCGGGGCAAAAAAGTAAGTGGGAATACATGCCCCTTGATTTGAAAAGGGGGGCTGGGGGGCTGGGGACCGGAAGTAGGCGTTTACACCCACTTCCTGAGGTCGTAGAGAGACAGGACCACCACCATTGGAATCGGGGCAAAAAAGTAAGTGGGTATACATGCCCCTTGATTTGAAAAGGGGGGCTGGGGGGCTGGGGACCGGAAGTAGGCGTTTACACCCACTTCCTGAGGTCGTAGAGAGACAGGACCACCACCATTGGAATCGGGGCAAAAAAGTAAGTGGGAATACATGCCCCTTGATTTGAAAAGGGGGGCTGGGGACCGGAAATAGGCGTTTACGCCTGGGGACCGGAAGTAGGCGTTTACACCCACTTCCTGAGGTCGTAGAGAGACAGGACCACCACCATTGGAATCGGGGCAAAAAAGTAAGTGGGAATACATGCCCCTTGATTTGAAAAGGGGGGCTGGGGACCGGAAGTAGGCGTTTACGGCTGGGGACCGGAAGTAGGCGTTTACACCCACTTCCTGAGGTCGTAGAGAGACAGGACCAACACCATTGGAATCGGGGCAAAAAAGTAAGTGGGAATACATGCCCCTTGATTTGAAAAGGGGGGCTGGGGACCGGAAGTAGGCGTTTACGGCTGGGGACGGGAAGTAGGCGTTTACACCCACTTCCTGAGGTCGTAGAGAGACAGGACCACCACCATTGGAATCGGGACAAAAAAGTAAGTGGGAATACATGCCCCTTGATTTGAAAAGGGGGGCTGGGGACCGGAAGTAGGCGTTTACAGCTGGGGACCGGAAGTAGGCGTTTACACCCACTTCCTGAGGTCGTAGAGAGACAGGACCAACACCATTGGAATCGGGGCAAAAAAGTAAGTGGGAATACATGCCCCTTGATTTGAAAAGGGGGGCTGGGGACCGGAAATAGGCGTTTACGGCTGGGGACCGGAAGTAGGCGTTTACACCCACTTCCTCAGGTCGTAGAGAGACAGGACCACCACCATTGGAATCGGGGCAAAAAAGTAAGTGGGAATACATGCCCCTTGATTTGAAAAGGGGGGCTGGGGACCGGAAATAGGCGTTTACGGCTGGGGACCGGAAGTAGGCGTTTACACCCACTTCCTGAGGTCGTAGAGAGACAGGACCAACACCATTGGAATCGGGGCAAAAAAGTAAGTGGGAATACATGCCCCTTGATTTGAAAAGGGGGGCTGGGGGGCTGGGGACCGGAAGTAGGCGTTTACACCCACTTCCTGAGGTCGTAGAGAGACAGGACCACCACCATTGGAATCGGGGCAAAAAAGTAAGTGGGTATACATGCCCCTTGATTTGAAAAGGGGGGCTGGGGACCGGAAGTAGGCGTTTACACCCACTTCCTGAGGTCGTAGAGAGACAGGACCACCACCATTGGAATCGGGGCAAAAAAGTAAGTGGGAATACATGCCCCTTGATTTGAAAAGGGGGGCTGGGGGGCTGGGGACCGGAAGTAGGCGTTTACACCCACTTCCTGAGGTCGTAGAGAGACAGGACCAACACCATTGGAATCGGGGCAAAAAAGTAAGTGGGAATACATGCCCCTTGATTTGAAAAGGGGGGCTGGGGGGCTGGGGACCGGAAGTAGGCGTTTACACCCACTTCCTGAGGTCGTAGAGAGACAGGACCAACACCATTGGAATCGGGGCAAAAAAGTAAGTGGGAATACATGCCCCTTGATTTGAAAAGGGGGGCTGGGGACCGGAAATAGGCGTTTACGGCTGGGGACCGGAAGTAGGCGTTTACACCCACTTCCTGAGGTCGTAGAGAGACAGGACCACCACCATTGGAATCGGGGCAAAAAAGTAAGTGGGAATACATGCCCCTTGATTTGAAAAGGGGGGCTGGGGACCGGAAATAGGCGTTTACGGCTGGGGACCGGAAGTAGGCGTTTACACCCACTTCCTGAGGTCGTAGAGAGACAGGACCAACACCATTGGAATCGGGGCAAAAAAGTAAGTGGGAATACATGCCCCTTGATTTGAAAAGGGGGGCTGGGGACCGGAAGTAGGCGTTTACGGCTGGGGACCGGAAGTAGGCGTTTACACCCACTTCCTGAGGTCGTAGAGAGACAGGACCAACACCATTGGAATCGGGGCAAAAAAGTAAGTGGGAATACATGCCCCTTGATTTTAAAAGGGGGGCTGGGGACCGGAAGTAGGCGTTTACGGCTGGGGACCGGAAGTAGGCGTTTACACCCACTTCCTGAGGTCGTAGAGAGACAGGACCACCACCATTGGAATCGGGACAAAAAAGTAAGTGGGAATACATGCCCCTTGATTTGAAAAGGGGGGCTAGGGGGTTGGGGACCGGAAGTAGGCGTTTACACCCACTTCCTGAGGTCGTAGAGAGACAGGACCACCACCATTGGAATCGGGGCAAAAAAGTAAGTGGGAATACATGCCCCTTGATTTGAAAAGGGGGGCTGGGGGGCTGGGGACCGGAAGTAGGCGTTTACACCCACTTCCTGAGGTCGTAGAGAGACAGGACCACCACCATTGGAATCGGGGCAAAAAAGTAAGTGGGTATACATGCCCCTTGATTTGAAAAGGGGGGCTGGGGGGCTGGGGACCGGAAGTAGGCGTTTACACCCACTTCCTGAGGTCGTAGAGAGACAGGACCACCACCATTGGAATCGGGGCAAAAAAGTAAGTGGGAATACATGCCCCTTGATTTGAAAAGGGGGGCTGGGGGGCTGGGGACCGGAAGTAGGCGTTTACACCCACTTCCTGAGGTCGTAGAGAGACAGGACCAACACCATTGGAATCGGGGCAAAAAAGTAAGTGGGAATACATGCCCCTTGATTTGAAAAGGGGGGCTGGGGGGCTGGGGACCGGAAGTAGGCGTTTACACCCACTTCCTGAGGTCGTAGAGAGACAGGACCAACACCATTGGAATCGGGGCAAAAAAGTAAGTGGGAATACATGCCCCTTGATTTGAAAAGGGGGGCTGGGGACCGGAAATAGGCGTTTACGGCTGGGGACCGGAAGTAGGCGTTTACACCCACTTCCTGAGGTCGTAGAGAGACAGGACCACCACCATTGGAATCGGGGCAAAAAAGTAAGTGGGAATACATGCCCCTTGATTTGAAAAGGGGGGCTGGGGACCGGAAATAGGCGTTTACGGCTGGGGACCGGAAGTAGGCGTTTACACCCACTTCCTGAGGTCGTAGAGAGACAGGACCAACACCATTGGAATCGGGGCAAAAAAGTAAGTGGGAATACATGCCCCTTGATTTGAAAAGGGGGGCTGGGGACCGGAAGTAGGCGTTTACGGCTGGGGACCAGAAGTAGGCGTTTACACCCACTTCCTGAGGTCGTAGAGAGACAGGACCACCACCATTGGAATCGGGACAAAAAAGTAAGTGGGTATACATGCCCCTTGATTTGAAAAGGGGGGCTAGGGGGTTGGGGACCGGAAGTAGGCGTTTACACCCACTTCCTGAGGTCGTAGAGAGACAGGACCACCACCATTGGAATCGGGGCAAAAAAGTAAGTGGGAATACATGCCCCTTGATTTGAAAAGGGGGGCTGGGGGGCTGGGGACCGGAAGTAGGCGTTTACACCCACTTCCTGAGGTCGTAGAGAGACAGGACCAACACCATTGGAATCGGGGCAAAAAAGTAAGTGGGAATACATGCCCCTTGATTTGAAAAGGGGGGCTGGGGGGCTGGGGACCGGAAGTAGGCGTTTACACCCACTTCCTGAGGTCGTAGAGAGACAGGACCACCACCATTGGAATCGGGGCAAAAAAGTAAGTGGGAATACATGCCCCTTGATTTGAAAAGGGGGGCTGGGGACCGGAAATAGGCGTTTACGCCTGGGGACCGGAAGTAGGCGTTTACACCCACTTCCTGAGGTCGTAGAGAGACAGGACCACCACCATTGGAATCGGGGCAAAAAAGTAAGTGGGAATACATGCCCCTTGATTTGAAAAGGGGGGCTGGGGACCGGAAGTAGGCGTTTACGGCTGGGGACCGGAAGTAGGCGTTTACACCCACTTCCTGAGGTCGTAGAGAGACAGGACCAACACCATTGGAATCGGGGCAAAAAAGTAAGTGGGAATACATGCCCCTTGATTTGAAAAGGGGGGCTGGGGACCGGAAGTAGGCGTTTACGGCTGGGGACGGGAAGTAGGCGTTTACACCCACTTCCTGAGGTCGTAGAGAGACAGGACCACCACCATTGGAATCGGGACAAAAAAGTAAGTGGGAATACATGCCCCTTGATTTGAAAAGGGGGGCTGGGGACCGGAAGTAGGCGTTTACGGCTGGGGACCGGAAGTAGGCGTTTACACCCACTTCCTGAGGTCGTAGAGAGACAGGACCAACACCATTGGAATCGGGGCAAAAAAGTAAGTGGGAATACATGCCCCTTGATTTGAAAAGGGGGGCTGGGGACCGGAAATAGGCGTTTACGGCTGGGGACCGGAAGTAGGCGTTTACACCCACTTCCTCAGGTCGTAGAGAGACAGGACCACCACCATTGGAATCGGGGCAAAAAAGTAAGTGGGAATACATGCCCCTTGATTTGAAAAGGGGGGCTGGGGACCGGAAATAGGCGTTTACGGCTGGGGACCGGAAGTAGGCGTTTACACCCACTTCCTGAGGTCGTAGAGAGACAGGACCAACACCATTGGAATCGGGGCAAAAAAGTAAGTGGGAATACATGCCCCTTGATTTGAAAAGGGGGGCTGGGGGGCTGGGGACCGGAAGTAGGCGTTTACACCCACTTCCTGAGGTCGTAGAGAGACAGGACCACCACCATTGGAATCGGGGCAAAAAAGTAAGTGGGTATACATGCCCCTTGATTTGAAAAGGGGGGCTGGGGACCGGAAGTAGGCGTTTACACCCACTTCCTGAGGTCGTAGAGAGACAGGACCACCACCATTGGAATCGGGGCAAAAAAGTAAGTGGGAATACATGCCCCTTGATTTGAAAAGGGGGGCTGGGGGGCTGGGGACCGGAAGTAGGCGTTTACACCCACTTCCTGAGGTCGTAGAGAGACAGGACCAACACCATTGGAATCGGGGCAAAAAAGTAAGTGGGAATACATGCCCCTTGATTTGAAAAGGGGGGCTGGGGGGCTGGGGACCGGAAGTAGGCGTTTACACCCACTTCCTGAGGTCGTAGAGAGACAGGACCAACACCATTGGAATCGGGGCAAAAAAGTAAGTGGGAATACATGCCCCTTGATTTGAAAAGGGGGGCTGGGGACCGGAAATAGGCGTTTACGGCTGGGGACCGGAAGTAGGCGTTTACACCCACTTCCTGAGGTCGTAGAGAGACAGGACCACCACCATTGGAATCGGGGCAAAAAAGTAAGTGGGAATACATGCCCCTTGATTTGAAAAGGGGGGCTGGGGACCGGAAATAGGCGTTTACGGCTGGGGACCGGAAGTAGGCGTTTACACCCACTTCCTGAGGTCGTAGAGAGACAGGACCAACACCATTGGAATCGGGGCAAAAAAGTAAGTGGGAATACATGCCCCTTGATTTGAAAAGGGGGGCTGGGGACCGGAAGTAGGCGTTTACGGCTGGGGACCAGAAGTAGGCGTTTACACCCACTTCCTGAGGTCGTAGAGAGACAGGACCACCACCATTGGAATCGGGACAAAAAAGTAAGTGGGTATACATGCCCCTTGATTTGAAAAGGGGGGCTAGGGGGTTGGGGACCGGAAGTAGGCGTTTACACCCACTTCCTGAGGTCGTAGAGAGACAGGACCACCACCATTGGAATCGGGGCAAAAAAGTAAGTGGGTATACATGCCCCTTGATTTGAAAAGGGGGGCTGGGGACCGGAAGTAGGCGTTTACACCCACTTCCTGAGGTCGTAGAGAGACAGGACCACCACCATTGGAATCGGGGCAAAAAAGTAAGTGGGAATACATGCCCCTTGATTTGAAAAGGGGGGCTGGGGGGCTGGGGACCGGAAGTAGGCGTTTACACCCACTTCCTGAGGTCGTAGAGAGACAGGACCAACACCATTGGAATCGGGGCAAAAAAGTAAGTGGGAATACATGCCCCTTGATTTGAAAAGGGGGGCTGGGGGGCTGGGGACCGGAAGTAGGCGTTTACACCCACTTCCTGAGGTCGTAGAGAGACAGGACCAACACCATTGGAATCGGGGCAAAAAAGTAAGTGGGAATACATGCCCCTTGATTTGAAAAGGGGGGCTGGGGACCGGAAATAGGCGTTTACGGCTGGGGACCGGAAGTAGGCGTTTACACCCACTTCCTGAGGTCGTAGAGAGACAGGACCACCACCATTGGAATCGGGGCAAAAAAGTAAGTGGGAATACATGCCCCTTGATTTGAAAAGGGGGGCTGGGGACCGGAAATAGGCGTTTACGGCTGGGGACCGGAAGTAGGCGTTTACACCCACTTCCTGAGGTCGTAGAGAGACAGGACCAACACCATTGGAATCGGGGCAAAAAAGTAAGTGGGAATACATGCCCCTTGATTTGAAAAGGGGGGCTGGGGACCGGAAGTAGGCGTTTACGGCTGGGGACCAGAAGTAGGCGTTTACACCCACTTCCTGAGGTCGTAGAGAGACAGGACCACCACCATTGGAATCGGGACAAAAAAGTAAGTGGGTATACATGCCCCTTGATTTGAAAAGGGGGGCTAGGGGGTTGGGGACCGGAAGTAGGCGTTTACACCCACTTCCTGAGGTCGTAGAGAGACAGGACCACCACCATTGGAATCGGGGCAAAAAAGTAAGTGGGAATACATGCCCCTTGATTTGAAAAGGGGGGCTGGGGGGCTGGGGACCGGAAGTAGGCGTTTACACCCACTTCCTGAGGTCGTAGAGAGACAGGACCAACACCATTGGAATCGGGGCAAAAAAGTAAGTGGGAATACATGCCCCTTGATTTGAAAAGGGGGGCTGGGGACCGGAAGTAGGCGTTTACGGCTGGGGACCAGAAGTAGGCGTTTACACCCACTTCCTGAGGTCGTAGAGAGACAGGACCACCACCATTGGAATCGGGACCAAAAAGTAAGTGGGTATACATGCCCCTTGATTTGAAAAGGGGGGCTAGGGGGTTGGGGACCGGAAGTAGGCGTTTACACCCACTTCCTGAGGTCGTAGAGAGACAGGACCACCACCATTGGAATCGGGGCAAAAAAGTAAGTGGGAATACATGCCCCTTGATTTGAAAAGGGGGGCTGGGGGGCTGGGGACCGGAAGTAGGCGTTTACACCCACTTCCTGAGGTCGTAGAGAGACAGGACCAACACCATTGGAATCGGGGCAAAAAAGTAAGTGGGAATACATGCCCCTTGATTTGAAAAGGGGGGCTGGGGGGCTGGGGACCGGAAGTAGGCGTTTACACCCACTTCCTGAGGTCGTAGAGAGACAGGACCACCACCATTGGAATCGGGGCAAAAAAGTAAGTGGGTATACATGCCCCTTGATTTGAAAAGGGGGGCTGGGGGGCTGGGGACCGGAAGTAGGCGTTTACACCCACTTCCTGAGGTCGTAGAGAGACAGGACCACCACCATTGGAATCGGGGCAAAAAAGTAAGTGGGAATACATGCCCCTTGATTTGAAAAGGGGGGCTGGGGACCGGAAATAGGCGTTTACGCCTGGGGACCGGAAGTAGGCGTTTACACCCACTTCCTGAGGTCGTAGAGAGACAGGACCACCACCATTGGAATCGGGGCAAAAAAGTAAGTGGGAATACATGCCCCTTGATTTGAAAAGGGGGGCTGGGGACCGGAAGTAGGCGTTTACGGCTGGGGACCGGAAGTAGGCGTTTACACCCACTTCCTGAGGTCGTAGAGAGACAGGACCAACACCATTGGAATCGGGGCAAAAAAGTAAGTGGGAATACATGCCCCTTGATTTGAAAAGGGGGGCTGGGGACCGGAAGTAGGCGTTTACGGCTGGGGACGGGAAGTAGGCGTTTACACCCACTTCCTGAGGTCGTAGAGAGACAGGACCACCACCATTGGAATCGGGACAAAAAAGTAAGTGGGAATACATGCCCCTTGATTTGAAAAGGGGGGCTGGGGACCGGAAGTAGGCGTTTACGGCTGGGGACCGGAAGTAGGCGTTTACACCCACTTCCTGAGGTCGTAGAGAGACAGGACCAACACCATTGGAATCGGGGCAAAAAAGTAAGTGGGAATACATGCCCCTTGATTTGAAAAGGGGGGCTGGGGACCGGAAATAGGCGTTTACGGCTGGGGACCGGAAGTAGGCGTTTACACCCACTTCCTCAGGTCGTAGAGAGACAGGACCACCACCATTGGAATCGGGGCAAAAAAGTAAGTGGGAATACATGCCCCTTGATTTGAAAAGGGGGGCTGGGGACCGGAAATAGGCGTTTACGGCTGGGGACCGGAAGTAGGCGTTTACACCCACTTCCTGAGGTCGTAGAGAGACAGGACCACCACCATTGGAATCGGGACAAAAAAGTAAGTGGGTATACATGCCCCTTGATTTGAAAAGGGGGGCTAGGGGGTTGGGGACCGGAAGTAGGCGTTTACACCCACTTCCTGAGGTCGTAGAGAGACAGGACCACCACCATTGGAATCGGGGCAAAAAAGTAAGTGGGAATACATGCCCCTTGATTTGAAAAGGGGGGCTGGGGACCGGAAGTAGGCGTTTACGGCTGGGGACCAGAAGTAGGCGTTTACACCCACTTCCTGAGGTCGTAGAGAGACAGGACCACCACCATTGGAATCGGGACAAAAAAGTAAGTGGGTATACATGCCCCTTGATTTGAAAAGGGGGGCTAGGGGGTTGGGGACCGGAAGTAGGCGTTTACACCCACTTCCTGAGGTCGTAGAGAGACAGGACCACCACCATTGGAATCGGGGCAAAAAAGTAAGTGGGAATACATGCCCCTTGATTTGAAAAGGGGGGCTGGGGACCGGAAGTAGGCGTTTACGGCTGGGGACCGGAAGTAGGCGTTTACACCCACTTCCTGAGGTCGTAGAGAGACAGGACCAACACCATTGGAATCGGGGCAAAAAAGTAAGTGGGAATACATGCCCCTTGATTTGAAAAGGGGGGCTGGGGACCGGAAGTAGGCGTTTACGGCTGGGGACGGGAAGTAGGCGTTTACACCCACTTCCTGAGGTCGTAGAGAGACAGGACCACCACCATTGGAATCGGGACAAAAAAGTAAGTGGGAATACATGCCCCTTGATTTGAAAAGGGGGGCTGGGGACCGGAAGTAGGCGTTTACGGCTGGGGACCGGAAGTAGGCGTTTACACCCACTTCCTGAGGTCGTAGAGAGACAGGACCAACACCATTGGAATCGGGGCAAAAAAGTAAGTGGGAATACATGCCCCTTGATTTGAAAAGGGGGGCTGGGGACCGGAAATAGGCGTTTACGGCTGGGGACCGGAAGTAGGCGTTTACACCCACTTCCTCAGGTCGTAGAGAGACAGGACCACCACCATTGGAATCGGGGCAAAAAAGTAAGTGGGAATACATGCCCCTTGATTTGAAAAGGGGGGCTGGGGACCGGAAATAGGCGTTTACGGCTGGGGACCGGAAGTAGGCGTTTACACCCACTTCCTGAGGTCGTAGAGAGACAGGACCACCACCATTGGAATCGGGACAAAAAAGTAAGTGGGTATACATGCCCCTTGATTTGAAAAGGGGGGCTAGGGGGTTGGGGACCGGAAGTAGGCGTTTACACCCACTTCCTGAGGTCGTAGAGAGACAGGACCACCACCATTGGAATCGGGGCAAAAAAGTAAGTGGGAATACATGCCCCTTGATTTGAAAAGGGGGGCTGGGGACCGGAAGTAGGCGTTTACGGCTGGGGACCAGAAGTAGGCGTTTACACCCACTTCCTGAGGTCGTAGAGAGACAGGACCACCACCATTGGAATCGGGACAAAAAAGTAAGTGGGTATACATGCCCCTTGATTTGAAAAGGGGGGCTAGGGGGTTGGGGACCGGAAGTAGGCGTTTACACCCACTTCCTGAGGTCGTAGAGAGACAGGACCACCACCATTGGAATCGGGGCAAAAAAGTAAGTGGGAATACATGCCCCTTGATTTGAAAAGGGGGGCTGGGGGGCTGGGGACCGGAAGTAGGCGTTTACACCCACTTCCTGAGGTCGTAGAGAGACAGGACCAACACCATTGGAATCGGGGCAAAAATGTAAGTGGGAATACATGCCCCTTGATTTGAAAAGGGGGGCTGGGGGGCTGGGGACCGGAAGTAGGCGTTTACACCCACTTCCTGAGGTCGTAGAGAGACAGGACCACCACCATTGGAATCGGGGCAAAAAAGTAAGTGGGTATACATGCCCCTTGATTTCAAAAGGGGGGCTGGGGGGCTGGGGACCGGAAGTAGGCGTTTACACCCACTTCCTGAGGTCGTAGAGAGACAGGACCACCACCATTGGAATCGGGGCAAAAAAGTAAGTGGGAATACATGCCCCTTGATTTGAAAAGGGGGGCTGGGGACCGGAAATAGGCGTTTACGCCTGGGGACCGGAAGTAGGCGTTTACACCCACTTCCTGAGGTCATAGAGAGACAGGACCACCACCATTGGAATCGGGGCAAAAAAGTAAGTGGGAATACATGCCCCTTGATTTGAAAAGGGGGGCTGGGGACCGGAAGTAGGCGTTTACGGCTGGGGACCGGAAGTAGGCGTTTACACCCACTTCCTGAGGTCGTAGAGAGACAGGACCAACACCATTGGAATCGGGGCAAAAAAGTAAGTGGGAATACATGCCCCTTGATTTGAAAAGGGGGGCTGGGGACCGGAAATAGGCGTTTACGGCTGGGGACCGGAAGTAGGCGTTTACACCCACTTCCTGAGGTCGTAGAGAGACAGGACCACCACCATTGGAATCGGGGCAAAAAAGTAAGTGGGAATACATGCCCCTTGATTTGAAAAGGGGGGCTGGGGACCGGAAATAGGCGTTTACGGCTGGGGACCGGAAGTAGGCGTTTACACCCACTTCCTGAGGTCGTAGAGAGACAGGACCAACACCATTGGAATCGGGGCAAAAAAGTAAGTGGGAATACATGCCCCTTGATTTGAAAAGGGGGGCTGGGGACCGGAAGTAGGCGTTTACGGCTGGGGACCGGAAGTAGGCGTTTACACCCACTTCCTGAGGTCGTAGAGAGACAGGACCACCACCATTGGAATCGGGACAAAAAAGTAAGTGGGAATACATGCCCCTTGATTTGAAAAGGGGGGCTGGGGACCGGAAGTAGGCGTTTACGGCTGGGGACCGGAAGTAGGCGTTTACACCCACTTCCTGAGGTCGTAGAGAGACAGGACCAACACCATTGGAATCGGGGCAAAAAAGTAAGTGGGAATACATGCCCCTTGATTTGAAAAGGGGGGCTGGGGACCGGAAATAGGCGTTTACGGCTGGGGACCGGAAGTAGGCGTTTACACCCACTTCCTCAGGTCGTAGAGAGACAGGACCACTACCATTGGAATCGGGGCAAAAAAGTAAGTGGGAATACATGCCCCTTGATTTGAAAAGGGGGGCTGGGGACCGGAAATAGGCGTTTACGGCTGGGGACCGGAAGTAGGCGTTTACACCCACTTCCTGAGGTCGTAGAGAGACAGGACCAACACCATTGGAATCGGGGCAAAAAAGTAAGTGGGAATACATGCCCCTTGATTTGAAAAGGGGGGCTGGGGACCGGAAGTAGGCGTTTACGGCTGGGGACCAGAAGTAGGCGTTTACACCCACTTCCTGAGGTCGTAGAGAGACAGGACCACCACCATTGGAATCGGGACAAAAAAGTAAGTGGGTATACATGCCCCTTGATTTGAAAAGGGGGGCTAGGGGGTTGGGGACCGGAAGTAGGCGTTTACACCCACTTCCTGAGGTCGTAGAGAGACAGGACCACCACCATTGGAATCGGGGCAAAAAAGTAAGTGGGAATACATGCCCCTTGATTTGAAAAGGGGGGCTGGGGGGCTGGGGACCGGAAGTAGGCGTTTACACCCACTTCCTGAGGTCGTAGAGAGACAGGACCAACACCATTGGAATCGGGGCAAAAAAGTAAGTGGGAATACATGCCCCTTGATTTGAAAAGGGGGGCTGGGGGGCTGGGGACCGGAAGTAGGCGTTTACACCCACTTCCTGAGGTCGTAGAGAGACAGGACCACCACCATTGGAATCGGGGCAAAAAAGTAAGTGGGTATACATGCCCCTTGATTTCAAAAGGGGGGCTGGGGGGCTGGGGACCGGAAGTAGGCGTTTACACCCACTTCCTGAGGTCGTAGAGAGACAGGACCACCACCATTGGAATCGGGGCAAAAAAGTAAGTGGGAATACATGCCCCTTGATTTGAAAAGGGGGGCTGGGGACCGGAAATAGGCGTTTACGCCTGGGGACCGGAAGTAGGCGTTTACACCCACTTCCTGAGGTCATAGAGAGACAGGACCACCACCATTGGAATCGGGGCAAAAAAGTAAGTGGGAATACATGCCCCTTGATTTGAAAAGGGGGGCTGGGGACCGGAAGTAGGCGTTTACGGCTGGGGACCGGAAGTAGGCGTTTACACCCACTTCCTGAGGTCGTAGAGAGACAGGACCAACACCATTGGAATCGGGGCAAAAAAGTAAGTGGGAATACATGCCCCTTGATTTGAAAAGGGGGGCTGGGGACCGGAAATAGGCGTTTACGGCTGGGGACCGGAAGTAGGCGTTTACACCCACTTCCTGAGGTCGTAGAGAGACAGGACCACCACCATTGGAATCGGGGCAAAAAAGTAAGTGGGAATACATGCCCCTTGATTTGAAAAGGGGGGCTGGGGACCGGAAATAGGCGTTTACGGCTGGGGACCGGAAGTAGGCGTTTACACCCACTTCCTGAGGTCGTAGAGAGACAGGACCAACACCATTGGAATCGGGGCAAAAAAGTAAGTGGGAATACATGCCCCTTGATTTGAAAAGGGGGGCTGGGGACCGGAAGTAGGCGTTTACGGCTGGGGACCGGAAGTAGGCGTTTACACCCACTTCCTGAGGTCGTAGAGAGACAGGACCACCACCATTGGAATCGGGACAAAAAAGTAAGTGGGAATACATGCCCCTTGATTTGAAAAGGGGGGCTGGGGACCGGAAGTAGGCGTTTACGGCTGGGGACCGGAAGTAGGCGTTTACACCCACTTCCTGAGGTCGTAGAGAGACAGGACCAACACCATTGGAATCGGGGCAAAAAAGTAAGTGGGAATACATGCCCCTTGATTTGAAAAGGGGGGCTGGGGACCGGAAATAGGCGTTTACGGCTGGGGACCGGAAGTAGGCGTTTACACCCACTTCCTCAGGTCGTAGAGAGACAGGACCACTACCATTGGAATCGGGGCAAAAAAGTAAGTGGGAATACATGCCCCTTGATTTGAAAAGGGGGGCTGGGGACCGGAAATAGGCGTTTACGGCTGGGGACCGGAAGTAGGCGTTTACACCCACTTCCTGAGGTCGTAGAGAGACAGGACCAACACCATTGGAATCGGGGCAAAAAAGTAAGTGGGAATACATGCCCCTTGATTTGAAAAGGGGGGCTGGGGACCGGAAGTAGGCGTTTACGGCTGGGGACCAGAAGTAGGCGTTTACACCCACTTCCTGAGGTCGTAGAGAGACAGGACCACCACCATTGGAATCGGGACAAAAAAGTAAGTGGGTATACATGCCCCTTGATTTGAAAAGGGGGGCTAGGGGGTTGGGGACCGGAAGTAGGCGTTTACACCCACTTCCTGAGGTCGTAGAGAGACAGGACCACCACCATTGGAATCGGGGCAAAAAAGTAAGTGGGAATACATGCCCCTTGATTTGAAAAGGGGGGCTGGGGGGCTGGGGACCGGAAGTAGGCGTTTACACCCACTTCCTGAGGTCGTAGAGAGACAGGACCAACACCATTGGAATCGGGGCAAAAAAGTAAGTGGGAATACATGCCCCTTGATTTGAAAAGGGGGGCTGGGGGGCTGGGGACCGGAAGTAGGCGTTTACACCCACTTCCTGAGGTCGTAGAGAGACAGGACCACCACCATTGGAATCGGGGCAAAAAAGTAAGTGGGTATACATGCCCCTTGATTTGAAAAGGGGGGCTGGGGGGCTGGGGACCGGAAGTAGGCGTTTACACCCACTTCCTGAGGTCGTAGAGAGACAGGACCACCACCATTGGAATCGGGGCAAAAAAGTAAGTGGGAATACATGCCCCTTGATTTGAAAAGGGGGGCTGGGGACCGGAAATAGGCGTTTACGCCTGGGGACCGGAAGTAGGCGTTTACACCCACTTCCTGAGGTCGTAGAGAGACAGGACCACCACCATTGGAATCGGGGCAAAAAAGTAAGTGGGAATACATGCCCCTTGATTTGAAAAGGGGGGCTGGGGACCGGAAGTAGGCGTTTACGGCTGGGGACCGGAAGTAGGCGTTTACACCCACTTCCTGAGGTCGTAGAGAGACAGGACCAACACCATTGGAATCGGGGCAAAAAAGTAAGTGGGAATACATGCCCCTTGATTTGAAAAGGGGGGCTGGGGACCGGAAGTAGGCGTTTACGGCTGGGGACGGGAAGTAGGCGTTTACACCCACTTCCTGAGGTCGTAGAGAGACAGGACCACCACCATTGGAATCGGGACAAAAAAGTAAGTGGGAATACATGCCCCTTGATTTGAAAAGGGGGGCTGGGGACCGGAAGTAGGCGTTTACGGCTGGGGACCGGAAGTAGGCGTTTACACCCACTTCCTGAGGTCGTAGAGAGACAGGACCAACACCATTGGAATCGGGGCAAAAAAGTAAGTGGGAATACATGCCCCTTGATTTGAAAAGGGGGGCTGGGGACCGGAAATAGGCGTTTACGGCTGGGGACCGGAAGTAGGCGTTTACACCCACTTCCTCAGGTCGTAGAGAGACAGGACCACCACCATTGGAATCGGGGCAAAAAAGTAAGTGGGAATACATGCCCCTTGATTTGAAAAGGGGGGCTGGGGACCGGAAATAGGCGTTTACGGCTGGGGACCGGAAGTAGGCGTTTACACCCACTTCCTGAGGTCGTAGAGAGACAGGACCACCACCATTGGAATCGGGACAAAAAAGTAAGTGGGTATACATGCCCCTTGATTTGAAAAGGGGGGCTAGGGGGTTGGGGACCGGAAGTAGGCGTTTACACCCACTTCCTGAGGTCGTAGAGAGACAGGACCACCACCATTGGAATCGGGGCAAAAAAGTAAGTGGGAATACATGCCCCTTGATTTGAAAAGGGGGGCTGGGGACCGGAAGTAGGCGTTTACGGCTGGGGACCAGAAGTAGGCGTTTACACCCACTTCCTGAGGTCGTAGAGAGACAGGACCACCACCATTGGAATCGGGACAAAAAAGTAAGTGGGTATACATGCCCCTTGATTTGAAAAGGGGGGCTAGGGGGTTGGGGACCGGAAGTAGGCGTTTACACCCACTTCCTGAGGTCGTAGAGAGACAGGACCACCACCATTGGAATCGGGGCAAAAAAGTAAGTGGGAATACATGCCCCTTGATTTGAAAAGGGGGGCTGGGGGGCTGGGGACCGGAAGTAGGCGTTTACACCCACTTCCTGAGGTCGTAGAGAGACAGGACCAACACCATTGGAATCGGGGCAAAAATGTAAGTGGGAATACATGCCCCTTGATTTGAAAAGGGGGGCTGGGGGGCTGGGGACCGGAAGTAGGCGTTTACACCCACTTCCTGAGGTCGTAGAGAGACAGGACCACCACCATTGGAATCGGGGCAAAAAAGTAAGTGGGTATACATGCCCCTTGATTTCAAAAGGGGGGCTGGGGGGCTGGGGACCGGAAGTAGGCGTTTACACCCACTTCCTGAGGTCGTAGAGAGACAGGACCACCACCATTGGAATCGGGGCAAAAAAGTAAGTGGGAATACATGCCCCTTGATTTGAAAAGGGGGGCTGGGGACCGGAAATAGGCGTTTACGCCTGGGGACCGGAAGTAGGCGTTTACACCCACTTCCTGAGGTCATAGAGAGACAGGACCACCACCATTGGAATCGGGGCAAAAAAGTAAGTGGGAATACATGCCCCTTGATTTGAAAAGGGGGGCTGGGGACCGGAAGTAGGCGTTTACGGCTGGGGACCGGAAGTAGGCGTTTACACCCACTTCCTGAGGTCGTAGAGAGACAGGACCAACACCATTGGAATCGGGGCAAAAAAGTAAGTGGGAATACATGCCCCTTGATTTGAAAAGGGGGGCTGGGGACCGGAAATAGGCGTTTACGGCTGGGGACCGGAAGTAGGCGTTTACACCCACTTCCTGAGGTCGTAGAGAGACAGGACCACCACCATTGGAATCGGGGCAAAAAAGTAAGTGGGAATACATGCCCCTTGATTTGAAAAGGGGGGCTGGGGACCGGAAATAGGCGTTTACGGCTGGGGACCGGAAGTAGGCGTTTACACCCACTTCCTGAGGTCGTAGAGAGACAGGACCAACACCATTGGAATCGGGGCAAAAAAGTAAGTGGGAATACATGCCCCTTGATTTGAAAAGGGGGGCTGGGGACCGGAAGTAGGCGTTTACGGCTGGGGACCGGAAGTAGGCGTTTACACCCACTTCCTGAGGTCGTAGAGAGACAGGACCACCACCATTGGAATCGGGACAAAAAAGTAAGTGGGAATACATGCCCCTTGATTTGAAAAGGGGGGCTGGGGACCGGAAGTAGGCGTTTACGGCTGGGGACCGGAAGTAGGCGTTTACACCCACTTCCTGAGGTCGTAGAGAGACAGGACCAACACCATTGGAATCGGGGCAAAAAAGTAAGTGGGAATACATGCCCCTTGATTTGAAAAGGGGGGCTGGGGACCGGAAATAGGCGTTTACGGCTGGGGACCGGAAGTAGGCGTTTACACCCACTTCCTCAGGTCGTAGAGAGACAGGACCACTACCATTGGAATCGGGGCAAAAAAGTAAGTGGGAATACATGCCCCTTGATTTGAAAAGGGGGGCTGGGGACCGGAAATAGGCGTTTACGGCTGGGGACCGGAAGTAGGCGTTTACACCCACTTCCTGAGGTCGTAGAGAGACAGGACCAACACCATTGGAATCGGGGCAAAAAAGTAAGTGGGAATACATGCCCCTTGATTTGAAAAGGGGGGCTGGGGACCGGAAGTAGGCGTTTACGGCTGGGGACCGGAAGTAGGCGTTTACACCCACTTCCTGAGGTCGTAGAGAGACAGGACCACCACCATTGGAATCGGGACAAAAAAGTAAGTGGGAATACATGCCCCTTGATTTGAAAAGGGGGGCTGGGGACCGGAAGTAGGCGTTTACGGCTGGGGACCGGAAGTAGGCGTTTACACCCACTTCCTGAGGTCGTAGAGAGACAGGACCAACACCATTGGAATCGGGGCAAAAAAGTAAGTGGGAATACATGCCCCTTGATTTGAAAAGGGGGGCTGGGGACCGGAAATAGGCGTTTACGGCTGGGGACCGGAAGTAGGCGTTTACACCCACTTCCTGAGGTCGTAGAGAGACAGGACCACCACCATTGGAATCGGGGCAAAAAAGTAAGTGGGAATACATGCCCCTTGATTTGAAAAGGGGGGCTGGGGACCGGAAGTAGGCGTTTACGGCTGGGGACCGGAAGTAGGCGTTTACACCCACTTCCTGAGGTCGTAGAGAGACAGGACCAACACCATTGGAATCGGGACAAAAAAGTAAGTGGGAATACATGCCCCTTGATTTGAAAAGGGGGGCTAGGGGGTTGGGGACCGGAAGTAGGCGTTTACACCCACTTCCTGAGGTCGTAGAGAGACAGGACCACCACCATTGGAATCGGGGCAAAAAAGTAAGTGGGAATACATGCCCCTTGATTTGAAAAGGGGGGCTGGGGGGCTGGGGACCGGAAGTAGGCGTTTACACCCACTTCCTGAGGTCGTAGAGAGATAGGACCACCACCATTGGAATCGGGGCAAAAAAGTAAGTGGGAATACATGCCCCTTGATTTGAAAAGGGGGGCTGGGGACCGGAAGTAGGCGTTTACACCCACTTCCTGAGGTCGTAGAGAGATAGGACCACCACCATTGGAATCGGGGCAAAAAAGTAAGTGGGAATACATGCCCCTTGATTTGAAAAGGGGGGCTGGGGACCGGAAGTAGGCGTTTACGGCTGGGGACAGGAAGTTGGTGTTTACACCCACTTCCTGAGGTCGTAGAGAGACAGGACCACGACCATTGGAATCGGGGCAAAAAAGTAAGTGGGAATACATGCCCCTTGATTTGAAAAGGGGGGCTGGGGACCGGAAATAGGCGTTTACGCCTGGGGACCGGAAGTAGGCGTTTACACCCACTTCCTGAGGTCATAGAGAGACAGGACCACCACCATTGGAATCGGGGCAAAAAAGTAAGTGGGAATACATGCCCCTTGATTTGAAAAGGGGGGCTGGGGACCGGAAGTAGGCGTTTACGGCTGGGGACCGGAAGTAGGCGTTTACACCCACTTCCTGAGGTCGTAGAGAGACAGGACCACCACCATTGGAATCGGGGCAAAAAAGTAAGTGGGAATACATGCCCCTTGATTTGAAAAGGGGGTATGGGGACCGGAAGTAGGCGTTTAAGGCTGGGGACCGGAAGTAGGCGTTTACACCCACTTCCTGAGGTCGTAGAGAGATAGGACCACCACCATTGGAATCGGGGCAAAAAAGTAAGTGGGAATACATGCCCCTTGATTTGAAAAGGGGGTCTGGGGACCGGAAGTAGGCGTTTAAGGCTGGGGACCGGAAGTAGGCGTTTACACCCACTTCCTGAGGTCGTAGAGAGATAGGACCACCACCATTGGAATCGGGGCAAAAAAGTAAGTGGGAATACATGCCCCTTGATTTGAAAAGGGGGGCTGGGGACCGGAAGTAGGCGTTTACACCCACTTCCTGAGGTCGTAGAGAGATAGGACCACCACCATTGGAATCGGGGCAAAAAAGTAAGTGGGAATACATGCCCCTTGATTTGAAAAGGGGGGCTGGGGACCGGAAGTAGGCGTTTACGGCTGGGGACAGGAAGTTGGTGTTTACACCCACTTCCTGAGGTCGTAGAGAGACAGGACCACGACCATTGGAATCGGGGCAAAAAAGTAAGTGGGAATACATGCCCCTTGATTTGAAAAGGGGGGCTGGGGACCGGAAATAGGCGTTTACGCCTGGGGACCGGAAGTAGGCGTTTACACCCACTTCCTGAGGTCATAGAGAGACAGGACCACCACCATTGGAATCGGGGCAAAAAAGTAAGTGGGAATACATGCCCCTTGATTTGAAAAGGGGGGCTGGGGACCGGAAGTAGGCGTTTACGGCTGGGGACCGGAAGTAGGCGTTTACACCCACTTCCTGAGGTCGTAGAGAGACAGGACCAACACCATTGGAATCGGGGCAAAAAAGTAAGTGGGAATACATGCCCCTTGATTTGAAAAGGGGGGCTGGGGACCGGAAATAGGCGTTTACGGCTGGGGACCGGAAGTAGGCGTTTACACCCACTTCCTGAGGTCGTAGAGAGACAGGACCACCACCATTGGAATCGGGGCAAAAAAGTAAGTGGGAATACATGCCCCTTGATTTGAAAAGGGGGGCTGGGGACCGGAAATAGGCGTTTACGGCTGGGGACCGGAAGTAGGCGTTTACACCCACTTCCTGAGGTCGTAGAGAGACAGGACCAACACCATTGGAATCGGGGCAAAAAAGTAAGTGGGAATACATGCCCCTTGATTTGAAAAGGGGGTATGGGGACCGGAAGTAGGCGTTTAAGGCTGGGGACCGGAAGTAGGCGTTTACACCCACTTCCTGAGGTCGTAGAGAGACAGGACCACCACCATTGGAATCGGGACAAAAAAGTAAGTGGGAATACATGCCCCTTGATTTGAAAAGGGGGGCTGGGGACCGGAAGTAGGCGTTTACGGCTGGGGACCGGAAGTAGGCGTTTACACCCACTTCCTGAGGTCGTAGAGAGATAGGACCACCACCATTGGAATCAGGGCAAAAAAGTAAGTGGGAATACATGCCCCTTGATTTGAAAAGGGGGGCTGGGGACCGGAAATAGGCGTTTACGGCTGGGGACCGGAAGTAGGCGTTTACACCCACTTCCTCAGGTCGTAGAGAGACAGGACCACTACCATTGGAATCGGGGCAAAAAAGTAAGTGGGAATACATGCCCCTTGATTTGAAAAGGGGGGCTGGGGACCGGAAATAGGCGTTTACGGCTGGGGACCGGAAGTAGGCGTTTACACCCACTTCCTCAGGTCGTAGAGAGACAGGACCACTACCATTGGAATCGGGGCAAAAAAGTAAGTGGGAATACATGCCCCTTGATTTGAAAAGGGGGGCTGGGGACCGGAAATAGGCGTTTACGGCTGGGGACCGGAAGTAGGCGTTTACACCCACTTCCTGAGGTCGTAGAGAGACAGGACCAACACCATTGGAATCGGGGCAAAAAAGTAAGTGGGAATACATGCCCCTTGATTTGAAAAGGGGGGCTGGGGACCGGAAGTAGGCGTTTACGGCTGGGGACCGGAAGTAGGCGTTTACACCCACTTCCTGAGGTCGTAGAGAGACAGGACCACCACCATTGGAATCGGGACAAAAAAGTAAGTGGGAATACATGCCCCTTGATTTGAAAAGGGGGGCTGGGGACCGGAAGTAGGCGTTTACGGCTGGGGACCGGAAGTAGGCGTTTACACCCACTTCCTGAGGTCGTAGAGAGACAGGACCAACACCATTGGAATCGGGGCAAAAAAGTAAGTGGGAATACATGCCCCTTGATTTGAAAAGGGGGGCTGGGGACCGGAAATAGGCGTTTACGGCTGGGGACCGGAAGTAGGCGTTTACACCCACTTCCTGAGGTCGTAGAGAGACAGGACCACCACCATTGGAATCGGGGCAAAAAAGTAAGTGGGAATACATGCCCCTTGATTTGAAAAGGGGGGCTGGGGACCGGAAATAGGCGTTTACGGCTGGGGACCGGAAGTAGGCGTTTACACCCACTTCCTGAGGTCGTAGAGAGACAGGACCACCACCATTGGAATCGGGGCAAAAAAGTAAGTGGGAATACATGCCCCTTGATTTGAAAAGGGGGGCTGGGGACCGGAAATAGGCGTTTACGGCTGGGGACCGGAAGTAGGCGTTTACACCCACTTCCTGAGGTCGTAGAGAGACAGGACCAACACCATTGGAATCGGGGCAAAAAAGTAAGTGGGAATACATGCCCCTTGATTTGAAAAGGGGGGCTGGGGACCGGAAGTAGGCGTTTACGGCTGGGGACCGGAAGTAGGCGTTTACACCCACTTCCTGAGGTCGTAGAGAGACAGGACCACCACCATTGGAATCGGGACAAAAAAGTAAGTGGGAATACATGCCCCTTGATTTGAAAAGGGGGGCTGGGGACCGGAAGTAGGCGTTTACGGCTGGGGACCGGAAGTAGGCGTTTACACCCACTTCCTGAGGTCGTAGAGAGACAGGACCAACACCATTGGAATCGGGGCAAAAAAGTAAGTGGGAATACATGCCCCTTGATTTGAAAAGGGGGGCTGGGGACCGGAAATAGGCGTTTACGGCTGGGGACCGGAAGTAGGCGTTTACACCCACTTCCTCAGGTCGTAGAGAGACAGGACCACTACCATTGGAATCGGGGCAAAAAAGTAAGTGGGAATACATGCCCCTTGATTTGAAAAGGGGGGCTGGGGACCGGAAATAGGCGTTTACGGCTGGGGACCGGAAGTAGGCGTTTACACCCACTTCCTGAGGTCGTAGAGAGACAGGACCAACACCATTGGAATCGGGGCAAAAAAGTAAGTGGGAATACATGCCCCTTGATTTGAAAAGGGGGGCTGGGGACCGGAAGTAGGCGTTTACGGCTGGGGACCGGAAGTAGGCGTTTACACCCACTTCCTGAGGTCGTAGAGAGACAGGACCACCACCATTGGAATCGGGACAAAAAAGTAAGTGGGAATACATGCCCCTTGATTTGAAAAGGGGGGCTGGGGACCGGAAGTAGGCGTTTACGGCTGGGGACCGGAAGTAGGCGTTTACACCCACTTCCTGAGGTCGTAGAGAGACAGGACCAACACCATTGGAATCGGGGCAAAAAAGTAAGTGGGAATACATGCCCCTTGATTTGAAAAGGGGGGCTGGGGACCGGAAATAGGCGTTTACGGCTGGGGACCGGAAGTAGGCGTTTACACCCACTTCCTGAGGTCGTAGAGAGACAGGACCACCACCATTGGAATCGGGGCAAAAAAGTAAGTGGGAATACATGCCCCTTGATTTGAAAAGGGGGGCTGGGGACCGGAAATAGGCGTTTACGGCTGGGGACCGGAAGTAGGCGTTTACACCCACTTCCTGAGGTCGTAGAGAGACAGGACCACCACCATTGGAATCGGGGCAAAAAAGTAAGTGGGAATACATGCCCCTTGATTTGAAAAGGGGGGCTGGGGACCGGAAATAGGCGTTTACGGCTGGGGACCGGAAGTAGGCGTTTACACCCACTTCCTGAGGTCGTAGAGAGACAGGACCACCACCATTGGAATCGGGGCAAAAAAGTAAGTGGGAATACATGCCCCTTGATTTGAAAAGGGGGGCTGGGGACCGGAAATAGGCGTTTACGGCTGGGGACCGGAAGTAGGCGTTTACACCCACTTCCTGAGGTCGTAGAGAGACAGGACCAACACCATTGGAATCGGGGCAAAAAAGTAAGTGGGAATACATGCCCCTTGATTTGAAAAGGGGGGCTGGGGACCGGAAGTAGGCGTTTACGGCTGGGGACCGGAAGTAGGCGTTTACACCCACTTCCTGAGGTCGTAGAGAGACAGGACCACCACCATTGGAATCGGGACAAAAAAGTAAGTGGGAATACATGCCCCTTGATTTGAAAAGGGGGGCTGGGGACCGGAAGTAGGCGTTTACGGCTGGGGACCGGAAGTAGGCGTTTACACCCACTTCCTGAGGTCGTAGAGAGACAGGACCAACACCATTGGAATCGGGGCAAAAAAGTAAGTGGGAATACATGCCCCTTGATTTGAAAAGGGGGGCTGGGGACCGGAAATAGGCGTTTACGGCTGGGGACCGGAAGTAGGCGTTTACACCCACTTCCTGAGGTCGTAGAGAGACAGGACCACCACCATTGGAATCGGGGCAAAAAAGTAAGTGGGAATACATGCCCCTTGATTTGAAAAGGGGGGCTGGGGACCGGAAATAGGCGTTTACGGCTGGGGACCGGAAGTAGGCGTTTACACCCACTTCCTGAGGTCGTAGAGAGACAGGACCACCACCATTGGAATCGGGGCAAAAAAGTAAGTGGGAATACATGCCCCTTGATTTGAAAAGGGGGGCTGGGGACCGGAAATAGGCGTTTACGGCTGGGGACCGGAAGTAGGCGTTTACACCCACTTCCTGAGGTCGTAGAGAGACAGGACCACCACCATTGGAATCGGGGCAAAAAAGTAAGTGGGAATACATGCCCCTTGATTTGAAAAGGGGGGCTGGGGACCGGAAATAGGCGTTTACGGCTGGGGACCGGAAGTAGGCGTTTACACCCACTTCCTGAGGTCGTAGAGAGACAGGACCAACACCATTGGAATCGGGGCAAAAAAGTAAGTGGGAATACATGCCCCTTGATTTGAAAAGGGGGGCTGGGGACCGGAAGTAGGCGTTTACGGCTGGGGACCGGAAGTAGGCGTTTACACCCACTTCCTGAGGTCGTAGAGAGACAGGACCACCACCATTGGAATCGGGACAAAAAAGTAAGTGGGAATACATGCCCCTTGATTTGAAAAGGGGGGCTGGGGACCGGAAGTAGGCGTTTACGGCTGGGGACCGGAAGTAGGCGTTTACACCCACTTCCTGAGGTCGTAGAGAGACAGGACCAACACCATTGGAATCGGGGCAAAAAAGTAAGTGGGAATACATGCCCCTTGATTTGAAAAGGGGGGCTGGGGACCGGAAATAGGCGTTTACGGCTGGGGACCGGAAGTAGGCGTTTACACCCACTTCCTCAGGTCGTAGAGAGACAGGACCACTACCATTGGAATCGGGGCAAAAAAGTAAGTGGGAATACATGCCCCTTGATTTGAAAAGGGGGGCTGGGGACCGGAAATAGGCGTTTACGGCTGGGGACCGGAAGTAGGCGTTTACACCCACTTCCTGAGGTCGTAGAGAGACAGGACCAACACCATTGGAATCGGGGCAAAAAAGTAAGTGGGAATACATGCCCCTTGATTTGAAAAGGGGGGCTGGGGACCGGAAGTAGGCGTTTACGGCTGGGGACCGGAAGTAGGCGTTTACACCCACTTCCTGAGGTCGTAGAGAGACAGGACCACCACCATTGGAATCGGGGCAAAAAAGTAAGTGGGAATACATGCCCCTTGATTTGAAAAGGGGGGCTGGGGACCGGAAATAGGCGTTTACGGCTGGGGACCGGAAGTAGGCGTTTACACCCACTTCCTGAGGTCGTAGAGAGACAGGACCACCACCATTGGAATCGGGGCAAAAAAGTAAGTGGGAATACATGCCCCTTGATTTGAAAAGGGGGGCTGGGGACCGGAAATAGGCGTTTACGGCTGGGGACCGGAAGTAGGCGTTTACACCCACTTCCTGAGGTCGTAGAGAGACAGGACCACCACCATTGGAATCGGGGCAAAAAAGTAAGTGGGAATACATGCCCCTTGATTTGAAAAGGGGGGCTGGGGACCGGAAATAGGCGTTTACGGCTGGGGACCGGAAGTAGGCGTTTACACCCACTTCCTGAGGTCGTAGAGAGACAGGACCAACACCATTGGAATCGGGGCAAAAAAGTAAGTGGGAATACATGCCCCTTGATTTGAAAAGGGGGGCTGGGGACCGGAAGTAGGCGTTTACGGCTGGGGACCGGAAGTAGGCGTTTACACCCACTTCCTGAGGTCGTAGAGAGACAGGACCACCACCATTGGAATCGGGACAAAAAAGTAAGTGGGAATACATGCCCCTTGATTTGAAAAGGGGGGCTGGGGACCGGAAATAGGCGTTTACGGCTGGGGACCGGAAGTAGGCGTTTACACCCACTTCCTGAGGTCGTAGAGAGACAGGACCACCACCATTGGAATCGGGGCAAAAAAGTAAGTGGGAATACATGCCCCTTGATTTGAAAAGGGGGGCTGGGGACCGGAAATAGGCGTTTACGGCTGGGGACCGGAAGTAGGCGTTTACACCCACTTCCTGAGGTCGTAGAGAGACAGGACCACCACCATTGGAATCGGGGCAAAAAAGTAAGTGGGAATACATGCCCCTTGATTTGAAAAGGGGGGCTGGGGACCGGAAATAGGCGTTTACGGCTGGGGACCGGAAGTAGGCGTTTACACCCACTTCCTGAGGTCGTAGAGAGACAGGACCAACACCATTGGAATCGGGGCAAAAAAGTAAGTGGGAATACATGCCCCTTGATTTGAAAAGGGGGGCTGGGGACCGGAAGTAGGCGTTTACGGCTGGGGACCGGAAGTAGGCGTTTACACCCACTTCCTGAGGTCGTAGAGAGACAGGACCACCACCATTGGAATCGGGACAAAAAAGTAAGTGGGAATACATGCCCCTTGATTTGAAAAGGGGGGCTGGGGACCGGAAGTAGGCGTTTACGGCTGGGGACCGGAAGTAGGCGTTTACACCCACTTCCTGAGGTCGTAGAGAGACAGGACCAACACCATTGGAATCGGGGCAAAAAAGTAAGTGGGAATACATGCCCCTTGATTTGAAAAGGGGGGCTGGGGACCGGAAATAGGCGTTTACGGCTGGGGACCGGAAGTAGGCGTTTACACCCACTTCCTCAGGTCGTAGAGAGACAGGACCACTACCATTGGAATCGGGGCAAAAAAGTAAGTGGGAATACATGCCCCTTGATTTGAAAAGGGGGGCTGGGGACCGGAAATAGGCGTTTACGGCTGGGGACCGGAAGTAGGCGTTTACACCCACTTCCTGAGGTCGTAGAGAGACAGGACCAACACCATTGGAATCGGGGCAAAAAAGTAAGTGGGAATACATGCCCCTTGATTTGAAAAGGGGGGCTGGGGACCGGAAGTAGGCGTTTACGGCTGGGGACCGGAAGTAGGCGTTTACACCCACTTCCTGAGGTCGTAGAGAGACAGGACCACCACCATTGGAATCGGGACAAAAAAGTAAGTGGGAATACATGCCCCTTGATTTGAAAAGGGGGGCTGGGGACCGGAAGTAGGCGTTTACGGCTGGGGACCGGAAGTAGGCGTTTACACCCACTTCCTGAGGTCGTAGAGAGACAGGACCAACACCATTGGAATCGGGGCAAAAAAGTAAGTGGGAATACATGCCCCTTGATTTGAAAAGGGGGGCTGGGGACCGGAAATAGGCGTTTACGGCTGGGGACCGGAAGTAGGCGTTTACACCCACTTCCTGAGGTCGTAGAGAGACAGGACCACCACCATTGGAATCGGGGCAAAAAAGTAAGTGGGAATACATGCCCCTTGATTTGAAAAGGGGGGCTGGGGACCGGAAGTAGGCGTTTACGGCTGGGGACCGGAAGTAGGCGTTTACACCCACTTCCTGAGGTCGTAGAGAGACAGGACCAACACCATTGGAATCGGGACAAAAAAGTAAGTGGGAATACATGCCCCTTGATTTGAAAAGGGGGGCTAGGGGGTTGGGGACCGGAAGTAGGCGTTTACACCCACTTCCTGAGGTCGTAGAGAGACAGGACCACCACCATTGGAATCGGGGCAAAAAAGTAAGTGGGAATACATGCCCCTTGATTTGAAAAGGGGGGCTGGGGGGCTGGGGACCGGAAGTAGGCGTTTACACCCACTTCCTGAGGTCGTAGAGAGACAGGACCACCACCATTGGAATCGGGGCAAAAAAGTAAGTGGGAATACATGCCCCTTGATTTGAAAAGGGGGTATGGGGACCGGAAGTAGGCGTTTAAGGCTGGGGACCGGAAGTAGGCGTTTACACCCACTTCCTGAGGTCGTAGAGAGATAGGACCACCACCATTGGAATCGGGGCAAAAAAGTAAGTGGGAATACATGCCCCTTGATTTGAAAAGGGGGTCTGGGGACCGGAAGTAGGCGTTTAAGGCTGGGGACCGGAAGTAGGCGTTTACACCCACTTCCTGAGGTCGTAGAGAGATAGGACCACCACCATTGGAATCGGGGCAAAAAAGTAAGTGGGAATACATGCCCCTTGATTTGAAAAGGGGGGCTGGGGACCGGAAGTAGGCGTTTACACCCACTTCCTGAGGTCGTAGAGAGATAGGACCACCACCATTGGAATCGGGGCAAAAAAGTAAGTGGGAATACATGCCCCTTGATTTGAAAAGGGGGGCTGGGGACCGGAAGTAGGCGTTTACGGCTGGGGACAGGAAGTTGGTGTTTACACCCACTTCCTGAGGTCGTAGAGAGACAGGACCACGACCATTGGAATCGGGGCAAAAAAGTAAGTGGGAATACATGCCCCTTGATTTGAAAAGGGGGGCTGGGGACCGGAAGTAGGCGTTTACGGCTGGGGACAGGAAGTAGGCGTTTACACCCACTTCCTGAGGTCGTAGAGAGACAGGACCACCACCATTGGAATCGGGGCAAAAAAGTAAGTGGGAATACATGCCCCTTGATTTGAAAAGGGGGTATGGGGACCGGAAGTAGGCGTTTAAGGCTGGGGACCGGAAGTAGGCGTTTACACCCACTTCCTGAGGTCGTAGAGAGACAGGACCACCACCATTGGAATCGGGGCAAAAAAGTAAGTGGGAATACATGCCCCTTGATTTGAAAAGGGGGTCTGGGGACCGGAAGTAGGCGTTTACGGCTGGGGACAGGAAGTAGGCGTTTACACCCACTTCCTGAGGGCGTAGAGAGACAGGACCACCACCATTGGAATCGGGGCAAAAAAGTAAGTGGGAATACATGCCCCTTGATTTGAAAAGGGGGTATGGGGACCGGAAGTAGGCGTTTAAGGCTGGGGACCGGAAGTAGGCGTTTACACCCACTTCCTGAGGTCGTAGAGAGATAGGACCACCACCATTGGAATCGGGGCAAAAAAGTAAGTGGGAATACATGCCCCTTGATTTGAAAAGGGGGGCTGGGGACCGGAAGTAGGCGTTTACACCCACTTCCTGAGGTCGTAGAGAGATAGGACCACCACCATTGGAATCGGGGCAAAAAAGTAAGTGGGAATACATGCCCCTTGATTTGAAAAGGGGGGCTGGGGACCGGAAGTAGGCGTTTACGGCTGGGGACAGGAAGTTGGTGTTTACACCCACTTCCTGAGGTCGTAGAGAGACAGGACCACGACCATTGGAATCGGGGCAAAAAAGTAAGTGGGAATACATGCCCCTTGATTTGAAAAGGGGGGCTGGGGACCGGAAGTAGGCGTTTACGGCTGGGGACAGGAAGTAGGCGTTTACACCCACTTCCTGAGGTCGTAGAGAGACAGGACCACCACCATTGGAATCGGGGCAAAAAAGTAAGTGGGAATACATGCCCCTTGATTTGAAAAGGGGGTATGGGGACCGGAAGTAGGCGTTTAAGGCTGGGGACCGGAAGTAGGCGTTTACACCCACTTCCTGAGGTCGTAGAGAGACAGGACCACCACCATTGGAATCGGGGCAAAAAAGTAAGTGGGAATACATGCCCCTTGATTTGAAAAGGGGGTCTGGGGACCGGAAGTAGGCGTTTACGGCTGGGGACAGGAAGTAGGCGTTTACACCCACTT